>NC_139230.1:6271093-6871093 GCF_977018435.1 Lepisma saccharinum
ATCAATATTTTTAGCATTTTATCAGAGTTGTACTATTTAAAAAATCTAGCCAAAGTACTATACTCTCTCCCAGAACCTGTGGAGCAAGCAAATGAAAACAAGTTATTTGCACATGTAATGACTTGAGAGGACTCTACCAATGAATGCATGAGAGGAAAAGGGATTGCTTGGATGAGGCGAAGTGACAGCAGCTACCAGCCATTTGCTTCATACCGCCCACATGCTTTCTCCCCTTCTTTACCATTATTTGTGGCATTGTTCCCCAGACTCCTGGGATGGAGTATAATATTTACCACTACTTCATGTATTAAGATAACCAGTAAAAAAATACATTTGAGGAAAAATGTAAAACAACTATTTTAAGCAATTAATTATATGTAGAAGTGAAGATGGAATAAAGACCACATTGAAACAATATGGAGTAGAATAAAAAATTATAAATTATAGTGTAGAATGTTAGCAAAAGATACAAAGTTTGGAAAGATGAACTAAAGGTTAAGTTGGCCACGGTGGCTCAGTCGGTAACGTGTCTGACTACCATGCTCAAGGTCCCGGGTTCGATCCCCGGCCGGTTCAAATCCGGGAACTTTTCCAACGGTGGAAGCGGCCCCGGCACCCACCCAGCGTCGAATAACATGGGTACCTGGGGGAAACCCTGGGGGGTAAAGGCAGTCAGGGGCGTGATGCTGATCACATCACCCCCACTCACGACCGGATCAAGAAAGTGTGGGGCGTTACCCCTATACGCCTTCATGGCGTGGTGACATGCACAGGGGAACACTTTACCTTTACCTTTTAAAGGTTAAATAATGATGAATTGTTCATTTGTTCACTGTTAGAACAAAATAGAGGAACATGTTTTTAAAAATTTGCCACATTGCATAGGAAAATAATAAATAAGCAATAGTAGTATAAAATGTAATTGTTTATTAAATAATAGACAGAATCTTGCTTTACTTAATTATTTTTTCTATGTAATGTCAAAATAAAGTGAAATATATTGCTGATCTCTAAACCATTAGGGTGTGACATTCATATTGGTAATCTAGTCTGGTTGTCGTTAGTGTTTTATGGGTCTACTGGTATGTATACCTTCCATGAGCTCACACCTAGCTGACATGCTCCACAGAAGCCTCTGGATGTATCTGTTTCCATTCTTCAAAGAGTTTTTGTAGATCGGAAAGTAAGAAAAACAAAAAAAACAATCCAAACAATATTATTCTCCAGCTCCTAACTTATGTAAAACTAAGAAAATCATTTCTTGAACCTAAATTGGGCTGTACTTTATAAAAGAGATACCATTTTTTGCTGCTTTTTCCTTTCGAAACCCAGGGCATGCATTAGCCTATACATACACTCATGTTATACATGTTAAACCAGTGCTCAAAGTGAAAGCTGGGGGATACTTTGTCAAAGTTGAGGACAGGTGGGAAGGGGTGCTTGTATGGTTCAACATGAGGACAATGAATGAGATGGGTGAATGCTCACACAAATTATCCTAGCTGGGAGCTGGATGCCTTATGCAAATATTCTTACCTGGGGATGGTACCATCTGCCTATGTTCCCCACACTCCAAGTACTATTTTAATCATAGTATGTTATCTAGAAATAAATGTAAAGGACTGTGAAACTGTTCAGATCTCATCACATCTCAATTACCATATTTTAATTATAACATCATACATAGAAGTAAATGACAATAAATATCCAAATAAATGTGCAAATTGGTCCTACATTGCATTTGTGAAGTGAGTAATTTTTTTTCCCAATTTTCTCTTTTGCTTGAAATTGATAGTACAGTAGTTCAGAGTTACATTCTTGATGGAGAAGACTAATTTGTGCCTAAAATTCATTGGGTTCAAATAAACTTTTATTAATCTCTTGGAGAGTTGGAGAACCTAAAAGAAATTATGTTCTGACTTAACTAGAATCTGAACCACTAGGGCACTCAGCAAAATTGAATCAAGCTTCTTTGATTAGAAGACCACAGCATGACCCACAAGTTCAATTAATGAGGCCCATTAATTGTTTGAAGTATGTAGCTCAAGTCCAAATTAATTTTCATGTATGAAGTGACAAATTCAGTTTTCATAAATGCAAATTTGAGAATTGTGATAGATTTCTTATTTTAATGCAGAACATTGAAACAACCAAACTAGGTGTGTGTTCCATTGCAAGCAAATGAAGTAACATTAATACTAATACAGATGAACTGCAAGCAGTGAACACATCACCTGCTGTACTTGGCCGGGAAATGGACAATTTGTTCTGTTCTGTCGTGGAATAGGAGTTGCACTGTAATGCACTCAAATATTTTTTGTTTGCAAAAGTACATCGTGCACTTTCTCATGCTGTCAACTTAAATACAATAAAATATTTGAGCTCTGTTAAAGACAAAATATAATTGTACAAAGAAAGTAAAATAACTATCCTGTTTATCATTGGGTTGTCTTAAAATTTATGCATTTTCTTTACTATACTTTAGGTGGTGTAAATGAACCAGTAAAAATGAGAAAAGTAGATGGAACTACATATGAGGTAATATACAACCCTCGGAAAGAAGGGCGCCATGTTGTCATGATAACATTTGCTGGTCAAGAAATTCCACGTTCACCTTTTGAAGTTAATGTGGGCCCATACAAGGAAACCAAAATTCGAGCTTATGGCCCTGGCCTTGTTGGAGGAGTTGTAGGCTATCCAGCTCTCTTCACCGTCGAAACAAATGGAGAAACAGGAGCGCTTGGTAAGGCCATAGGTTAAGCAAGGTGAACGAAAATCTAGATTTTACTGGTACGTTATTGTTGGACAGAAGTGACTGTACGTCCAAAACTTATTTCTCGCTCTTATATTTGACCTGTAGATTGTGCACAGAGTAATCAGTCATTTGTTTAATTGTTAGGATTTCAAGTGCATGATCATGATGCCTAAGTTTGATGGCATGTAAATTGACGACAGACTTTTTCTTGCTAATGCACAAGTTGATATGACAAGGTGTTTCAGTGGAGTTTTATTTGTGGACAATAGATGGATTTAAGATGGTGGGAAGAACTTGATATGTCATGGAATATTATATCACAGATTAGACAGTAAACTTCATATGTACTTTGAAAGCACATATGAAGAATATGCAGACCAACTATAATTATAACTGCACAAAGTGCTTCAAGTTGGAAGATAAATGCTGTCTTGTGCACAGGCAGAAGTACTACCTGGCCAAGGTATTGAGCATCAATAATCGAGCAAGATTATTGGTTATGGTTATTGTAATTATGCACCTACACTCTGTATTGAAGTTTATTTCACTCTGTACAAAGTTGGTTTTGTTTGAAGATACTTCACTATCTACCGGCCGCCCCCGTGGCAGAGTGGTTAGCACATTGCGCTATGGTGCCAGGGGTCCCGGGTTCGAATCCCAGCCTGGGTATGGATATTTGTGAATGTCCATTCATCAATTTCATCATATCATCACTCATCCCCATCTTCGCAAATTAGCCAAAAGAGGCACAAAAAGTGAAGTAAAATAAATCAAATAAAAAAACTTCAACTATCCCCCTTGTTAATGCACTTGATATTTCATAGTACATAAGTCACTGTACTTTTAGGAATTGTATTCTGGACATTTTAAGATTCCTCCACTATGGTAGCGATACAATCAAAATGAAACTGCCGAATTTCTCTCAGAAAGGATATTAACTTCATAAAGAAAATACAGTGCTTGTTATTGGTCATCTCGGACACACAGTTTAGTTACATTATGAGATTATTTTGTTTGAGTTTTTGTTTTAAGCCCACTTTATGCACAGATAGGCTAATCGGGACTGGACCTACAGTTTAAAGTGGGATCTGAACCACTATATGCCTCCACTTGGTGTCAAACCCAGGATCTCTTGATTACAGTGCAAAGACTACTGGGGAGGCTTCAGTTTCATTAACAACACAACAACAATGATGATGATTAGAGGTGGAAGGGGATGGATATCCTCCAGTTGATCAGGTTGCTATCTTCACTGCCCCATTTCCTAACAGACAAGAAAACTTAATAAATATTGTATTTTGTACCTGAGTGGTAAATTTAAGTGACTATTATACCTCCTACCTCTCCACTCACTTCTATGGCACCTTGCAAATCAATATAGGAAGTTCTGACCTTGTTCACATGCTTTATCCTTTTTATCTATTTGATTCTGGTGAAGTAACATATATTTTCATTGCAAAGCCATAATCCAGGCACCTGAGTAATAAAGGCATGCTAGAAATGGTGAAGTTTTCCAGTACCCTTCTCTGGCATTGTTTATCACAAGCTGACAAGTGACATTTATTACAGGTTCTGCGTTGTCATAGAAACCTTAAGTGTTTCAAATATTTTTCAACAGCATTCTGTAACAAATGGTAAATTTTACTTTTTCAGCCTATATCTATGTCTGTCATATATATTATATTTAGGATGCAAATGTGTGTTCATAAATGTTAGCTTATATGATTAGGATGTTAGCTTATATGACTAGGATATATATTTAATTGCCTTTAATTTCAGTTCATTATATTAGTTATTTCAACAAAATTAACACCGCAGTACATGGATCCCTTTCTTAACACCGTAATATGTGTGAGTAGCATGGCACTTTTGTGAATATTTTTTAACTTTTCAAAGAATAGAGATTAAAATTAATATCTGAAATTGTCTTAGTGCCAAAATGCAACAAACATGGCAAGAAAGTTCACAATCACTTTTAAACTTCGAGTTACCTTCCAGAAAATGACTTTTAAAATACATGTCTTACACATAATAAACTAATAAATACAGATAATGTAGGGAAAAATTGTTATAAAAACCAGAAAGTGCTACATAAGACAACATGCTTAATCCTTTTACTTTTTTTATACAGGGTGTCTCATGTAACATTGCAACCTGAAATATTTCGTGAACAACAACAAATATTGAAAAACTGCTTTCGCAGATATATAAGTATGAGAGGGGCTCATGAAATTAGTGGACACAATACGTTCAACTACGTAATGAAGTACGATTTTCAACACAAACTTAGTTTTTTTTAAATGCAAACCCCATTTTATTTTCAGCTCACTTGAAAGTATGGAAAAAATCATTAAGAATGGCATTTGTTACATTGTCATACGTCAAGTAGTTCTGAAGTAAATGTAACCTGAAGTTGAGTGTAAAGGTGCATCCCTCACTATGGCGGTCAGCAGAGCTGAGCGCAAATTTCATCACGCATACAGGCTGCACGCATGTGCAGCATTTTTCCTACACTCGCCATAGATAAGTATCATCCCTGCCTTTTCAGAGTCTGAAAATACTATTTTCTCAGCAACCGTTCTGACGTGCGTACACTTTCACAAACGTCTGGTTAATCAGTGTACTTTGTTACGCCCTTGCTTTATTTGATAAATCAATTTGAAGGAAAAATGTATAAGCTGCAAAGTTTCAAAGTTGAAAACTTCAAGATTTGTCATGACCAAACGAGAAGAGTTGATTGTTCCAATGTACTAAAAATTATGACGTAAATAAATGAACGCCAACTAAAAATTAGAAAGATGTTAATGTACTAACATTTATGTATGTAACTGATGGCGGAATGTTTTAAATTTATACTTTTTAATAAACCCTTATTTGATAACTCAAAGATGTATCAGAACCTTTTAGATAATTTGTCAGAGTTTACTTATGTACAACCCGCAGTTGTTGGGAAAGTAACAACTTTCCTAAGCACAACTGCATAGTATGCAGAAGAGTAACATGTTTGTTATGATACACGAATGGCATCAAAAGGGGGATATGCATGTTACTACACATGAATCAACTTGTGAGAATGTTTGTTTCAAACGTTCTTCAGGTTACATTTACTTGAGAACCACTTGACGTATTACAATGTAACAAACGCCATTCTTAATGATTTTTTCCATACTTTCAAATGATCTGAAAATAAAATGGGGTTTGCATTTAAAAAAACCTAAGTTTGTGTTGAAAATCGTACTTCATTATGTAGTTGAACGTATTGTGTCCACTAATTTCATGAGCCCCTCTCATACTTATATATCTGCGAAAGCAGTTTTTCAATATTTGTTGTTGTTCTCAAAATATTTCAGGTCGCAATGTTAGATGAGATAACCTGTATATAATTCAGTGGCATATTCTCCCTTGTTATTTGGTTTACTGTCGGTAAACCAACTTTATTCACATATATAGAAATTGCCAGAAAATTTGCCTGACTTGTTTTTTTTGCTTTACTTGCATGGGGTTTTATTTTCATTATGTCTAATTAATACATAATAAATATAAACAATAAATAAGGATTGTTGCAGTAAACCACATCAAATTTTAAGAATATGCTACTGATATAATTCTTTGAAAATGACTGAAATAACACATCTTGAGTGACTGCATGTTGGTTCAAATTTCATATCGAACAAGTGCTATATATTTAGCAAATTAACATTTAAATTTATGTTACAAAAACACACATTCATTCTAGATAAACATTATTTATATTAATGCCATCAATGTGTCATAAATATATTTAAGCTGCTGAACAGAGTTTAGAATTATCATTGTATTCCAACATTTGAATTGCTGTATTTCTCCCTTTACTCAGGCAACTTTTTTATAGGTTGAGTTGCTTTAAGAAATTCATCTATAAAATTATAATATATGAATTAATACTACAACTGACAAATAATGAAACACATGCAAAATTTCCAGTCACAAGTTGAAAGCAGCAATGATCAAATTTCATTTGCTAGTTTTTATTTTACCCCAACAGGGATGTTTTCTAACTTCTTTGTTACCCTTTACTTTATTATTTATGATGCGCAGGATGTATTTTGCTTTCAAAAATTATCTTAGTTATAAGTATTTAATGAGTTAGGATACTTTAAAATATATTTATTTTGGAAGACAAATTTGAGGAACAATAGAAGCAATTTAATTAATTGTCAGCTGGTTATTGTGTCTTATTATTTTTGTGCTGCTGTGAGGAGGAGGAGTGAAAAGTGAGTACAAATGATGTAAGTGTCACTTTTAATCTTCATTCTTATTCTTAGACACATGCATTGTCTGCTTCAGGAATAAAAAAGTACATTTGTATGCTTATTCAGATGTTGGCATGCTTATTTTATCAAGTTGCATGACTGTTACCTTGGTGGAACTATAAGAAAATGAGAACTATTATGAAATTCTAAATGTAGACCTTTCTGTAATTATATTAATGAAAGGAGAGGATGACCAGATACTATCTTGAGGCTCTACTATTGTTATGAGGCAATATTTTTTACATGTGAAAAAATACAGAAAATTATTTTATATCCAGAAATGATGCACAAATACATATATCCAGTGCACAAATGTTGTTCTAAGAATTCATGGGTGGATAACAACAATTACAACAGTCACCTTTTACTTGTTTTTATTATTACAGTAATATAGTATATTCTACTATCTTCTAAATGTTATAACATATGTGTATCAGTCCTTGTTCATAAATGTAGTTAAAAAATCATGCCTTGCAATAATTACATTTCAAGCATATATGTGTCCATTCTTTTACATCTATGTTTATGGATAATGGCTAATGGGTTATCTCAAGCAGATAACATTCCAAAATGTTCATATAAAGCACATGCAACGAGAAATATTGTACAAATAGATAAGTATAAAATCATATGTTGGTGCTTTTAATCTATGTATTTATTTTCATATTAATTTTATTGTGCTTGCTTGAACTGATAATTGCTACATTATGATACAAAATATCTATAAAATGTCATTTTAATTGTAGAAAATACTAATCATAAAACTTTACTTCAATCTGAAATGCTTACATAGAATATTTTCATAAGCCCTTCCTAACAAATGAATCTATTAGGGGAAACTAGCATAAATAGAAAGGTAAAAAATTGCAAGGAATTGTTTTTCTCAACTGCAATAATTGACACATTTGAGAAAACATTGCATTTTCACTTTAAAATACAAAATCAAACCAAATAGTGAGATAAAATAGGGTAACAAAATCCTTGGAGAGAATTATCAAGAAATTGTTTTCAAAATTAAGACCTGAAAATTACTTTAATATATTATTTACAATTCATATACACACATACAACTCTTGGAAAAGTTCTTTTTCTTGTTGTTTTTACTTGTTTAACAAAATAACTTTAAAATAACTATATTGGAGAATAGATCTATACAGCAGTATGAGGATAGTTAATGTTTATAAAGTTTGTCTAAAATTTATACTGAAGTGAATAATAAATTGTTTTACTGTATAACACAACTTTGACAATGAGTCAAGATTATTGCTTTGATGATAAGAGAGAAATTTATTTATCTGCAAATGTATATTTTTTCAGAGGTATTTGGAAATAAAAGCTTCCAACACAATAAAGCAACAAATTTTAAAATAATAATTGCATACTCTTGCGTATTTGAAATGCAATAAAATTCTTTCTTCTCTATATTCAGTTTTATGACACATGCAAATTGATACAATAATGTGTGCCAATGTTAGAGAAATCTATTTTGAAATGTAAATAGAAAAGCTTGGATTTTTCATTTCTTTACTGTATTGTATTCACAGGGTATTTGTATGGCTTTGATGTAGATGTTTTAACATATTGTCAAAATTTACTTTCAGATGAGAAAATTATTCAATTTCATATGTTTACATTTACTATTGCTAGTGATTAATTGTTCCTATTAAATCAATGATCTCATTACATTTGTTTTTAATTAATTCATTCATGCATGCATTGCCTGCCTTCATGTAAATTTTACCATAATTCATATTCAAATTTTGAAAGTTGTTTAAATTGTTTTTCTATGATTCAAAATAGAAGGCAAACATTGAAAAAAAAATGATATAATTAGGGAAAATAAGTTGAGGGGAAACAAGGAAGGAAACAAATTTTATAAAAATGAAACAGGCAAATGACATGATGACATATTTAGTAGAAAAGATTATAAAAACACAAGAAAAAACATCAGTCATTGGATGAAATTTAAGATTTTGAAAATGAATTGAAGAATATGTTACTTCCTAATATTTAATGACCCTATGTATGTAAATTACAATGAAATTTGTAAATAGGACACATAATTATGAAATTATTTAGTTAAAAGTATCACATATTTAGTTTGAGAGTAAACTGAGTGACACTTACACTGAGTCACTGTAAAAGTTTTTTCAAAATAGATCTTGAGACTTGCTCTCAGTTTAGTTTTCAGTTTTACATTATTTGCATATGTTGATTCAAGAATGAAAATGATGTGGAAACAGTCCAAAACTAGTTTCTGTTTTAAGACGAGAGACATCCCAGGTAGCATGTAAGTTAATTGCAAGTTAAATCAAATGTCGATTTAACTTGCAGTTAACTTACATGCTATCTGGGATAGTGCTAAGGATATCAATATAAATACCCTGTGTTTGCTACATCTCTTTGCTGTTTTCATTTTGCCTTTTTGTCAGCATAAATTATTTCTCTATATTTGTGGCAATGTTAATTATCTGCAGTTATCATTGAATCTCTCTAAAGATTTGATTAGAAAACATCCCTTTCACTGTTAAAACTCTCAGTAACAACATTCTGCATTATGTACTATCTAAATTATATGTGTGTTATTTCAATGCTGGAAATAAAATTTGATTACAGTTTCAATGAGAACAGCAGCTGTATAATATAAGTTCCGTACATACATTTAAACAGTCATCAATCAGATTGGTACTAGGCAAATGCAGCCTTTTAGATTATTCTGGTTAGTGTTATAGCTCATTAACAAAGTTCATAAACAAGCTCTTCTCATACTAATTCTTCTGTTTTTCTTTACAATGCTGGCTAATGACATTCTTCACAATAAAGATATATAACCATTAAACAGGAATAAATAACACATTGTGAGATAAAAATAAAAATTAATATTAGTTTCTATTCTTGGCATCTGATAAAACCGGATTTTGTGAAGAATATTTGTTTCTTATTAATTGGAACTAATTATGTGAATTTCCATAATTTTGTTGGAAAATATTAATTTCTATAATAAAAATTAAATTAATTTTTAATTAGGATTTAATTTATTGGATGTAGTATGAAAACTTGTAAACAATTTTTTTTATTGTTTAATATTTTTCTTTTATTGTATTCTTTATAACAGAATATAAAAGAAATTTAAAAAATGTTTTACAGTATTTATCTTGTCAGTTCTCTAAATTTCTCTGCTATGTAGTGTGTATAAGTTTTTACATGCATGTTCATATCAGGTGTTTGGTACTGTATATAATGTATTTTTACCTTCAATGCAATTTACTTCATGCTATGTATATTCCATATGCTTCAGGTAGGATTTATTTTTTCATGTTGACTGGAATACATGATGAATTTGTTTATAATATTAAATTGAAATGCACACGTTACTACACAAATTATTTTACACTTACATATTCTTTAATGTCCTTACAATATTACTTTCTTTAAGATTCTATTCTCGTTGTATTGCATCGTGCCCTCCTCAACTTTCCTACTTGAAACTATTTTATCACAAGGAATGCCTCTTAGCCTTTATTTTCTACCATTTAGCTGTATATTATGTATTTTTGTAGTGTCCCCTTTTATATTACACTTTATAATCAACTTCATGTAGTTTTGTGAGCATGAGATATTATAATACTGACTGTAATATAGTCCTGGCAATTTACAATTTGTTTTAGTTCAATTGTATCTGTTACTTAGCGTACTTGTGAGACTTGGGTCCTTTTGCAAAAGAGGATTTAAATATATTCATTGATGAAAAAAGAACATTATTTTTTTGTGGTAGAAGAATGAGGTTCATGCATTTTTTCCATGCCAGTCATTGTGGCAGTTTCAGCATAACATTCAAAGCTAAAGAGCTTGGGTTTGAACCCTGGCTAAGGCATGGATGTATCATTTTATTTGTACCATAATCCATTTCATCAGTTTATTTCTTATCTTCATTGTTGCAGTTAACCCAATAAGTAGAGAAGTGATGTTGAATAACCAATAGAATATGAAAGAAAAGTTGTGTTTTTTTTTGTATATATTTTTGAAATCTACTAAACTTCTTCATATGATTTTGTTTCTGTTGTGGTGCTATCAGGGGTAAAATTAAAGACAACCATCCTGATGATAATGCCTCAATATTTTCCATTTTAAAAAAATCAGGATTATCTTTACCAAATAAAATTTCCACAATAATAAATTTTGTTCATAACATGCACACACACACACACACACACACACACACACACACACACACACACAATCACACAATCCCATTTTTTCCTAGCCCTCAAAAGGAGAGTGCCTCAACACACATGCCCACATCCTAGCAAAACTACAACACAGATCTTCATGGAACTCGTACCACTCTATCCTTGTCAACAAACAAATCACCAAATTTGACACCCTAGCAAAATAAATAAATAAATAATAATAATAATAATAATAATAATAAAAGAACCTCATCTATTGGTCACCCAGTACCGTCCCTACTGCATGAAAATCGCTCCATTCCATCCTTATCTTCCACAGTGATCATGACACTGGGGATATCTTTCCAGACAAACCTAGGATTTGTATTTTGTTGTTGTCCTAACCCCAAAAATAATTTGTCAAAGGTACACCCACACTCCATAGATGCAATGGACTGAGTGTAAAACCTACCCAATCCTGATACCCTCCCTCAACTTGCACATTCACACTAATTCCCTCCCTGCTCATCCTGTAGGAATCTGCCAGTCCTCCAATCTGATATGCATTCTCAGCTGCTACATATGAGGGAAACGTTTACCATCTTTAACATTAGGATCAACAATTGCTGCTCTTCCATCCACAACTAAAATTTCACGATTGTCACCCATACCAACAACCATAACATTGCACATTTAATGACTGCTTTGGTGTAGCAGCATGAGCATATCCCCACCCAGGAAATGAGAATGAGTTGTCCAAATTTTTTTTGCTAGGAGTGCTTGTTTTGCATATATGAATTTGACATGTTTGTCAATGGATATTAGACGTTTCTTTAAGAAACCAAAACTGTCTGACAACTCCAGACTGCCACGAGTGAGTCCCGAGTCCAATGCACCATCTTTGTCTAGTGCAAGTGAAGAGCATTCTCATGTAAGTTATTCACTGTTAGGTCCCTCAAGTATATTTAATCCTCATGCTGTAGAGGGAGACATATGTCACCATCCTTCATGGATTCCTTGTTGGACAGAAATGCTGATTAAAGCCACAAATATCTCACTGACAGGATGATTGAGAATGCCTTGCATCCAACTACAAAGGGTTGCTATCTGTCATTTGTGTGCGTTATGTTCCACCTTCCAGTGCATCGTGGTGTTCAGGGATCATTAATGACTGGTGGTTTTGTTAAGCACAAAGACTGAATTGAAAAGGCTGACTTCCATGGCAGAGTGGTTAGCACATCATTCTATGATGCCAGGGGTCCCAGGTTCAAATTCCAGCCTGGGCATGGGTGTTTTTGTCAGTGTCCTTTCATTAATTTCATCCCATCACACCCATCCTCATCTTCGTGATTAGCCAAAAGTGGCAGAAAAGCAAAATAAACTAAATCAACCAACCAGTTCAATGAAACAGGACTGAATTATGTTCAATCAGAGTAGAAAAGGTTCACAATACAACATGCATAGGTACTTTTGGATCTCTGTGAAAGAAAATTACTTGACTGTTTTTTAACAAATCAACACTGTCACATATGCTACAATAGTGGTAAATCAAGAGAAACTGTATTCAATTATGTCAGCAGTAGTGGTTTGTTTGTGGCACGCATGATTTAAATCTTTGGTAGCAAATAAGGTGGAAAGTGACATGTTTCAAGTCTTACTTCACTTTCACTGCACTTTCCATCAGCATTTTGAAACTGGGAGGAGAAACTCCATGTATACTTCTTCAAAATGAAATTATTATAATTTTATCAAAAAAGTAAAAAGGTAAAGTGCTCCCCTGTGCATAGCACTACGCCATGAAGGCGTATAGGGGGTGTGGGGGTAACGCCCCACACTTTCTTGATCCGGTTGTGAGTGGGGGTGACGTGATCAGCATCACGCCCCTGACCGATTTTACCCCCCCCAGGGTTTCCCCCAGGTACCCATGTTATTTGATGCTGGGTGGGCGCCGGGGCCGCTTCCAACGTTAGAAAAGTTCCCGGATTTGAACCGGCCGGGGGATCGAACCCGGGACCTAGAGCATGGCAGTCAGATGTGTTACCGACTGAGCCACCGCGGCCACCATAATTTTATCAATATAAATTAATTTTAGTTACATGATTATTATATAATTAATATTATCAATAAATTAATATTATATTAATTAGAAACTGATATAAATTATCATATTAAATTATATCATTGTATGGACAGCTGATAAGAGAAGAAATTATAAAAGAAGTCAAACCTCCTTAGGCCCAGTGGATTTGAAATGCAAAAATATGTGTGTCAGTGATATGATGGATGCTCCACAATAGCAGGAAAAGGATGGAGGTGTCTGCAGGATTGGTCAGAATAAATTACTGAAGGCTAGCCACAGTCTGAATTTGGTAGTCAATGACCTGAATGCAGTTTCATAAATTCGGAACTGTAAAAAGAGGTTTTCAATTTCTTTCAGGAGAGTATTCTCTGCAGAAGACAGGTCCCAGTTGTTCCTCCATTCCATGAAACCATGTCAGTCAAATACAACAGTATTCATGTTTCATGTTTCAAAAACCATGGAAATGGAGCAGTTAATGGGAAGAACAATGGCTGATTTTCTGACCTGGCAGTCCACCCTTCTACTGCACTGTGCTATTGTTCCCTTCCTCTTTGGAGTGTCTCCCATTTATTAACAAGTATAGCACAAGTTTGGAACCTGTCGCACTATCTTACAAGGGGAGTCTGTTGAGTAGCAGTGTGTCAACTGCCACATAAAATATCTGACTGTCAAATAGGCACCACGCAGATGCTAAGGACATATTTAGAGAAATATATAAGGGCATAAAGAGGATCGCATTCAATGTCGGGTCAGAAATGAAGTCATGCAGTTCGACTTGCACACAGAGCATGTTCTCTAACAGAGAGTCCTGAAGAATATTAGTGCCTGTTTTTGTACTGTATGTGGATTCACTCCCTTCTAGTCTGACCCATGGTTTTCAGAAGACATGCTCATATGTTGTAGATTAGGCACACATGTTGTTTTAAGTCCACTTCATGCACAGTAAGGCTAATTGGGACTGGAGTTGAAAGTGGGATCTGAACTAGTGTGTGCCTCCACCAGGTATTGAACCCAGGACCCCTTGATTACAAGACAATGACGTAGTAGACTCCAACACCATCGGGAGACCAGTTTTCAGAAGAATATAAAGCTGCCAACACATGATTAACATTCTATCTAATGTGCATGGCATTGATAATTGTTTCCCAAGTTGAATACTGGTTTGAATATTGGACGACGAAGACCAAGGAAGACAACAAATCACCTTTGACTTGCTGCAACATGCACACCCTTTATATCCTGCAGTGGCAGGGGGCAATAGAAATTGCAAGCTCTCCTTGGTACAACTTGTAGAGTGGAAAGGTTGTTTAGTTGTTTTTTTTATGGAGACTGAAGATATGGTTGTGGTCAACAATGACTGAGGATAGGCTAGATGGATTGCACATGAACATTCGTCGAAGATTTGAGAAGGGCTTGATTCATTGTAGAGAGATTTGCAAAAGAAAAGAAGAGAACTCCAATTTTTGTTCAACAATTAAAATTGTAGTTCTTGCTGGGAATTAAAATAAACTTTTGTGTCACATATCATACACACAAAATCCACACAATTACATTTATTGAAATTTTTCTTAGCATTATTCTTCCTCCCTCCCCATTGGTAACAGTGGTAGACTGCCCCCATCCAAAGACACTTTTTCTAGACACTCTGAATTGGCCTACATGTAAAATAAATGTAACCCTCCAACCTTAACACCAATCACCATGAAAGCTGTTTGGTTTCTAATTTATTTATCAGTCTCTTGACACATAATTGCTGTTATACAGTAAAAGGTTGTTTAAAAATAGTTCCATGTTAACTGATTTTACTTGTTTCGAACATAAAATGAATCAATGAAAATTTCATTTCAATTTTTGTCATTTAATATATAGTTCAAAGTTGATTTTTCAAATTTATTCTTAAATACACAAAATGTATTCTCCTAGGTTAATTTGTCCTAGAATATCATGTAACTGTTTTGTTTTATACTAAGGTCTGCACTAGATGTGTTAATATACTACTTATTCACAGAATAAACAATAATAATTGAAATAATGTTTCATTTTATGATCCCAACATGCATTTAATAATTTTTATCAAATACGAATATAACAGATGAGATATAATTAATATATTTTTGTTTTCAGCTTGTGAATAAATCTGTTTATGCACATTATGAACAGTAAAATTTGGTGTTAACACATTATTGTAGGGCCTGAACATTAATTTAATATATCTCTGTTGGCATTAGAAATTCACATTATGTAATGCTTGACAGTTCATGATCATTTAGTATGGCAATGCTACTCTGTAGTCTTCTTAACTCTTCCTTGTTTTATAGATGTCTGTGCATTTTTCATAATTGATTTGCACTTTTGTATGATTTTTCAGTTTATTGGAGTATGGATTCATGTTCAAGGAATTTATATTTCTTTTCTTCATGTTGTAAAAGTAGAAATGATTCTCTCTAGTTTTTATTTCAGCTTCTGTGTATCTTTAATACATTACATTTCCTTAGTACATTCACTAACAAAATTAAAGTGTTTCATATTTAGTGGAATTATAACCTGAATTAAAAGGTTGTACTTTTCTTAATTAGGTTTCAGCATTGAGGGCCCATCACAAGCCAAGATTGATTGCCATGACAATGGTGATGGATCTGCAGATGTGCGATATTACCCGACAGCTCCAGGCGAATATGCTGTTCACATTTTATGCAACAATGAAGATATTCCAAAATCACCATATATTTCACAAGTACTTCCCAAAACTGACTATTACCCTGAAAAGGTAAAGTGTTTATTTTCTATTTTCTCATACCACTTTTGACGATTTTCTTGTGCAAATTGAATTTTTTAGTAACAGTAATACAATGTGGTAGTATTCAAAATAACAAAATAAGTATGAAGGAACTACAATTTCAATGATTTTTGATAACACATTACATGTACTATTGGTCCAGTTCAAATTAATTTTTGAAATTTGCCACCTTTATTTTCACTAGGTTGAATGTTATGGGCCAGGAGTAGAAAGGAATGGTTTGTCTAAAGGAAAGCCTGCAGAGTTTACAGTAGATACAAGAAGAGCTGGTTCTGCTCCTTTAGATATGCAGGTAAAAATTTCAATTTATTTTAATTTTAATTTACTAATTTTATTCACGAATCGGAAACTGGTCATCATAAATTTTAAAGTTAGATTATATGTAAGGAAGTAGAAATTTAAGATGGCGTGCTAGAATTCTGATCTCGAAAGTACAGCGCCTTGAATAACGTAGTGTGGAAAACTACCCAAGAAACTGGTTCCCGAGATGGATGACAACATAGATGGCAGTGCGATCAGTAAGGCTGCTAATTTTCTTATGAAAGTAATGCGGCTTAGTTAGTTTTTGAAATATAATGTGTAGATTTGTTTGTCTTGAAAGGCAGTATGTAAATTGATGGAAACAGTTATATTTGTGGAGTGATTTGCAGTAATGAAATGGCATTAATTTGGAAAGAAAAGTAAAATAAAATTAATAAATAAATAGCATGCGTAACACAAGAAGAAACATGGCGATGTAATTCCGGATGTCAGGTGTTGGATTGTGTACTAGAGTTATTTTTTGTTATGTTTTCTATGTTATTAGAATATAAATAGTATCCTGAGATATATTTCATACCGAGCCGACAAACCACAAGTGTCGCTTGGAAGCGAGCAGTCGGTAATCAACCAATGCAGCCTTTCGAACCATAGGGACACAAGCTCTGACTGCACCATTTCCTCAAGGAGATTTTAGACCAAAGTGACACGTGACAAACGATACGGGGATTTCACACCAAAGCGACACAGGCCCTTCAGTCAAAGGCAACTTTAATACCAAAGCAACACGTGACACATGTTGCTTGGAAACAAGCCAATCAAGAGCAACATTTCACATCGTAGTGGCATGATGGGCAGAACAGGCCAGCGTTTGGTTGGTGAAATCCTCAAGCGATAAGTGTCATGTGCCACTTGTCGCTTTGGTGCGCAATCTCCCTAAAGCAATACACTCATTGCATCGTGCATGCGTGAACAACAAACCACGGCAACATGTTGCAAGTTATTGAGGAAATGGCCCAGTTTGAGCGACACACAATCTACAAAGCAACATGTATGGCTTATTGTGTCACCTAGGTCTGTTGTTGTAACGTGCGGTTTATCGTGTCGCCTAGATCTGTTGTTTGCACAATTAGCAGCAAATGTTTGCTAATAGACTGAAGGCACCATATCGCTTGTCACTTAGTTGGGAACTCCCCCTGTGGCACATCGCTTCGGTCTGAGCACCCTTCCTTTAAGGAGCTTTCCGACCGAAGTAAGAAGTAGCACGCGAATACTCCATATGAACGTGTTGTTTGCTGTTTGGACCCTCATGCGCAATGAATGCTATTTTAGTCTGGAAGTGTCTCTGTCACTAGTCACATCAGTGTGAACATCCAGTGTTGCTTGTCCCATTGGTCTGAAAGTTTCCTTACACTCATGTCGATGGCACTAAGGAAGTTTTGTGGGTTTCCCCTTATCGTTGCATGCAATCATCATCATCACCACCACGATTATTTTAAAGTGGAAGAAAAGAGACAGTAAATATAAAAAATACAAATGCTTCAGTGTGTATATCTTGAAAAGAAATGATGATGATGATAATGAACCTAATTCATACACAAAAATTTAGTTACCAAGAGAATTCCACGCTTATTTTTCTCCCGTATTATTAATGAAAGTGTAACGATAACAGGACATGGTTGACTGTCTAGAATGTTTGTTAATATAGTCTCAACCACTGTACCAAATATCATTATCACATTCAAAGAAATGCTTCATGTAAAAGAATCAGACATTGCAGTGAAATCTTCATTTACTTCCATGACATTGCAGCGAAATCTCCATTTACTTCCATTATAAGCAGACGAATGCCATGCAGCTGTACTAACACCAGAGAGGTCGGTCTGGTACTCGAACTAGGCAATGCAGCCTGGTTGACATTGCCACACAGTGCGTGGGAACCAGTAACTTTGGTCCTGCTTTACTTTTCTCATATGTGGTACCAGTGCAATTCTGCCCAGCTGCCTATTTTCATGGCTGTGCATTTAGAATTATGCAGAATCATGGCTATAGATTTTTGAACCTGGAATACAATAGATGTTACTCTCCCCTGGACCAAATTCAACCCGCCTTCCCCTCTGCTTGGAGTGTTTTAAAAATGATACACAGCTGCTTTAAATATAAAAACACCATAATGAGTTATTGTTTTGTAACTGATCTTTATGATTATTGAGAATATTTTTTGCTCTTAATGATGCAGCTGTATTAGTTATACACCTTCATAGTTGCTTCACCACAACACCAAACATGTATTTCCCGATATTGACTATTTTGGATTTTGATAAGCACCTGCACTTTTAGTTACCACTTAGTACCTTGTATATATCACCATGAACAAAATATATGCACTATGTGTTTTTAAGCAATATTTGGTGTGACTTACAGGAATTGTTATAGAATGAGAGAACTGAGCAAGAATTTTGAAGATTACTTCTTTGCAAATTGACAATAATATTAATGTAATAGGACACCAATACTTTCATGGGGGAACAGTGACATTTATGCTTGTCCATTTTTAATATCTTTTTGCTCATTTAATATCCTCTTTATCTTTTTGATTGACTCTGCTCTGCTGTAGCTATGATTTGAGATGTACAGTACACTTATGTGCAAATGCAATCTTACTTTGCAAAAGCAAGTGATGCATTTGAAATGTACCTTTGTTTTTCATAATTACAGATCATTTACAAGTTTATATAAATAACACCGCATTGTCACAAAAAGAGGGTGATACATATATACACATACCTCACACATATATTTGTAGAATGGTGTCTGGATAAGAAGATTTTTGTCTATAGGAGTGCAAGCATGGGGGATTGTTCTGTCTTGAACATCAAACACTTGAACTTTTCTTAAGTTGAACATCCTATACTTTTGGGGCTCCAGCATAGCCAAATGGTGAGTGCTCTCACCCTTGGTGGTGCTAGTTTTCAATTCCTGGTGGGAGCCTTCAAATTTCAGCATTGGCCCAACGTCATGAGGACAATTGGGAAGCTACTTGCAAAGAAGTACTAGTGGGCTACATTCTCGAAATCCAGAAAAAAGTGCCGATGGGACTTGATGCATTAACTAACGCATCCATCATGTAATGAAAAAGCTTGGCCCTTTTAACCTCTTATTTCAGAGTTCACTGTATTTTGATGAGTCCAAAGAAAGCTACTCATATCATGTATAGGAAAGGTTGTGTAATAGCCAGATATAACAGCAATTGTGATACTTGATACATTGATTTAAAAGACAATCAAAAATGCTAAAAATTATTTGTTAATATGTACTTTTTCGAAGATATGTATAGTTCTAGAAGATCCTTGCACATTTTTTCTCCAGTTTCTTTTAAACTTATGAATTTGGAGGCTACATCCTCATCAGCCCCTCCTCCCATTTAGCATGCCCTTGCCTCTTACCTCATGTGGAAATGTGTAGTAACTTCCATGACATTTGGAAGGGGGGAAAGAAGGAGCCACAGCTCCCCCTGGAAAATGAAAATAGACTGAAAATTATATATTTCACACACACAATTTCATTTCAGCAACAATAATATGTGTTAATTATTGCATGAACATGAAAAATTCATATTGAAGCAATGTTTTTGGAGGGTGCAACACTATTAGGGGGGAAAATGTACCTTGTCCCCCCCTCTTCCTTGGGAAAAAAATACCTTGCTTGCCACGCCCTAGAAAAAATCCTACGGACACCCATGGTAACTTCAAAAAGTTTGAAAAGAATCATTTTGTAGTGGAAGTCTGTGTGTGTGTGAGTAATATATATTATTCCTACAATTAAAAGAAAACAGGTTGGAGTCGATGTAATATTCAGACATAGATTCCCCCATATATGCATATATCAGTGTGCATGTGAGTGAAACTATGTAAATCTTTTGAGTGAGAAGTGTACGTCCTCAAATCCAAGGGGAACATCATCCTAATCATGTAAATAAATATTTTGTTGAATGAATCAAAACACCTTTCAGAAGAAACCAAATGTTATAAATCAAATCTATTTTCCAGGTTATGGATGAAAGTTACAACCCAATAGATCTTAAAGTTCATGACAAGAGAGATGGAACTTACACCTGCAGTTATGTGCCTAAATCGGGAAACAAACATACAGTTCAGGTAACAAATTTGTATTAATATTTGTTTTGTAAATTTTAGAAGTATATTTCTCAAAAGGCAAATGCTAAGTTATTGTGGAGGATTGTGATGAAACTTTCACAAATGAACGACACAGTCAGGAGTAGCACATGTGACAAGTGCTAGGTTTCACAACCATATTTAGGGGTAATAGATAGTTGGAAAATTAGATTTGCTGAGGTGATATACAGCTCTGAAAACATAAATGCAAATGTCTGAGGAAAATATTAAAGCTAGAATACTAGAGACCTCCTGTTAATCAGTGGAACTTTACAGAATCAAGAAAGATTAGATGGTCATGTGTGTGCTGATGGATGCAGCAACATGCATGTACTCTCATAGAAGTATTGAAGTTAAAAATGACACACACTTCAAGAGTCTAATGATGTTGACAAAAAGGATTACTCATGAAATATACTGAATATCAATGTCCAGGCATGCACAAATTGTAGCTCTCTAGAATGTGAAGTTGGTGGATTTATTGTGTGTACATTGTACAAGAAACAGCTATGTTTCTCAACTCTTGGCTTTACACTACCAAGCAAACATGTAGTTTCAGATCAGAGATGGTTTCCTTTTGTTAATGTGTAGCAATTACGTTTCCCCTCTTTACAACAGCCTGCAAGGTAAAGCAAGAGAACGCTTGTGTTACATATTTGAAGAACAATACTGTAATAACTTTTATTGCAATATATGTTAATTTTCTGTACAACAATTGCAGAGGTATATCCACATATTATCTGTCCCATTAAGTCAGCAGTCATTTATGTATTTGTAACATAATTTACTCATTTTATGTAGATATTTTTGTTATGGTCATAAGAGGAATAACATGAAATTTCAGCTATTTATTCATAAACACATCTTGTCCATATTCCACATATCCTACAAGCCCATTTACATTTGAAGAGGTTGCAAAACCTAGCACTTCACATGCTTTACTGTGCCTTCCCATTGAGCAAGTTTCATCATGATCCAAAGTGTGAACTCCATGCATATCCTTGGACTGCATTGTGCCATTCTTATATATTGCATCTTTGAATAAATAAAGTATATTACAATAGAAACATTTCTCAATTTCTTTATGAAGAATTTACTTTTGCATGTTGTGCTTACAAAAAAATTTGGTCTTCAGGTCAACTATGGAGGAGTATCAGCAAAGAACAGTCCATTTAGAGTGTTTGTATCTGAACCAACGAATGCCACAAATGTTCTCGTTTTTGGACCAGGAGTTGAAAAGGGTGTGAAATCCAATACTCCAACATATTTCAACATTGACTGCAGACAAGCAGGGCCAGGTATGTTCCTCAAATACTTTGTTGCTATTCATAGCAATGAGTACGTAGTTAAATAAATGTATAATAAATATATTAAGAATGGATCAATATGGAATTTTTGCAGATACAGATAAACTATGGAACAGCATGATAGAACCTCTTCATTTCTGACATGATTTTGGATGTGATCCCCTTTACGTCATTGTGTATTTCTCAGAATGTGTCTTTGGCATTTGCGTGGTGCCTGTTTGAATGTGGCAGTTGTCACACTTCTAATCAATGTACTCTCATTGTAAGATATTGGTAGCAGGTTCCAAACTTGTGCTGTAGTTGATAATGGTATGGAGGTGCACTGCAAAAAGGAGATTGACATTAGCAATTATCTTTTATAGGAATGGCCTTTATGACCAAAGTATTTGTTTCCAGAGTACATATATAAATCAGTGTGGTATTTGAAAATTTTGCAGGGGGAGGGGAGCATTCTAGTTAACTTCTTTCAAAATAAATATGTAAACAAAAGTGGAAGGAAATAGTAAACACTACCAAAACAGTACCTGGAGCATGTATTGGAAATACGGGAGAGGAAGAAAATTAATACTATTAAAGAAAGTAAGCAAATAGTTTCCAATATCAAAGCATCAATTGTGACTATATTTCTTTTCTACTCTTATGGCGGGTGCCCTACATACTGGCAAGGGGAGTGGGGAAGCAACCAAACCAGTGCGATAAGAAACTCAGCAGCCTATATGAATTGAATTGAATTGATTTGGTGTTTTAAGTCCCCTTTATGCACAGTAAGGCTAATTGGGACTGGACCTACAGTTTATAGTGGAATCCGAACCACTATGTGCCTCCACCGGGTATCGAACCCGGGACCCCTTGATTACAAGGCGACGACGCTACCACTGCGCCATCAGGGAGGCTCTCAGCAGCCTATAGAATAAGGTGGTAGCAGCATATCCTCCCCTCAACGTCGTAACTCTCGGCACCACAGCTGTTGTCTGGTTGGTCTGTGCTGTAATCCTCGCTCCCCACTTCCCTTGCCAGCATGAGGGCCACCCACCGTAAGAGTAGAAGAAACCTATAGTGACAAAACTATTTAGTGGTTCTGCAAACATTAATAATATAAAATTATAAACAGGGTGATATTTGAAGATGAGGGAGGGGGTGGGTAGGAATGCCTGCTGGAAAGTGCTCATCAGACACCAAAAAAGGTGTAAATTTTCATGTCAGTATCCTTATATTTGGGTTAGGTTAGGTGGTTTGTATTTCTCCTGTTATATAAATGAATTTTATTTTTATTTTAGGTGATTTGCAGATTGCTCTTACTAATGATAAAAGTCAAGACATTCCAATTCAAGTCTCAGATAATGGTGATGGGACATTCACTGTAGACTATTGTGCACCTCAGCCAGGAAACCACACGATAACTATGTATTATGCTGGAGTTGAGATTCCTCAGAGTCCAATTAGGGTACCTATTCAACCTCACGTGGATGTATCAAAAATAAAAGTTGATGGACTTGAACCAAGTGAGTATCATGTTAATTTTCTATTTCAAAATATACGGAGATACACTACTTAACAAGTAATATTAATTTTGAAGTGTTACATATAAAGATGTGTTTTTAGTTTCCTCAGTTTTCTCCAACACTAGTTGAATTTTTATGTATTTTTTTATATTTATTATACTATAATCCATTTCTATTTTAAAACTTTTTATGGGTTAACATTTTTTGAAGTTTGTGTTTGTTATCTGCTCACAATTATATTCAAAACAAGAACTATTGTGATGTCTAAAGTAAATTCTTCCCAAATATTTCAAAGAAAATAAAAACAAACAAGTATAATTCAGATAGTTAACCCATGAAAACTAAGCACTCCCCTACAGCTTCCAATTTTACAAATCCTGTAAGGTACTTTGAAAGTTTCATCACTGATGTGCTTGATTTTAAGACTGCTATAACTTTTTACTTTCTGCTGCATATGGAAATCTTTCTTGTGCACGTTATTTAGACATCATCTCCAGGAAAGGCAATACATGACTATCAAAGAACTTGAAGATGGAAATGATGTGCAATTCATATGATTTGGTCTTAAAATTTTTCATATTTTAATTTTTGCTCCCAACGCCATCAGTCAAGCATTTACTTTCTGGGCATAACAGTAAACATGCACTATATGGTAGTGGAATTATTAAAACATAGTCAGATTCCTCTGCACATGAAAAATCTTAACCGAATATTAAACATATTATGTAGTCATATTCTCAAACTCAAATCCTAAATAGTGATTATCTTTTAAACATATTGTCATGCAACAGTAGTTAGGTTTTGGAGAGAGAATATATATGTTACAAATAGAATAGCAATTGTAATTGCAATAATAAAATATAAAGTTCCATTACTACAAAGCAATAAGATCTTTGTAGAGGGATAATGTAGTTAATTCTCTTCTAGTTACATAAGTAATGTTTTGAGGTCACAATAAAATTTTTGTTCCACTCAGCTGCACCAATCAATAGTCTTCAGCAGTTCCGAGTAATAACTCAAGGAGCAGGAAAAGCTGATTTTGCTGTTGCAATCACCAGCCCATCAGGAAATCGTGTTAAAGCACATGTTATACCAACACATGAAGGCTTCTTGGTAAATTTTACCCCGACTGAACTGGGAGAGTACCTACTGAGTATTTCATTTGGTGGTGAGCCAGTCTCTCCTACTCCATATCGATTTATGTGTATGCCTGGAAGTGATCCATCAAAAGTAAGAGCTTACGGACCAGGATTAGAGAAGGGATCTGTAGGGAAACCGGCAGAATTCATGATAGACACGCGTGGAGCTGGCCAGGGAGGTTTAGGTGTTACGGTGGAAGGACCTTGCGAAGCTGCCATCAATTGCCGTGACAATGGTGATGGAACATGCTCTGTGGCATATTTACCAACCGAGGCAGGTGACTACAGCATAAATATCACATTCAATGATCAGCACATACCAGGATCTCCCTTTCAGGCGATTATTGTACCAGAAGCTGATTTGAAGAAAATTAAAGTTTCTGGGAATGGAATACAGCCTCATGGTAGGCCGGTGTGGAGTGTTGAATGCACCTGCATGTTTTTCAATGTGTCTAATCCACTAGTGTGAACAAGTGAACTTCTAACTCAAGCTAAATAAATTTTATGAGTATTTATACTTGCCTCTTGGCAAGTTGTGCATAGAAACAATGTTGGCCTGTTCAATGAAGGAAAAAAGAAAATTTCTAATTGAAAATTGAAAAAAAAAAAAAATTTGCAGTTCAAAAATATATTTGTTATTCCATATAAACAGTCTTTGTTGCCATATTACTTTACATTGCATCTAGAGGTATATGTGGGCTAACTTTCCTGTAACCAGTGCAATAGAAGATTTTTATCATCAATGCTTAATCCTAATTTATATGGCCATTTTACATCATTTGATTATGTTCAACTCCAAAATACATACATGAATTCTTTAAAAAAAGAAAGAAAGAAAAACTGCACATAGTACAAGTTCCAGACGTTGTGATAGATATTGGGAATGTGGGAATGAAAACTAAACTTGTAGTAACTGGGTCTGTTACATAAGAAACTTAAAAGTACAAACCAAATGGAACAGAGAAACAAGCCTATGATTTTTTTTCGCTGTCTGCAAACCAAATTGTCAAGACTTATAGTCAGTCCTTAAGGTTTGAGCTTCTATTCATTGATATAGTTTGCAACATCTGCGGATGAGTGCACTGAATACTTGACTTATACCCTCGCCACCAAGGGTTGGGTTGGGTTGAGTTTTTTCATATCCTTCTCTAATCATCATTCATTCTCATCATTATGATTAACCTAAAGGGGTAGAAAAGCAATGTTAAACCAAATATCTACAAACAAAACAAACAAAATTCTTTGTATTATTTGCAAGTAACTCCTCAGTCTAGGTTCACTTTTTCTAAATGATTTTCTTTACTTATACTTGCTGTTTGAAATTTACTTAATCTTTCAGTAAGTAAATTTAAGTGTTAAGTGTTTAAATTAGTGAATAAAGATTCTCTCAATACAAAGAAAAGTACAGAAGCATTTTTCAGCAATTTCTCACAAACTAAGTGGATATCATACATTTGAATGAGCATTGGCTTCTGTAGCAAGATGTTAACTATTACGTTGTAACGACAATTGGAAAACTTTCAAGATAGAACAATGTTTGTGGGCTCTTTATTTATAAACTTTATTGAACCCTGGTACAATTATTTACATGTTTTTTTTATTTGTTGTTCAAGTTGTCTTGTGAGCATGTTTTGTTTCTTGTTTGTTGCAGTTTTACAGGAAATGTAATGTTAAATCAGTGCTTAGTAACAACCACGCAAAAGTTATTTATAGGATTATGGTCAGTAATCCTTAAAACATCCTGCTCATTTAGATAATTTGGCTAGCTCTGAATGTGCTGATTTTCTATTACTAATTTTGACACTGTAATATGATTTCAGCATTAATTTTGTTGCAAATATGGTTTATTAGATGTGTCAACTAACATGGAAAATTTGTTTTGGGAACTTTGCAGCAGCTGGACTCTAGTGCCTTTAAATGACATTATTTGGTTTCATGTATTTTCTTTATTTCATAAAAAGATCATTATGAAATGGTGGTATAAATTTGTTGTAGATACATTTTGAACCAATACTTTTTATATAAGCAGCAGAAAGCTTGTTTCTGCCCACTTCATGAATAAATCATGAATCATATAAATCATGAAGGGTATTGTGTAAGTTTGGAAAGGTGTTTTAGACTTAAACAATAAACTGAAAATGTACGGACATAGAAATTTATTACATGGATAAAGAATATATGAAACTTCTGGAATCAATTGGCAAATATGGCAGTTGTAGTATATGCCACAGTTTATTATTGTAATGGTTTCTTAATCCTAGGGTTAATAGTAATTCTTCAAGAAACCTCTTTTGTTGAAAATTTAAGTACTTTGTGCACACATAAGTAAACCTGCAGTTTGTAACAATTGTCAGTATATTTAATTTGCATTACTCCTTTCCCTCATGCATATTCGTAAATGTCCTAACTCCTAAGAATGCTGCTGGTTAATACGAGGGTTGGAACTAAAATAGTGGCAACTATTTATTCACAACCGATACACAAGAGTTACATGTTTGTACCTGTTACTGTCCTTCAAAGTAGTCACCAGCATTGTGTAGAACCCGTTGCCAGCGATGTGGAAGGCGTAGTATACCGTTAGCAGAGCCTGTTCTGTTGATGGTGCGAATGGAGCGGTCTACTGCCTGTTGAATCTCTGGAACAGTTCTGAAGCGAATGCCACAAAGTGGTTCCTTCATCTTCGGAATCAAATCAAAGTCACAAGGACTTAAGTCCGGGGAGTATGGTGGATGGTACAGTACTTCCCAGTCCCATTGACCGAACAGAGCAGCCACAGCTTGCGCTGTATGCGCCCGTGCAATGTCGTGCAAAATGATGGGTGGGTTGCGCAGAAAGTGTCGCAGCTTCTTTCTCAAAGCTGGTTGCAGTTGATGCTCCAAAAATGAACATAATACTGGGCATTGACAGTCTGCCGTGGAGGAATGTAATGCGTTAGGATAACACCATCACAGTCGTACACGAGAATCACCATAACTTTCACCACACTGGGGCTCTGACGCACTTTCGACTTTCGCGGCGACCCATAATGATGCCATTTGTTGGATTGGCGTTTCAGTGTTGGCTCACAAGATCTGGTCCATGTCTCATCCAGGTTACGATATGGCGTAAGAAAGCCTCACCTTTGCGCTCATAGCGCTCCAAGTGCATCTGAGCAGCGTCGTAACACATCCATTTCTGAATTTCCGTCAACTCATGCGGAACCCATCGTGATGCAATTTTGCGCATGCCCAGGCATTCCTTCAGGATGCGAAGCACAGTCGTATGCGCTAATCCGGTTTCGTGGGCAAGCTCACGAATCATCATGCTTCGATCACTGTCCACTAACGCGGCAACAGCTTGCACTTCATCTTTAGAGACGCTAGGACGACCTGCCCGATGCATGTCTGCCACAGGTTGCCGACCTTCGTTGAAGGCTTTTACCCACCGTGCCACTGTTCTGTACGGCAATGCCGATTCCCCGCACGCAAAGCCCTTGATGACACTGTCGTGCTGTACGACCTCTGGCACATTCAATCTTGATCCAACTCCGTTGTTCCTGTTTGGAAAACATAGTGACCTTCACGTTAGACCGCTCGCTCACAAGTAACTGTGTTTCCCTCACTTATGCGCCTGCCTGTGACGTGGGACGGGCGAGTCCATTTGCTCGGAGGTAAGGTAGGTATGTCAACAACGTGTGCTATCAGCGCCACTACTACATTCCATTGCATAGTGTCTCCACAGCAGTGTTGCCACTATTTAAGTTCCAACCCTTGTAGTTACATAGAAAGGCAAATCAAATAATTTGCTTACAAGGCCACATGCTGTCAAGAGAGAAATTTGTCACCTTCTTACTACTATGCAATACTATTGAAGTGTTATTTAATTTTGCTACATTTTAGTAGTGAAGATGTTTACATGTAGACCATAATATCACTTAATGCAGGCAAGGCAATAAAATATCAGTTTACTCTGCAATGTTCTTAGAATCCTTTTTGGCATGTTTTCGTTGACACCACTGTATTACACAACTAATACATTTTGTGAAACTAACTTGATTTGCATGACAACTTTTAAATAGTTTGTTTATACATTTGCAATTTTATAAATGAGACATTGTAATTATGAATAAGCTGCAGATAATAAATAATCTGCAATTGTTGGCTACTAAATTTGTGGTCTATATTGTGATTCTTTTTGGTTTTCTATGAAGAATTCATCAAAGAATTCAATTATCCCTTATAATTATATTTGAAAATGAATTCAAGCAAAGTATTAGCACAAAAATTTAACATCAGGTCATTAAGATATACACCAATTTATTGCTTTATATATATATATATATATATATATATATATATATATATATATATATATATATATATATATTTGTTTTTCTGTATTTCATGTTGAAAGTATTTATCTTCAATACTGCATGTAGCAACATGTAAAATTTATACATGCCTTTATGTGTAAAATATATAATATATAAATAATACTTTATATATATTATTTCCAGGTGTTTATGTTGATTCACCGACTGACTTTGTGGTTGATACAAGAGCAATATCCAAGAGGGGTGATGGCAAGGTTACTTGCACTATAACTAACCCCTCTGGAACAAAAACCGAAAATCTTATTACCCCGCAAGCAGATGGAACTTATCGAATAAGCTATACACCATTTGAGGAAGGTTGGTATTTCTTAAAACATAAGCTGATAAGTTGTTACTTTCTTTTGTGAGTTTATTTACCTGCTTATTTTTTTTTAATATTTTTTTAAATTATTTAATTAATTATTCTTTAATATTTTAATTATATTTTTAAAAAATAACAAAGCTGCTTATTTGAAAACAGAAAGGAAATATTATGTTTGAATATAGAGAAATTGCAAGTTTGTGTTTTATTACATATTGTACATAATTCAGTTTTGATTTTATTTCTTCTGGAATTTAAAAATTACAAAACTGGGTTCAGTGAATAGTTGAAAATTTAACATATTTATGCACGTAATGAAGATAAGATTTTAATTTGAAGCTTCTACAAATTATAGTGTAATACAGTCTTCCTATTTAATATTTTACTGCCTCAACTATATTTACCCTGTATATTTCAGATGTGTATTAATGTTTGTGATGTTTGTTCATGAATGTTATTTTACAGGCCGGCATACAATTGACATCCTCTATGATGGATTACCAATCCCTGGGTCGCCATTTGTTGTGAACGTCCGTAGAGGCTGTGATCCTAAGAAATGCCGTGCATTTGGACCAGGACTAGAGAGAGGATTTGTTGAAAAATCCAATGTATTTACTGTAGAAACAAAAGGTAATTCCTTTAGTTTGTTAGAAACATGATTGTTTAGCAATCAAAAGAAAGAATAGTTTCTAGTGAATTTAATGCACACATGCATGTAAACACACATTCTCTCTTTCTTTCATGCATGGGGGGTGAGTGGCTGGCTGGCTGAATTTATTTATTTTATGCTGTTTCTACTTCTTCCATTTGAAAATGGGGTAACATTGTGAAATAAAACAAACTTCACATTGTCTGCTCAGTCTTTTGATGAACTTGTCTTACATGATTGACAGATATGAAACATTACTTTTTGTTTCCAATAATAGTTGCAGAATTTTTCCCTGCCATATGAAAAGTCTAACAGGAGCAAAAGATGCAACTAAGTAGGAAATGTTATGTTATTTACCTCAGAATTCTGGATTTCAAAGTTCTGTTCTATATACAGTACTGTACCTTGAACCCACTCCAGAATGAGAGAAATTGTATGTTTATGTACCACTGGTGTATTCTGAAAATTTGACTTTGTTTAGCGCATAAACCTCTATAAACGTGGGTTGGAAATTTAATAGTGGCAACTATTAATTTATAAATGATATGAAAGAGATACCTCTGTGAAACTTTTATAGCCCTTTGACGTAGTCACCAGCATTGTGTACAACTCATTGCCAGGGATGTGAAAATCGTAGTATTTCTGTAGCAGTACATGTTCTGTTGATGGTTTGAATGGAGTGGTCTATGGCCTGAAGAATCTTCGGAACAGTTCGGATGGGATCAAATCAAAGTCACAGGGGCTGGTAGAGCATCTGCCAGCCCTAACAAGCTAACAAATCAGTCACAGCTTGCACTACATGTACCCGAGCATTGTCCTGCAAAGTAATGGGATCACCAGAACTTTCATATTAGTGGGGTTCTGACTACACAATGTTAGAACACCAACTCTAATGATATTCTATTCCTCGTCGTCACTGCACGTGCACCTAGAGTTCGAAGGAAGAGTCCATTTATTGGGAGGTAGCTTAGGTATCTAACTAACATGTGGTATAAGTGAGAAGCACCGGTTCTGTTTCATGGCATATATACAGCAGCCACTGTTACATACATAATAATATAAAGAAAGGAAGAGTACTGTGCATAAGCATGGCACAGTGGTTAAGTTAGCTGCCCAAAGTGTGAGAGGTTGTACAAGTGTCGTTCAAGGTTGACCGGGACTTTTATTTCTGCAGAGGAAATAGGTAGCAGAAGAAACACCAAACTATGTCAGTTTTTCAAAGTATTCTCCGTGCGTGCCGAGGCACTGTTGCCATTGTTCTGGCAGCTCCCGAATTCCTTTGTCATAGAAAGAATTGGTTGTTGTCATAGCCACTGGAGGACATCGCTCCGCAGTGCTTCGTCTGTCGTGAATTTCTTCCCTCCCAAATGGTCTTTAAGGGGTGCAAACAAATGATAATCACTGGGGGCTAAATCCAGACTGTAGGGGGGATGGGGCAGAACTTCCCAGCGCATGTCGGCCAGAGTTGTTGGTGTCACATTGGCCATGTGAGGGCGGGCATTGTCATGGAGAAGAATGACATTTCCAGACAGCATCCCAGGTCTTTTCTTGGGAATGGACTTTCGTACAGCACCACTCAACAATGTGGAGTAATACTGGGCATTAATCGTGCTCCCTTTGTCCAGAAAATCCACATGGATAACGCCCTTCATGTCCCTGAAGACACTTGCCATGATCTTTCTGTCCATGCGCTTCATTTGTCACCAGCTCCCGTCCTTCTCGAAACTGCTCACACCATTCATACACTGTTGTCCGCGACATCGTTTGTTCACCATACTGTGCTTGCAATCGTCTGAAAATCTCAGCTGGTTTCACTTTCTCCTTCACGGGAAATTTGATTACACACCGCTGCTCCACAGCCACAGACACACTGCTTGCCGCCATGTTCGCTGCAACTGCTGCGCATGCGCGAAATACGTCATGCCGGGCGCTAGTTACTCGCGAAGGAATACATTACGTCACCCGCACGTTTCATCATGATCCGGCTATTCATCGATTTTTTACGTACGAAAATCCCGGTCAACCTTGAACGACCCTTGTAAGTTTGCAGTGACATGCAGATTGGTGTTGGACACACCTCCTCTTTTCAGCTTAGTTTTTCTTAAAATAAATGTCAAATGCATTAATGGATGGTAATATACAGGCACCCCCTCCCTTTATATTTATATTCTGCTTTCTGCAATTCTCGGCATACCACTGTACATTAGATCCCCAGTGGAAAACTTATTCCTTTCTTCCTCATTGACTGTTTGCTGGTTACTTGCTGTTCTACCATTACCTGAGATATTTTGAAAAGAATGAATATTAGTAATACATTGATTGAAATATACTTTATATTTTTTTAGTTGCAAGCAGATATTTTTCTTAACTGCCATCCACCGTTTCTGTACTTTAATAATAAAAAGTCTTTCATTGTATCTAAAGATATCATTTTGGCAGTTACATGGAGACCAGACAGTTGGCAAAATCATTCAGAAACAAAAAATGCTCAGAAAGTGAACTGTAAGTTGATTAGAATGAACTAACTCTTTCATGTTCTATTGATAATGTTTGATTGATAAATTACAGGTGCTGGAACTGGAGGCCTTGGGTTGGCTATTGAAGGTCCATCTGAAGCCAAGATGACATGTAAAGACAATCGTGATGGTTCATGCTCTGTTGAGTACATTCCTACTGAAGCTGGTGATTATGATGTCAGTATAAAATTTGCTGATCAACATATACCTGGATCTCCATTCAAGGTGAGTGATCTGCAAGTGCAGATATTTTTTTGTCATCCATAAGGAAAACAAATATCAAGTTCTCCTTGAAAATTGTAAAAATTTCTCTACAAGAATATTGTCCATAGTTTCCATATATAGCAACTAAACAGGCTGATAAGGCTACAAGAATTGTAATGTTGTAATGTAATTAGCTTGTGAAGGAATGTTTGGAATTATTGTATTTTTGTATTTCAGCAGTTTTATTGTGATAAATTCAAGTAACATGGTGCCATCACTGTATCCAATATAATTTTGTTGAGGATATATTCCTCCCCTTGCTTTGTCCTAACTTTCCTTAAAAAATATTGTCAGATACATGGAAAGATGTAAGTAAAATGACCTGAACTTCATAAAGAACTTCCCAATCCCCCCTTTATAAATTTTCTACATACACTTCTACCCTATGCCTAACAGTCATTTTGGGAAACTTTTTTGATATATTCATGATTTTTAGCTGCGATACAAACCAGATACATCTAATAAGAGGGCTGGGCAACTGTATATATGAAAATCAAGTGTGTTTTTATATTATGTACAAAACTCCATACTTAATTTCTAGAGTTTCAGAGGTGCAGTATTTTCATCACTGGTCTTGCAAAGTGACTGGATAAAATTTCCAGGGCTGATATTTTGTTCTCACACATAACAGAATGCAAGAATGATAATTTGGTACACCCTTACACATGGTAGTAAAATCTGCAGAGCACTTTGAAAGTTATTTTTAATTTAATCTATTTTACCTATCATATCAGGTACCTGTTGATAAATCAGTCGACGCAAACTTGGTTAAAGCCTTTGGACCAGGACTAGACCAAAACAAGTGCAGAGCAGGGGTGCCACTGTCTTTCAAAGTTGATGCCTCAAAATCTGGAAAAGCTCCCCTTGGTGTGAATATTCGATCAGATCGAGGTAAGAATTTCCTTCTAGCAGTACAACTCTTCATTTCTATATGCTGTATTTTACTTGAGAGAAGTATTATTATAATTGTTATTGATTTAGTTTATTTTACTTCGCGTTTTGTGCCTCTTGGCTAATTTGCGAAGATGGGTATGAGTGATGAAATGATGAAATTGATGAATGGACATTCACAAACAACCAAGCCCGGCCGGGATTCGAACCCGGGACCCTTGGCGTCGCAGCGCGATGTGCTAACCACTCGGCCACAGGGTCGGGCAAGTATTATTATAAACTGTATACAAAAGATTTAGATGCAATGTAAAATAAAATTAAATAAGTAATTAAACATTTCAAAGATGATGTTGGTCTTATCTGTTATTGACAATATTCATTCTCGTTATTTTCACTTCTTAGATTGCATACTAAAACATTGGTATGAATGATTATTTTGTGGATAGTCTTTTACACAAGATTTTTTTTAGGTATGATCCAAAAAGGAGAGGAGAAAATAAGGATTATGGGCTGATTATTTTATAAGCTTCCTCTGTATTAATTCTATTCTGTGTATTTGTTGTGAAGGATATTTTTATCAAATATATTACATGGTGCTGTATGCATGAGGAACTTTACCTTTACCTTATATAGATTTCTGTGTAATAGACAATCTCAATGAATAGCTGTCAACTTTGTGGTGGAGTGGTTAGCACAAAACCCAACCACACCAGGGGTCCCAGGTTCGAATCCCCACCTGGATATGAGTGTCCTTTCATGAATTTCATCATATCACTCATCATTTTGCAATTAGCCAAAAGTGGCAGAAGGAGATGCTAAATAACAACAATCAAATCCAATCAAATCAATGAATATCTAACTTGTTCTCTTGCTCAGATAAACTCTTACACATAAGCAGAGTTAGGATTTTTAAGGGAAAATTTCATTGGGAAAAAGGAAGGGAAAAGGTGCTAAAATAAGACTCAAAAAGGGGCAAAAAAGGTGCTGATTGGGGGAAAGAAAAAAGGTACTGATAATTATACTACTTATTAAAACTTTCCCTCCTATTTTATTAGTCTAAGCTATTCACTCGAAGCTGTGTACACATCACACACATAGGTTGTGTTACAGTTATTCACCAGAGTCTGGGAAAAACACAAAGCTGTTGTACCTTACAACATTAAGCATTTCTAAATTTTTAAAAGTGAGTTTGTTTCTTTTCGGAGATAAAATGTCTTTATATAAGCTGAAGCTTCTCTCTACATCCACAGAAACAAGTGGGGCAAACTTAGTATTCACTCGGAATGATAACTCTGTGGAAGTGGCAAATTCCACAACATCCGGATTCTTGTCAAGACTGGCCTCAAGTTTGTCTCTGGCAAAACCATCTAACTGCCCCCTCACAGAAGTAAAGATATCCCATTGTTTTTCCTTTTTGATGCCTTGTTCTTCTAAGCTTTTGATGGCTGTTGACAGGTACTTGTAGGAATGTACACAAAATAGTTCTTTTTGCAAATCATCTATCTTGTCTGGGAGGAGAAGTTGCTGGGCCTTGGAAATTGCATCTGCGTCGGTTGAATCCAGGGAAAGCACAAACGCCTTAATTTTTTCAAAATTTTCACACAGAAATGCAGCACACTCAATCCATGTTCCCCATTGAGTAATGATGGGGAAATGTGGCAGGGGCAGGCAGGTAGTTTCTCTGTAGGCAAGAATGCGACTCGGGGCCTTAAGGAGTATTTTCTTCAGATCAGATATGAACTCGTTTACAATGTTGTATTCGTTCCTAATAGATTCAGAAACCCTGTGAAGGGCATGAGCCAAACAGGTTACATGCTTTAACTTAGGGAACAACGGCTTCAATTGGTTAAATGCCGAAAGCATGTAGGGAGCCTGGTCAGTAACTGCAACAACAACTTTTTCGAACTGAATTACACCGGACCACAGTTTTTGACAGAAATCCATAAATGACTGCATCACTGTACTGACATTGATTTTCTGCAACTTATACATGTTTAGTAACATGGGCTTAACTTCCTCACCTGTCAGAGGAAAAAACAAAATGTTCAAAACATATCGTTGCATTGAGTCTGTCGTCTCATCCAGAATGACACCTATATCGCAATCTGACACTTTCACCTTAATTTTACGAGCAGTTTCTTCATACACAGGTTCAATATAGTTTTTCCTTAACGTACTCTCATCGGGCACTGACAACCGTGTGTACTTTTCAAGGAACCCTTTCAAGGCCGGATGGTTCACCTTGTTGAATGGAATCCCCGCCTGTTAAAAGAGGCACACAAGTCAACATTAAATTCCTTTAAATTTTGGTTCTTGGAAGAACACTGCTCAAATGCATTGCGTAAGAGAGGCTGCCAAGATTTCCTTCCTTGCATATTCTTGTTCTTTTGATGCTTAGAGCTGGAAATATGTTCCTGGATGTGATCTCTCTGGTGTTTTTCATCTAATGTGATTCCCGTATCACAAACCGTGCATCGAATAACAGTTCCATCACTTTCTATGAACTCGTGCTTAAATTCTTGAGCCAGACTGAGAAATCGGGATCTGGGTACTTTCGGCATGGTAAAGTACATGCACTAACAGGATCTAACAGAGTTAAAAAGCAGGTAAGGAACTTACATCCACAAACAATATCTGTCCACTGCGCACACATGAAACGTGAAACCCACCACTTCAGAAACACATTGTTGCTTCACTGCTTCCAAGACCAAACTGCGTTTCCTTCTTCCTTCTATCTTAAAAAAAATAACAGCGATCTGGTGCATATCAGTAGCGGTCTTTCCATTGTTGATTTCAAATAGGCAACAATCAAGCACAGTTTAAACACATTCAATTTCAGTTAACAATGTGAAAACATCTTAAAGAGAAAAGTGTCACGAAAAAAGAAAACAAAAATTCAATGATTTGCTGAGGAAATATATTTAACAACACCAGTAAAAGGACACAAAAAGGGGAGGAAAAGCGATTAAGAACACAAAAAAGGGGAAAATATATAAATGTCCCAGAAAAGGGAGGGAAGGGGAAAGGTTATCAAAAAAGGGAAAAAAAGGCTCCATTCTCACGTTGAGGCAACATTTCTCACACTGAGTCCTTCCAGAGAGGTCTCACTTTCACTACGAAAAAAAGGTGCGCACCTAAAAATCCTAACTCTGCACATAAGGCTTAGCCAGGATTATTTTTTGGCCAGGGCCCAACTTTTCATTAAAAAGAAACTGTGATTGAAATAAATCTGGAAGAATTGTATTGACATGACAAAGTTCAATGTACCTGTCACTGTGGGATTACTGTATTTATAAAATACTACATTTGAACTAACCATTATTATGAATGGATGCATTTTCAATTGTAATTTTTTTATTGTCATGAATGGTCTTTCGGGAAGATCAGGGTTTCCTATCACATTTTGTTGCGTTTGTTCCTTTCCATCATCCCTGCAAGTCTGTATGATGGTCACAGAAACACCCTGTATACACACGAAATAAATAAATAATATAATGTGTTCTTTTTTACAGGACCTTTAGCCAAGAAGCCAGAAATAATAGATAATGGAGATGGCACTTATGATGTGACTTATTTCCCACCTCCTGAAGACACTACAGTGAAAGCCAATATTACGTGGGATGGGAAAGATATTCCTAACAGGTAAGTGGACTTTAAACAGTCTTGTTGGATCTTCTATTACAGTTGAGACTGCTTTATACATAACTCAGTTCTGCATAATTCTGTTTATAAATAAATGAATGGGGGTCCCGGTAAAGTATAATTTAAAAACTTATTAATTAAACCTTATTTGTATGTAATGCATTTATATGTAATTTGGTGTTATACATACTAATATTAAAAAAAATACAGTTGATTTGTATGTAACCAAGCTTCAGCAATGTCACAGAAGTATACATTTCTTGTCATTACTAAAACACAAGGCGAGTTTCAAATATGAAACAGGATAGGCTGGTATGGTGGCAGTTGGTCTCAAGTTGCTAGAAAGGAGAGTGTGGTGTGGCCACAGAGTGGCACGATGGTGTCACATAGAAGGCAAGAAGAGGCGGCATGAAATCAGAGAAGAAAGATTTGTTGCAGTTGTTCAGAACATGAGATGCGTTTTGTTTTGTACATAATCATGATATGAAAAGTACAAACTTTAAAGAGATGCCAATGGCTGACGTTTGTCATGTTCCATAATGAAAACAGAACAGCAGTTCCTTCAGTGAACATTTTCAGTTGCTAGTGGTCGGCCATGGAGAACAGAAAGAGGAAAAGTTGCACACTTGACCAGAAAGTAAATTTGTAAGGGAAGTGGATGCTAATCCACATCAAACTAGTTAAGTGTAATTTATTCAAGAATCAAAATTTAGATTCATTAAGTTACGACTTTATGACAGAAATAACCTGTATTATACAACTCTATCTTGTTCCTCAAAACAGATACAATTACAGTATTTTAATAATGACAGGACATGGTATCTAAATCTGATTTGCAAATAATTCTTAGTTATAAGTATTATTTTCTCTTCACCTCACATATGTATAACTCAGATTCAACTGTATTCTTATTGGTAGTTTGTCATCACAAAAAAGTTAGTTTTTATTACTTTCACACTGTAAAAGGTAAAAATAAAGTAAAGTGCTCCCCTGTGCTTAGCACCATGCCATGAAGGCGTATAGGGGGTGTGGGGGTAACACCCCACACTTTCTTGATCCGGTCGTGAGTGGGGGTGATGTGATCAGCATCACGCCCCTGACCACCTTTACCCCCCAGGGTTTCCCCCCAGGTGCCCATGTTATTCGATGCTGGGTGGACGCTGGGGCCGCTTCCAACGTTAGAAAAGTTCCCGGATTTGAACCGGCCGGGGATCGAACCCGGGACCTTTAGCATGGTAGTCAGACGCGTTACCGACTGAGCCACCGCGGCCACACACTTTCACACTGTGTCATTTAAAAATAAAATAAGAAGAATAAAATTAAAAAGCTGTATGATCTTCCTACCTTAGATCACCTACCCCTGGGAACCTGGGTGTCCTGCATGGCAGTCAGATGCCCTACTGACTGGATCTCTGGGGTGTAAGTGATGACCCTTTCTACAGACATCTAAATGCCAACCTCCCTTCTATGTAATACACCCTGGACTGCATTTTGCACACTATCGAGGGACTCGCGGCCACTATAATCCTCCGTGAGGCTCTTGTTTTGTGTTTTCCTTGTGTGTTTGCGATTGTCCTTTCATCCAATTCATCTTATCACCATTCATCCTCATCTTCATGCTTAACCAAAAGTGGCAGAACCGCAAAGTGAAATAAATCAAATGAATCAATCAATGATCATACCACTTAGGCCTTTAAAATAAAAACAGTAATATTAATAAATTCTAGCATAAAATAAAATGCAACATCAATGTTTAGTAGAAAAGTCCTTTGATCTGTTGTATTTTATACCTACTTGGTAACCTAATGCAGGAGTTACCGAACTTTTTCGTTTCACCCCAGCCAAGTCAGAATGTAGGCCTAACTAACACTTGCAATGCTCAGTTAGGTGTTAGGTTGCTTGTTTAAAAAATAAAACTCCGATTTAATATTCAGAAACATTTTATGTGTAAACAGTACTAACTAAGCACATATTTGGAACAATCATATCATATCATATCATAACAAGTATCATTTCAGTGAAAGTATTGGAACATTCTGCGGCTCCCATGTAAGCCAGCCACTGGGCCCCAGGGCACCGTGGCACACAATTTGGAAACCACTGACCTAATGCACTATGATATCACCTTGCAATTAAGGAGTTTGAATGTCAGTTGTGGGCTCAGTGGTTTGAATTTTACATAAGACTATCACTCCAGACTAGAATTTGTCACAAAGCAGAATTTGGTGTCTTTGCCAGACTGTGGATATTGTTTTTCATGCACTTATTTACTTAATGAAGCATGATATTCTGTTTACCATTGTACACATGTTCCATCACCATTGCAATATTTCTATGGAGCATTGAACTTTATTTGAGATTTTCAAATCTATTTGAGAAATGATTTATTTTAAAAATTAGTATATTGACTTTTGATTGACATTAGTTGTTAGAAGCTGGCATGGGAATTTACATTGAAAGGTATTTTACAATTAAATTAAAATTAAAAGATTCTGAAATGATGTACAATAATCAATACAACACAAAGAAGTGATGCACTACCACCTCCATCCAAGACACCATACCCTCAGTGAATGAAGGCAGTGATCCTTCGAAATTAATTGGAAACTATCAAATTAGCAACGAAGAAACACAATTTCTCATGCACAATAGTAAAACCATGTTTACTGCATCCATCACGAATAATCAGTAAGTTTTCAGATAATTATGCTGTTTTGAATATTTGGTTAGCCACCTTGATCTATTTTGCTTGATTGATTGATTGATTGATTTAGTTTATTTTACTTCGCGTTTTGTGCCTCTTGGCTAATTTGCGAAGATGGGGATGAGTGATGAAATGATGAAATTGATGAATGGACATTCACAAACAACCAAGCCCGACCGGGATTCAAACCCGGGACCCTTGGCATCGCAGCGCGATGTGCTAACCACTCAGCCACAGGGTCGGGCATTGATCTATTTTGCAAGTATGAAATTAACCCCCAGTTATCAGATGTTTGCATTGCACCCTGCCATGAAGATATATGAGGGGAGTTCATATTCTTGGCCTCTGCTCTGCCATAGTGGAGATAATGTGACCAGCACCATGCTCTGGCTGCCTGTACCCCTCAGTAAATTAAAAGCTCTTTCTATGTACAACATAATTTAATCTACTGAGTTGTTGATGAATATGTACTTTTATGATTTTTTTTTAAAAAAATATTGTACTCTTGCAAGTAGAAAATTTCTTGTGGGAGGCTTCATATTCTTGTTTCTATTTCAGCCCATTCCAGATGAAAGTCCGTCCAACTGTTGAGCCTGGCAAAGTGAAAGTTAATGGACCAGGCATTTCAAATAAGGGAATTCCTGCATCTATTCCTGCTGATTTTGTTATAGATACAAATGAAGCTGGATATGGTGACCTTGAAGTTCAAGTGTTGGTAAGTGGTACTTGCCTCTAGCATAGATTGTATTAATTTAATTTTGTTACTATGTGGTATGTTGCTGCATTTCAAAATAGATTCCTTGTACTTTAGGTTTAAAATTACACTATGGCATAGAAATAAAACTAATTTTTAGCTGTTGGATCTTTCATATATTTAACAGTGAATATTTTATATATTTTTGTTTACTCCAAATTTTTTGCCTGCATTTTTCCAAATGTTGCAAATTAATATTTTTATAGGCTTTATTGTACATAAGTGTGAATACTAAATAGTCAAATGTTGTGTTTATATTTACATACAAAATGTAACAATAATATTGTAATAACTAAAACATTTTATGTTAAGGGAGTTTTAAAACACAGGTCACTTAAATATGTTTTTGAGCAACAAACCTTATTAAATGACAATAAACAAGTTACAAATTAACAATTTGGGACTGATTGATATCCCCGGAGAACATGGCCATAGGCAGGAAAAAATTCTGGGGGGGTTCACTCATAATTGTTCCCATGGGCATCGCAAGAAATTTGAATAATAAAAATAATAACAATAATAATTGTTAATATAATAATAATAATATTTTTTAAAAATTTCATAAACTAAATAATCCCAAACGTATTGTTGTTGTCGTCGTCGTCATCCTCCTCCTCCTCCTCCTCCTCCTTATATTCTTGAGGAGACTTTTCTACTCTATCCATCAGAATTGTGAAGTGTGAATATCCAGCACAACTGTTGTTTATTTATTTTATGTTTCATGCAGTGTGTACTGAAATGCACAGCTATTATATTTTGTTATTAAGTTTTAGGTACCTCGAGAAAAAGCCTTAAAAGTAAGAGAGAAATTTTGGTCATAAAGTTTGTTGTTTGATCATTCACATAAAACTTAATTTTTGGAATTTTGAAAACTGTGAAACCAGTTATTCTTTGGATTAAATGGTAAGACACAACCTGGTGCCTGTATCGTAACCTCAATTTTTTGATCTAATGCCATTTTTCTTTGGTTTTTCTGTTGGAATACTAACTAACTGTACTTTATTTCCATTATTAACAATAAAACTAACAAACGTTTTGTATACAACCACTATGCACTATACAAGTATGTGTTTTATAGGACCGCATATAGATTAAATGTATGTACTATATCGAATCGCTGGATGAATGTAATGTGCTACGAAGCTGGATATCCTAGGTTTGAATTGTTATAAAGGGGGAATTTAAAAATTGGAATGGGAATTTTGGGACAATCACAAGGGAATTTTCAGTCTGGTCCAGGAACAGCACTGGGAGGACAGCAGAAGTGAAAATGAAGGGGTCGCGGGTGGGCTGTGATTCTGAGAATTAAATCAGTTTCGCTCAAATTTCAGAATTCAAAATGTTTGAAAATTCTAGCTCGATCATTCCAGGATCGTCTCCCTGTTGTATTTTTGTGAAACTGCGAATACATTTTTGAAAATGTGTTACAAATTTTGGTTTCTGAACTTCCATTAATCCAACATGCCAGAAGTTTTTTTTGGGGGGGGGGGTGTGGGTTGAACCCTAAAAAAAAAAACCCTCTAAATGTCTGAGAAGGGGGTGGCCAGCAGAGTATCTTCTGATTGACATCGTTCTCACAACCAATCCACTGCTGTGGTTAATGCTGGTTTAAAAATACCATTGCTTCCCAGTAAAATTGCTTTTGCATTGCGAAATCAACACTCGTCTCATTAAGCTGGGGTTGTTTATTGCTGTTTTACAGTTTATTTTCTAGGACTCCATTGGAGAGCCTCTCTAGCCTAGTCCACTTGGCCTTCTGTCATGAATGGATGACAACTGCTTTTTTCTTTACACAAGCACCCTCTCTCGTCAAACTCTGTTGACTGCCCAGTGGTGGACCCAGAAGTTGCAGTTGGGAGGGGCAAATTTCAGTAGGTTACCTAATCTCACGGAAAATCAATTCTAAGTTTCAATTGCAGACTTCCATGTTCTAGAGATGAACATATTGTTTTGTGCCAGACTGGACTAGAGATGGTTATTGAGTATGAGTTTTGACTTATGTCCACTTTATGCACAGATAGACTAATCAGGTTTGGATGTGAAGTTTAATGTGGAATCCAAACCATGCCTTCACCAGCTGTCAAACCTGGGACCCCTTGATTACAAGCAAGTATGTTACCATTGCGCCATCAGGGAGGCCCCAAATAGATGGTTATTATACCCTTTTGAGGCATATTGCACAGTGGTTCAGATCCAAAATTAAATCGTAGTTCCAGTTCCAATTATCCTAACGGGAGCATAAAGTGATGACAGAACATTTAAGTCTTCAAAAATATTAGGAATAATGTATCCAAAAATGTGGCAGTTGGGAGGGCCTCTATCGCCCTTCCTGTGGATCTGCCCTTGACACTGCCTGCGAATTGAATTGTCAGGTGGTGAATTCTTTTTTAACCCTTTATAGCCTGAATTTTTGTTATGGAACAAAATGGCAGTGTGAAACATTTATATGTAAAGGTTAGACATCATTTGGCAGGATTGCCAAAAATCATCTGACATTCTAATAATACTAATTACAACTAAAGGGACCTAAAAGTCCCGACAGGCCATTAGCGTGTTATGTATAAACAGTAAAGAGTCATCACTCTTGACCTGCCATCAGTGGCATGCCCTGGATTTTGGTAAGGGGGATTGTTAGATATACTTTCAGTAGCCAGTCCTTATTTTCCATCTTACCCACCTTTTTGAAGGTATTTTTTTTTAAAAAAAAAAAAAAAAACATAGGCAAAGATCCATGGGAGGGGGTTATGACCCATTTTTTTAAAAAAAAACATAGGCAAAGATCCAGGGGAGGGGGTTATGACCCCTGCTAACCCCCCCTTGGGCACGCCTCCACCTTACGTTCATCGCTATTATCCTCAAATGGTGTCTACATCCTAGATATTTTCTGTCAGTCACCTGTTAATATCCTCACCGATATCGATCTTTGTGCCATAGCCCTACAACATCGAAAAGAGCTGTCTAGAACATTGGGGTGTGCAAGGAGGAGGGGGGATTGGTGGGGGTCATAGCCCCAGTTTGGCCCAGCATTCATAAAAAAAGTGTCAAATCAGGGGTGGTTACTGATATTGTTGCAGTGTTGCACTATGACCAGATATTTTACCATGAAATTTCAAGCTTTTTTTGGTTAGTATTTTTTCCATTGCTTTCCTATTAAATATATTGAATGTAAACAAATAATTTTACCCTTGATTGCTTCAAAAAAGCTAATTCCATTATGATCCGTTATAATGAAGGAAGCAACCTGCGAGATTTCACAGTATATGAGTAGACGTGCAGGTCGACGTTGCAGCGACGTAGCAATGGCCTCATGGTCTGATCTCTACAGAGAGGAGTATGGGAGCGAGGTTCAATGCCGTTGTTCCTATCCTTGTGCCTAAGCAGACTCCTCATTGCAGAGACTGTGCAACCTCCCCGATGGCGCAGTGGAAGCGACGTCATCTTGTAATCAAGGAGTCCTGGGTTCGATACCTGGTGGAGGTACAAGTGGTTCGGATCCCACTTTAAACTGTAGGTCCAGTCCCGATTAGCATTACTGTGCATAAAGTGGACTTAAAACACCAAATCAATAAATAAATAAATCAATCAATCAGAGACTATGCAACAAACCAAGGTCACCCACCAGGGAAGAAGACTTTATGATGGACCGGCAGGAAAGGCTGGGATGTTAGTTATTTTTTTACGCCGTTAGACAGCAACAGACTGCAAGCAGTAGGCAAGGTCTTACTGTCCCGTGTTGTAGAGCAACAGACAAAATGTCCACATTAGGCAAAGATAAATATTTTCTTTGGGGGAGAATTTTAACCTAATTTACTAACCTTACCACCAATCACCAATCCCCAATCCAAATTCAGTTTAAAATATAACTTATTGTTAGAGGCACATATTTTTGGTAAATAAAAAAGCAAAATTTCGGTACGAAAACGGAGTCAATTTCGGGTTCAAAAGCGGTAAATAAAATGAAATATTGGTGTTATAGCGGTGAAAAATTGGATGAAAAGTGGTATATAAAAAGACATTTTGGTTTTAAAATTGTGAATATAATCCTAAATTTGATTTAAAAACTACACTTATTCCACAGAATTAACATTTCACTTCTAATAGCACATTTATGTAGTTATAAGAGTATTAAGTTTATTTCTGTGTAAAGGAGTCCATTTTTGCTTCTCCAATATTAATAGCAGAATTAATCAATTTTCCGGGAATTGCATAACTCACAGGATACTTCAGACTTCAGAAAGTGTCGCGTCGGTATATAAATGGTAAATTTCGTGTTTAAGAGTTAATTTCGCTTTTTGCAGTTCATTTCGCATTATTTCGTGACAAAACATGGTCACAAAATGCATCTCACACCTTTCAAAAACATGAAAAATTAACACTACAACGTGTTTTTTCAAATTTCGTTTTTTCGTCAAAAACGAAATATGCATGCCCCTACTTATTGTATACAAGTGGAGTGCTAGTTATCTTCCATGATGTTGTAGCATGGGTGCTGGGAGTAATTGTCTATTTTTATAGTTGCGATATTTAGTGTACTGTTGTTAAGTCATGTTCCAACCAATACAGATACCAATCCAATGCTTGAAAATTTTAACAATTAATAATTGTTCAAAATACTGATTATTATTGAGTGAGCCCAATTAGAAGCATCGATTTATCAGAGTTTCCCTTAAAAATATTCAACAGTTGAATCTGAACATAAGTACTTCTTATGTAACACACACCAAAAAAAAAGAAATCTGCACAATATTGTTGTCGAACAAATAGAAACTACAAATTTTGCATGATAATTTTTAATTATATCACCTCGAAAGCATCACATGGCATTTTGCGGATCATGCAAAAGGGTCTGTACCGGTGAACAAAATACAACCGATACTTTCCGATACCAATACATCACGATCTGCTCAGCCCGAATATAAATACATATAAAATTATGAATATATAGTATAATTACATTATAAATGTATAAAAATTAACATTATATATAAATATATATATTCGCTGCAACCACCAACATTTCAAACTGGTCAAAATTAAGAAAAATGGCAAAATGAGAGCTGACTGCTAAGAAAAAGAGTATATACCACTAGTTTCGAAAATCCTGGGCACGCCACTAGTTTAGAAGTGAGGAAAATTTATTAACATTTTTTTCAGGCAAAGTAGACAGACACCAGAAGTCTGTCAGGACTGCAAAGTCCCAAGTGATGTGTTGCTCATAAAACAACTTTCCGTTTATTATATTTGGCCAAAATTATTTTATAACCATATTTATATGAGCTAAGAATAAAATATAAAAAAAATATGGGGTACTTAGTTATTCTAATATCTAATTTTCATAAATCTAAGACCACTGCACTTTTATGTGGTCAATATGGCTGCATTACTGATGTTTAGGTCCAAGAAATTGCTTACTGCTCCCTTGCATATACTTCCAGCAGCACCTGCCACTTGTTGTGAGTAGTAGACACTACAATTAACATAGACGCACAGGTCCTGTCAAGTCAGAAACCAACTGTGTCGTGTAGCAAGCGTTTGTAAGATGTGGGACTTTAAAGTCCAGTCAGTCGATCCTATCATGAGCATAAAGTGATGACAGAACATTGAAGTCTTCAAAAATATTAGGAATAATATATCCAAAATGTGGCAGTTGGGAGGGCCTCTATCACCCTTCCTATGGATCTGCCCTTGATACTGCCTGCAAATCGAATTGTCAGGTGGTGAATTCTTTTTTTAATTTTGTGCGAAAATGCTGGTGGACAATGATAACTCACTGACTTTCATGAAATTCAAGCACACAAGATGTCGCTTTGCCATTTGTTGCAATCTTGCAGAACCTGGCTCCTAGCAACCAAATGCATAACTGCTGGACACTGTCTGTAATGCAAGAAATTTGAATGTTTCTCCTGGTACATCTATGAAAATTATGTTTCATGACCTATTAAAAAAAAAAATATTGAAACCCTGAATCATTTTGAATAACCTGTGTTTTACTTATCAAATAGATTAAATTTATAAATAAGGAATAATTCATCCAAGGTGATAATACAGGACATTGATCATATTGTATATTATGACTTTTAGTGGATGATTCTGGGAGATTGTTCTCTCTAATAATTATCTATCTGTACTCTTCATTTTCTCAGGGTCCTGATGGATATCCAAGAAAAGTCAAAATTGCAGATAATGGAGATGGAACCTTTAAAGCATCATATATTCCAGACGATTGCGGCAGATACAAAGTTAGTGTAAAATATGGCGGGAAAGAAATTCCTCACTCCCCATTCCATGTTCAAGCATATGCAACAGGCAGTGTAAGTATTATTTTTTTTATTTAAACTGTTTAAAATTTTTAAAACCTGTCATAAAAACATAGATATATCACGTTCGGTTACACACACACACACACACACACACACACACACACACACACACACACACACACACACACACACACACACACACACACACACACACACACACACACACACACACACACACACACACACACACACACACACACACACACACACACACACACACACACACACACACACACACACACACACACACACACACACACACACACACACACACACACACACACACACACACACACACACACACACACACACACACACACACACACACACACACACACACACACACACACACACACACACACACACACACACACACACACACACACACACACACACACACACACACACACACACACACACACACACACACACACACACACACACACACACACACACACACACACACACACACACACACACACACACACACACACACACACACACACACACACACACACACACACACACACACACACACACACACACACACACACACACACACACACACACACACACACACACACACACATACATATATATATATATATATATATATGTTAATTTGTAAGTTAGAAGTATATAGTAGTAAGTAGCACATTATACCAGAGGGTCTTTTTTCAGCCATTGTAAAAGGAATTAATTATTTTGTGCCTTTTTGTCAGTCTATAAATAGCATCCACATTATGCTTAACATGGTGGTAGTAACTACTGTAGAACACAATAAAGAAAACTCAATTTGCTTTTATATGCAGGAACTTTTCCTGTAAACAATGGTTTATAGTTTGTTAGAATGAGAAACAATAATAATTTACAGAACTTGTTGTTATATGTTTGATTATGACACTGTTAAATTATTTCCAGGCTGATGAATGTAAAATTACAGAAGGTATTCAGCATACACTTACAATTGGTGAAGAATATTGCATCACTGTGAATGCCAAAAATGCCGGTTATGGTGCTGTCACCTGTAGGATACGTACATGCTTGATAAAAAACTATTTTAGGACATTTTGAAATACATTTAGTTTGTAAAATAAAATAATAAGATAAGTCTTCTCTATATATATTTTCTTTTATCCTTATATAGTCTGTTCTCAAACTGTATTTACTGGATATGTAAATTTTATTACTTCATGTTTGATTGATTGATTTGGTGTTTTAAGTCCACTTTATGCACATTAAGGCTAATCGGGACTGGACCTACAGTTGAAAGTGGGATCCAAACCACTATGTGCCTCCACCAGGTATTGATGTGATGATGAAAGTAGTTGCCAAAGAAAACCAATACTAATTATAATTAATTATTTTTACAAAGTAATTTTGACTGTGTTACAAGGTGACAGTAACATTAGTTATATTTCCTCTCAATTAGCTATTCACTCAAGTGGAAAGTACTGTACTTTGCAAAGTACATATGCCATTACTTTAGTTTGAACAGGTGCACCCTTATGGCATAGTGGTAACACTGTCACCTTGTAATCAAGGGATCCTGGGTTTGGTGACTCAGGTTTCACTTTAATTTGTAGGTTCAATCTGCATTAACCTATCTGAACAGAAATCAGACTTAAAAGAAACGTCTGACAATATTTGAACATTGCTTCTAGAAAGAAATATTTTAGGCTTCTCTGAATAATTTATTAAGATAGCACATTTTTCATATAATAAATTATTTTTCAACGCAAAATGATTTGATTTGCACTTGTATTTTAATTTTCATAAGTATTTTTCTGAATTACCAAAATTTCATGATTGCCCTCAGAGGACAAATATTGTTAAATTTCAAGAAATTCAGGATATATTTGTTCATTTTACTTAAAATTTGGTACAGTTTCCTTTTAGAAATCATTCTGACAACAACAGTCCTCAAATTCTAATAAAGTAGCTAATATTTGAGTGTGTCATTACATATAAAGTACAGTAAAGTGCTCCCCTGTGCTTTGCACCACGCCATAAATGCATATAGGAGGTGTGGGGTTAGAGCCCCACACTTTCTTGATCTCTGCTGAGCTGGGGGTGATGTGATCAGCACCATGCCCCTGGGTGCTTTTACCCCCCAGAGTTTCCTCCAGGTACCCACCTTATACGACGCTGGGTGGGTGCCGGAGCTGCTTGAACAGGTTGAAAATGTCCCAGTTCTCCCCTGCCGGGGATTGAACCCTGGTCTCTCACATGGTAGTCAGATGCCGTAACAACTGAGCTACCATGGCTTACATATTAGTAATTAATTAAGTCATTACATATTAATATTTATTTAATAAATTCAGATTTTCTTAATATTAGAAATAAATTTTGAGATAAGAAACTTAAATTGCTCAATATTTACAGCGATCTTGACATTGATATAGAAGACAATGGAGATGGAACATTCAGCATATACTACACAGTAAAGGATGCTGGGGAATACACTCTTAGTGTAAAGTTTGGTGGCCAGCCTGTGCCTGGGGGCTTTTACACATTTACGGTGAGTACCAGAATGTTTTTCTTTCTCGTATTTCCCTCTAATATCCTGTACAGTGGTGGTCGTTTCTGGATGGTAACGATCCCGTTGAAAGTCAGTGGGATTCTTTACAACCGAAAAGTGTCTGTGACTACATTATCAAGTACATGTATCAGTGTTAGATTTTTTAAAATAAGCTTCATTCTTGAGAAAAAAAATGTAGTTTTAATATACTTGCCCCACTTGCTTAAACATTTTGTAATTGTGTGAAAAAAGAGACAGGTCAGTGTTTCTTGTATTCTTTTCAACTCCAAGCATGTGATCAACAGCAGATAATTGTGACCATGGAAGCAATCAAGTGACAGAAAGGCACTGTTATGAGCAGCATGGAAATCCAACCATTAGAAAATAAACAAGACATGGAGAAATAATGTCAGTTTTCTCAACCCATTTTCAGTGGATTGAAAATAGGTCGAGAAATATGCGAAATACACAAAATGATGACAACTTAAGGAAACGTCATAACATTATGGTATAATAAGCTCAAAATTTAATAACTGGAGATGCAACATTTTGGAAATAAGCTCTTCAATAATGGCAGGTTTTGTTGCCGAGACATTTGGCCAGGTCTTCTTCTATTGGAATGTGTATTTATGTAGTTTTCCTGGGCATGCATCAAATCACCCACTGTGTTTTGTCTTTGAAACAAACTTTTTGTTGATTGCAAGTTACTGAAAGTTGGTATATATTGATTGTTCACTTTCGATTGTTTTGCTCCCATCGACAGTTGCACATACTAGCCCAATCTAGTTGGCCACACTTTTTGACACTAGGTGTGGTGCAGGTGCATCCAACACATAAGAATAGTGGTGGTCAAGTTCAGAAAATTAAACAAATGCCTGCCTGCTGCTTTCAACATTCATTGATTGGTTAGTACGTGCACGCCACACTGTAACCTAAATACACTAAGTGACACCAAATAAACAAAATAGGTGACTGAGTGTTGCACTTTGTAGCCAACTAGGCACGTCAGTGCAAGGAGAGTCAAAAATTGCATGAAAGTAGATGTGGCTACTGAGATATTTATCGATTAATTGATTAGCATCCATTCAACTTTTCCAAAAGTTTGGAAAGATACATTACAATAAGATAGTACTAGAAATATAATTCAGTCCACTAAATTATACCTGTAGTCATTTCTGAGTAATAGTTATCTATTAAATTTGATCGTTTACTAGAATTGAAAAATGGATAGGTCAATCAAGAAGACTGATATTGCATAGAGTTAAAAATATATTTGTTTCAGCTTCATTGTAGTTTGAATAATTTGTAGGATATCATAATATTAAAAATGAATACCCTGTTGGCATTCAGTTATTTTACTGTCATGGACAGTCAGGCTGGTAAATCAAAATAATTAATGTTGCTCAGCCCCGGCCCTAGGAATTTTGCCACCCCGTGCAATTTTACTTCTTGCCGCCCCCACCCCAAAATACATACAAAGAAAACGTAATGTATGCACAAATAAGTTTGTTATCCGTGGCAATTTCACATGGTATAACCAATTTTTAACATAATAAAATGAAAGAATACATAATGTGAGAAGATAAATTATTCATAAATAAGAAAATAATGTATATTTAAGCCTGATAATAATAAAATATCTGTTGCATTTACTCACCATAGTTTCTGCCGATGTGCAGAACTCTCAGCTCTCCTGTTTTGTTTCACTATTTCTTCATGACTATTTATACTGTACATAATTATGTACATTTTCCAGAATGTTGTACATGAAGTAACATATCTTCACTTTACCACTATTTACAATAAACTATGTATGTACAATTATGTATGCCTCGTAAACCACAATTTCTTCATGGTTACACTATTCACTTTGTACCTTTTCCCCCCCTTAAGTTGGAAAGCTTACAAATGAACTTTTCTAGCTTTTCTATTTGCAAAGTCACAAATAACAGAACCATAGTCTAATTTTTGACCAATTTCATGTTCAATTGAGATCATGGCAAGTCCTTCTAACCGCAATTCGCCCATTGTAGAACGTAAATGAGTTTTAATAAGCTTCAGTTTCGAAAAACTACGTTCACCACTTGCAACTGTTACCAGCAGAGTAAGCAGTATTCTCAAAGCTATGGCTACATTTGGAGCGGAACAATTGTCAATATTGTAGCGCAACATTTCAAGTGGAGGCGAATCATCTTCTATTAAGTGGGAAAGTATCTTCAGTTCATCGCATAACTCAGTGGCATCAATGTCTCGGTGTTCCTCATGTGTTAAAAATTTTCTCCAAATTTTCACATTTTCTTAAAATCTCACTTGTGTCCATAGTTTTTAATTTAACTATATTATATAAAAATGAGAAATGTGAACTGTGAGCTTTCAGTTGTTCAAATCTTTCTTAAATAGAATTGACTGCAACATCAATAATGAAAGAGAAAAAATCCACTTTAAACTTTGTCTCAGGATCCAAAATGGTTCATCCCTTGCCTCATAGTCATGCTGTGTTTGTTTCCGATGTATTCTTGAACTTACAAATGAAACTTTCAACTCGGCACCAGCTCTACCTCAACTACCTCACCTAATGTTCTAGCATCTACAAGAAAATTGCGGAACTGCTTGTCACTTCTTAGGCTTTTAAGACTCTGGAGAACTTTTTCCAAAGTTGACAAGGCAGTAGTTAAGTCCATTCTTATGTTTTGCAGCAGTTTACTAGCAACATTAGAGCTGCGAGTTAAAAGAAAATCAGGTTTTGGTCTCTCAGGTGGGCCTTTTATAACTATCTCCACTCTTTCGGTGTCACTCAAATGTGGATTCCATTTTAATGGATCTGTATATTCTTCATACAGTTCCATTACATCCTGAGCATCGACAAAAGGAGATTCCGTTTCACTTTTTTGCTGAAATACACCATTATCATCAGGATCACAACCAGAACAACCTGCCACGAGTTCAGAATCACCGGTTTCGAGTTCTTCGGCTTTCACTACATCGCTTGCCTCAAGTTTCAGAAATTTGTGCAAAGCTCCACTTTGTTTTTCTATATTGCGCTCTTTTTCTCATTTGTGTTTGATATTCTGAGAGTTTTTTTTCCTTTTATCAAACATACCTTAGTTTACAATTACAAATGCAACAAATAATTTTTAAATCTCTTACGATGACTTGACAAACCAGTTGTTTTAACGACAGCACAAATACACAAGTCTCTCAATACATTGTCACATTTAAACGTGTGTGCGTTCTCACACACGACATACACTAACTGCACTATCGTTACACCATCAAGATCGTAAATGAGGTGCAACCAGCAACGACAAAAACAGCGGATATTCGTACTTACTATTGCATCTTGAGCGATTTGGCAATACCTATCATCACCACCTTTTGCGATTAACACGTCAAAGAACAATGCAGCTCTATTTCAGACTACTGAATGCGACACGTCAGTTTAACTCAAACCTTGATAACAGGGGGCGAGGGAGGAGGACTGGCAGACTGGTGCACGATCAAACAATAGATAGTGTTGTAACTTAGTACCGCACACGCACAGTAGACGTTGCTTACCATTTTCACAGACAAAACAATAATAGCTGTTTTTGTAAGAGGACAACTAATATAAAGTTTCTGCATCGCTTTCTTTCGCAGTTACTCTTTGCTTTTCTTATCCATTTCTGCTTTATACTGCATATGCAAATGGATTTAATTTGAATTTTCTCTGCTCCAAGAAGACCAAACTGCCTCAAATAATGCAGCTTCCATTTTTTATACAGTTTGCCGCCCCGTGCAAATGCACGTGTTGCACGTGTGGTAGAGCCAGCCCTGATGTTGCTTCAAATTAGCATTTGGTAGGTCTTACATTTTAGAACCTTTCAAATCCTCATATTTGTTGGTTTCAGAGATATTGACAGATCATTTTTAGATGGATGTTCTCTCTCATTCCAGAAAATGGGCTGATCGAGTTAATTTATGTTCTGAGCTACTAATTCATAGGTCTAATCAATTCATCATAAGTTGCCTTTATTTCTCTGAAAGTTTCAGAGATACTTCGAGTTGACACAAATAGACACAACTGGAACATAAGGTTACTTCATTACAGCTTTACTTATTATACTAAAACTGGCCATGTATAGTATGCATAATAGTGTGTGTGACAACTTAATACTTGCATTTAATGACAGGAGTTCCTTCTAAAGGATTTATCCAGTATTTATTGCAGTATTGATACTTAAATATATTACTAGATTCTTTGATCTAACTTTATAAAGACTGTTGTAGTCACATAATGAATAATAACAAATTAATAGTGACACTTGAAGTGATCAACTTATGATCTTGCAACCAAAGGTTTTGGGTTTAAGTCCAAACCTTATGTTTTATTTGTGTGTCCCTTCATCAATTCCATGTACAACCTCATTCATCATCATCATTGCAATTAACCAAAAACAGTAGAAGTGTGGTTAAATAACAAAAAATAAATGAGTGTTTTTAACCTCTTTGAAACTTTTATTGATGGCTAAAGCTAGCAAGGTCATATAAAATTTTCTTAACTGTGGAATGTAGAAAAATTTATAGTTTGTTTTTGTTAGATGATGAAGACATTAATTTTTTCAATGCTTGCACTTTTTGCCCCATCTTAACAACCACTAAAATAGCACAGTCTGAGAATTTGCAAGTGGCACATATAAATTATTGGAGAGGGACAGAATTAGCTGTGATAAAAATCTACATTCTGCATGCTCATATATGAATATATTTGCACATAACTTTCATGTTACAAGCATGAAGGACATTTTTTTCTTTCCACTGGGATACAAGCAATTTGGATACCAACGGTCGTCTGGTGGAACATTCGACAGCAATTTTGTAAAAGTCCTGGCTGTCATCCAAGGGACAACCTTTTCTGATATTCACCTTCAATGTTGCCAAGAGAGTAAAATTTTTGTGGCTTCCTATATTCTCTCGAAGACGAGAATAAAACAGTCTGCTCATTGAAGTAGAGCAAATTCTTGAACATTTTTGAGTTCTGTTTTGCATGTAGGAATAAAAAATAGCATTATTGGTTATCATATCATGTTTCACACACGAGGGCATGTGGAATTTACAAGATAACATGGAAATGTAAGTAGCAGATAATGTAAAGAATTTAATGATTTTTAGGATATTCTAGAAAGTTGACTGGAATTAAAGTTCTACAATCAGGATCATGTGAGGGGTGAAGAGAAGGTTTGTTTCTTTTCTAATTTAATTTACTGAACTTTGAAGATCTTGAATGACTTCCTTGTATTCTAAGGGAAGAAAATCAGAAGCCGTGTTGGTCCAGTCAGTAGGCATCTGGCTACCACGTGAAAACCTGGGCCTTGATTCCCAAGGTGGGTGATCTCGGATGTGAATTTTTACAACAATATCCCTGCCTAGTGGCTCACCTAGCATCTAATCAATGGGTACTCAGAGGAAACCTCAGGGAGAGGGATGAAGTCGGCTGGATATTAATTTTGTCTCGGATTGTGTGCTTTGACATCGGTGGCTTAAGATAAAATTTTAACTACTCAGGGGAGGTGGATTTTTGGTGCTCCCTTTCTTTCCACCCTGCCACCCTTTTAACTTGCTACCCTGATCCCCCTCCTTTCCACCTCTCTTCAATGCAAACATGACCATGTTTATATTTACGGTGTTAATGATGAAAAAAAATAGCCTTATTATTTTTAAAATACTGTGTTACTTTAAAAACACTAAGTTGCTGACCAAGGCAGTTTATTAAGATAAAAACACTTAACAGGTAACGTTTCGACCCTGTATCAGGGTCTTCCTCAGAACTAAACTAAAATGATGAAATATACTACACACAAAAAGATTATATACATATAGCAGGGTCACTAGCCACACAACAACAAATCAAGTTCCTGTTAAGTGTTTTTATCTTAATAAACTGCCTTGGTCAGCAACTTAGTGTGTTTAAATATGGAAACAAGGCTTAATTATATTACTGTGTTACTGTTAAAGAACGTGCAATGACTCTTGACTATAATCAAGCTGTCCCGGATTCAGTTTTCAGTGGCAATGTATTTCCATGTCAAATAGACCCAGTACCAATTATCTTATTTGTGCACAACTACTTCTTTGTATTTTGGCAGTGTGAAAGATATTTTGAGGGATTCTATTTTATATTGCTTGGACTTTTCTTCTTTGGCATATAAAAATATCATTATCGTAGTACTCAGTCATCATTGAATCTACCAATGTCTTTGTTACAACTCCATGGAACTGACATTTTGACAAGTTTCTTTTGTTTGACACACACTCTCATATTATAATATCCATATAAATTATTAACAACTATGGAAAATGGTGTTTAGAATCATCACATTTCATTAAACCTTAATTCTCTTCTATTTCTCATGATTGTAAATGTTTGGCAGCTTGCTGTGACATCAGTTGCTCTCATATTATAATATCCATATAAATTATTAACAACTATGGAAAATAGTGTTTAGAATAATCACATTTCATTAAACCTTAATTCTCTTCTATTTCTCATGATTGTAAATGTTTGGCAGCTTGCTGTGACATCAGTTGCTACATATAATTGAATTGCCTCAATATATCATCACTACAACTAGATGTATTACAATACTAAGACAGACTAGAGTATTAAAGGACACCCAAGACAAAATTATATATTTTTAAAAATTTATAATTACCATTTCACTTGCCATAATACATATTCTAATTCCTAATTCTGGAAAATGAAAGTCTACAAAAAATTATACATTTCACACACATCATTTCATTTCAACCACAATAATGTGTGCTAATTATTGCATAACCTGATAATTTTAAATTCAAGCAATATTTTTTGAGGGGACATCATTATTATGGGGGAAAATGTGCCTTGTTTGCCCCCCCCCCCCAGGAAAAAAATACCTTGCTTGCCCCTCCCTGGAAAAAATCCTGCAGATGCCTGTGAGTATGTTGTACATTGTTATCATAATAATATGTATTTTGCTGAAGTTCAGAAAGTTGTCAATGGGCTCCCAAAGATGTAGTTATGATCATCGACTATTTCATTATGGACAGAAACCATCATCCTTTCATACATAGAACAGTGGCATTGTATTGGTGGAATGCTGTTCTGATGAGTTACCAGCCAGACATGGAGGTGTAAATATCTTGACAGGTTAATTCCTCCCTGGTTTTAATTTACCTAATTTTTACTTACTTTAACCTTTTATCCTCACTATGTTCTTGAGTTTTGAGTTTTAAGTCCACTTTATGCACAGATAGGCCAATCACGACTGGACCTACAGGTTAAAGTGGGATCCTATCCACTGTGGCTCCACTGGGTATCGAACCCAGGACCCTTTGATTACAAGCCAGCAACCACAGTGCTATCTGGGATGACCTCACTATGTTCTCTTTAGTTGTAAAATACGATATATTCTTCGTCGTCGCCTTGTAATCTAGGGGTCCCGGGTTCGATTCCTGGTGGAGGCACATAGTGGTTTGGATCCCACTTTAAACTGTAGGTCCAGTCCCGATTAGCCTTACTGTGCATAAAGTGGACTTAAAACAACAAATCAATCAATCATAATGATATATTCTTCTGATGAAGTAACATGATGTAGTGAAAGTTAGAAATACAGGTATGATACATGCCAAAATTGAATGTTTCTACAAATAAATTTTATGGCAATGTTTACTCTTGCATTGCAATTCTCATTTGTGACATAGTATATGTAACACAAAGATTACATTAACATTTGCTGGAAAGATATAGTATTTCATTATACAAATTGTAAAAACTCCACATGTATTTATTTACATCAGAAAATTTGGAGGAAAGATGAAGGTAGGAATAGGCTTTTTCATTATTTGTGAGAATTCTGGTCACTAGGAAAGTTGCAGAGAATTGTTCAATTTAAATTAAATTTACAATGCCCACTTTATGTCCAGATAGGTTAATCGGGACTGGACCTATAGTTTAAAGTGGAATCCAAACCAATGTGCTTCCACCAGAGATTGAATGCAGGACCCCTTGATTACAAGATGACAGCATTACCATTACGCCATCGGGCCCTTGAAAATCCCTTGTGGAACCATTATTCTTGGCATTAAGTGGTAGAAAATGAAAACGTCAAGTTTTGATCTGATTTCTACATTTTTTCTCTACTTTTCTAGCTAATAATTGTTTCTTTGGCTATTCTACTAGAATAAATGTTAACTAAAATTAATTTTTTTTCCGTGACTATCCTAAATAGATTCATCTTGCTCTTTTCTGGAATAAAACGAACTATGACATTTCCGAAGGGGGAGAGGGGATCGACTGATTATTTCGCACTCTCTCCTTCATGACGCCCAATGCGTGTGGGGGTCAACAATTGTATTCATGATAGTAATACTGTATGCACTAGGTCTTCATCAAAATTCACACACATGCGAAATAACATACATTCGTCGCGAGTAGCCAAAAGTGGCAGAAAATCTGTTAAATAACAAATACAAATGGTAATATTGATATTTTTATTGTGACTTCTGGGTTTATATGTATCCAAATGGTTGGTTAAGTTCACCTGGCAGAGTAAAGGTGACCGAAGCGTGGTGCTGATCACATCACCTCCACAATGGCAGAGATCGTGAATGTGCGGGACTTTACCTCCACATCCCGTGTGTTCCTACTAAGGCACAATTTCCATTTTATTAGTGGGCGATCTGCTCGTTGGTTTTGTGAGTAACTTTCCCTTTGTAAAATTGTTAGTTCTCTCACCTTTGGTGTGAGCAGGCGTGGTTTCGATTCTAGGGGATATCAAACTCGCTTCCACATAGTACAGCCCGGTACCTGCAATGTTAAAGGCCAACGAGGCTCTGGCGCCTGGACTCGCAGCAAGTATAATCCTCTGTGGGGCATGTGTTCTGTCATCCATATATGTTGTGATTCTTCTTTCATCTATTTTATGGGATGTAAGGGGTAAGTAACCCTTCTGGAAGGTACCCAAATGTCAACCTATCTTTCACGTAGTAGATCCTGGATTGCATTTTGCAGAATATCGAGGCCCTGGTGCCTGGAGCTGTACCAAAGACAATCCTCTGTAGGAATTGTGTGGTGTCGTCCATATGTGTTTGTGTGATTGTCCCTTCATTCATCTCATCATATCACAATTCATCCTCATCTTCGCTATTAGCCAAAAGTGGCATAAAAGTGAATTTAAATTAAATAAATCAAAGAATTAAATAGTTGAATTAGGTTATTTTACATCTCTTTTCTTCCACTTTTGACTAATCGGCGACGATGAGGATAAATGATGATACAATGAGATGGACGAAGGAACATTCACAAACACACATGGACATAGTTATTGTTCACATTGTGGTCAATGGATCCATAGGCGTGCACACGGGGAGTGCCGGGGGTGCCTGGCCAACCCTAATATGTCGTCAAAAATATAAATAAATATTAGAAACTACGATTAAAATAATGAAATTAATATCCACGTTTTAAAAAAGTAAGCAATTACCCCTCTTATCTCCAAAACAATGTGATATTGTTTACTAATCAGTAATCACACAGTAAAGAGTATTAATCAAGTAACCAGGTACAATATTATATTTTATTTTTGAATTGATGCATTAGAAAACGAGGATAAACTGAACCTACAGATTTATTTAATGAGAGGGATTCAGCTGATATTACCTAGGGATATAGCCTTGTATTGTATTACGTTTGTTCGAATTGGTTATTCTGTATCAAAATCTATTTTAAATTGTCTATTTCTATATTTTAATAATATAAATATCGTCACAATGATAGGAAAACCTGTGCTAATGCGATAACGAATACTCGGAGACTAGTTAAAATTTTATATTCATATGCCTAATAGTTGAAACTCCCCTTCAGGCACCTCCAAATAAATTAGCCTACACACACACACACACACACACACACCTGTGAATCGGTCTCCCTGTGGCCAGTGAAAAGCCGCTAACCAGGCCCTGGCCCACAAATGGAGCCATCATGAAGTTTAGTTAGCATCCAGAACCTTCAGGGGGAATATAATTTCGCCATCTGGCAACATTGATAGCTTCCTCCATTCGCTTTTCGAAGCTCCTGCGAGAAATCTTCCCAGCGTCGGGAGGGCGTTCGAGTAAGGTGGCTGGCTATTTGCCAGGAATGGCCTCGAATCATCCTCATCGTTTCAATCTAGAAAGTATCCAGTCGGGGGCGGGAGGGGGAAGGGGAGCTATTTTAGTTGTTCGCTTTTTACTTTTCTCCGCGCGCGTGCTACTACCTCGAACGCTATAAGGCAGCCACTAAATGCCATCGCGAAACCTTCTGTCATGCTTGGAAGAGCAAATGTGATACGTTCCAGTTACGGAACTTCACAAGAAGTTCTGTTCAGCTTTCGTCGGTGCAAAAACATCCAACGGAAGTTATGAAAGATGCTCGTGGGTTTGTAGTATTAAACAGATAAGGCGGAACAAAAGCTGTTGTGTATTAAATTTTAATCCGAGGAAAAACCCATTCAAAACCGTATTTAAATAACCAACTTCTAGGAAGTAATACACTCCTTACAAATAGTTTGGAATATTGTTATATTAGACACAACAAATTTGGAATACTATTATATTAGGCAATAGGTGATAGTCACGGTGGCATATGTCGGCGAAAAGACGAGAACGTCTACCAGACAGATACCATGTGTTGTTGCATTCCAATATTCCAAACTTTTTGTGAGGAGTGTACTTTTTTCTCGTCTTACTTTTAGTTGCTGTTGTGAGCAAAACTAGTTGACTTCAAGCTGTTTTAAGGAAGTAGGTGAGCTCCACTCTTTAGGACTTGTATTATACATACAATGCGAAGCTATGCTCTGTCCTGGTAATCTCTGGAGAAATCGAATGAAGGCAAGAGTGTACAAGTAGCGACTCGAGAGGGCTCGACCAATGAACATACAATGAACATGATGGGGGAGCGACTGCAGCTACAAGCTGTTTGCATCAGCGTATACGGCTTCGCTCTGCCTACTCGCTTTCTCCCCTTTTCTGCCGTTATGCGCGGCTTTACTCCTGAGATTCCCGAGATATAGTATATATGGGCATTAATTTGGTTCTAATTTGGGGGTGGGGCAATCGAATTTTAAATTTGGATTTGCAGAAAGAAGAATTTTCCATCTCATAAAATTAGCGTCCATGTTTATTTGATAAATAACTGTTACATTTGCAAAATCACAAATATTTGATCGTTATTACTTTGTTCCTCAGGTCCCAGGAGGTTAACTTGTAAATTGTAATAAACATGGGGGGGGGGCAAGTATCCTCTCGCTGCCAAGTTACGCCTATGTGAAGCTTGTCCTGCACATTGCAACATGCCGTGAAGACATATGAAGCAATGTGGAGGTAAGGCTCCACACATTCATAATCTCGGCCATTTGTAGAAGTGATGTGAATAACACCAAACTCCGGATGCCGTGTCGGTGGTCTCACCACTGAAGGTTCCGGATTCGAGTTCCAGCCTGGACATTGACGTTCCTTTGTTAGTGTCCCTTCCAAGGGCGCCCCCAGGGAAGGGGGGGACAGGGGAGGCACTTGCCCCCTCCTCCAGAGTTATCTGCAAAGACTTCATGTATTTCAAATGGTGAAAGTGTAGCGTGAAAGCATGGACAGATGCCTTGAAACAGAGCAGATTAAGAACCTATGAGAATTCTAGGGAAAGCAATACTCCAAGTTTCCCCCACTTTAAGCACTGCTCCCCCCCACCCCGAGAAAAACTTCCGTGAGCGGCCTTGGTCCCTTCATCAGTTTCATTTATAATTCTTATCGTCGCAATTAGCCAAAAATAGCAAAAAAGCAACGCAAAGTAACAAAAATGCTAGTTGTCTTTACGATATTGAACCATACTGAAAATCGAAGTAGCAAACGTGCAAAGTGTTGATAGCTTGCATTAAAAACGGAAGTTCTAACCATTAGACTATACTGAAACACTAGTTGTGTCAACACTAATAGTGATTTTTTTAGCCTGCTCCTTTTTTAACGATACCTTAGATAAGGACAGTCGCTTCTAAAACACACTGAAATGTATGTGCTTTTCCGGTGGTATTTCAGAACGACTATGCTTGGAAAAAATGCAGATGTCCTTGAAATTACTTAGATACGAATAACCTGTAAGCAAACGTGCCATTTGAATCTTGCATTGAACGTACGGTGCTAGCTGTTGTACTTAATCAAATCGTGAAGTAGAATTAATTGTTGAACAAAAACGTTGAAGAACTGGGTATCGTAAATGTGAACCTCAATCAGAAATCGTACGCGAGACACATTTATGGCAACTCTATCCTTAATTGTAAGATTTGGAATTACTTAAGTCTAGTTGTAGTTTTTGTTTCCTTTTGAGTTAATCAACTAGTAACTTACTAGGTTTTCAAGCATTTTTCAATATCCATTAACGTTCGATTCCTAATTTTTTGTACAAGTGAAATCAACAGCTGTTTTGCAAATATTTCGCAGTCCTAGTGAAAAGTTTTGGTCACGACAAAGGATAGCTTGATGGATTTATTTGTTTGAATTGTTGTTTTAAGTCTGCTTTATGCACAAATAGGCTAATCGGGACTGGACCTACAATTGAAAGTGGGATCCTAACCATGTGCAATGTGTCTGCACAGACTATCGAACCCGGTACACCTTGATTGCAAGGCGACGACGTTACTACGGATAGCTTGATCGAAAGGGGACCTCCCCGATGGCGCAGTGGTAGAGTCGTCGCTTTGTAATCAAGGAGTCCCGGGTTCGATACTCGGTGCAGGAACATTGCACAGTGGTTAGGATTCTACTTTCAATTGTAGGTTCAGTCCCGATTAACCTTACTTTGCATAAAGTGGACTTAAAACACCAAATCAATCAATCGTTGATCGAAAGGGAAATATGCACGGCAAGGAATAGCTTCTTAAAGTCCACTTTATGCACAGATAGGTTAATCGTGACTGGACCAACAGTTTAAAGTGGAATCCGAACTAGTATGTTTCTCCACCGAGCATCGAACCCGGGATTCACTACATCGGGAAGGCCCGAAGATTGATTGAATTAGGCTATTTTAAGTCTCTTCTCGTCCACTTTTTGGCTAATCGCGACGATGAGGATGAGTGATATGATGAAATTGATGAAGGGACACTAACAAACAACACCCATGCCCAGGTCGGGATTCGAACCCGAAACCCCTAGCGTCGTAGTGTGTTGTGCTAACCCCTTCGCCACGGTGGTCGGCGGGAGGCACGAAGAGAACTAAGAGAACGTGCTGCTGCCAGACATAAACTTATATTATTGTGACACCTCCGAATTGCGGCTTTTCTGTGTGTCTGTGGAATAGTAACGGAAACTGTGTTGGAGTTCTCGCTAACAAAAGTGCTAAGTTTATTGTCTTTGGAAGATTTCCAGTTTTTGCTGCGAGATAAATAAATATCGTAAGAATCAAATTTGTGCCAAATTTTCTATCCAGTTACATATCCTCGATTGCGCGAGAGGGAACCATACATACCGTTCTATTGTGAGGATACGGTTTGCACTCCCGCGTTTAAAAAAAAAAAAAACACACATTAATATCAAGGGGGAGAAGTACCTTAGCAACCCTCCATCAATTTTCAAAAAAATTCTAAAAAGGTGTACGTAAATAATTAAAATATATTTTAGCAAATTCAGATTGTACATGTAATAAATGTGAACGTTGAAATTTAATTAAAAACTAAAAATTGCGGGGAAATTTGAAGATACCAGAGTGCTTTTCGTGTGAAATAGTTTCTGGTAATATGACTGACACAAATACATTGTGTTGTTATTTTGACAAATATTTACAAAGTTCTTGACAATAGAAAGAAGATTTCTTTTTTAAATTCATTTCTAATACCTCCATCACGAACACAAGTATCTTTATTGATTTATAATTTTGATCGATTGAGTTGGTTTAAGTTCAATTTTATGCACAATAAGACTAATTGAGACTTGACCTACAGTTTAAAATGGGATCCGATCCGAACCACTATGTGCCTCCACCGGGTATCGAACCCGGTACCCCTTGAATACAAGGCGGCAACGCTACCACTGCACCATCGGTACTAAACTGAACTAAAATTTGTAGAAAGTACAACTTTACAACTATTTATCGCAGTTCACAAAATGGAAATGCAAGAAAATTTTGCGAATTCGTTTGTCCTGTTATTTTTGAACCAGGTTCACAAGGTTGAATAGTTTCGCGTCGTCCTTAAGATTATTGCAAAAAGACCACGAGTCGTGGCTGGCGTCTTTCGCAACTTGAATGTCAAACGGCGAGGAGGGAAAGTAAAAATATCGTCAGAAAAAAATATTTGTCTCGCACAGCAGCGTTAAGATAACCGACGTGCCACGTTATATAATTTCATGTTATGTCTGGGACCTCGCCGGTTTTCCGTGGGCTCGAAGCCCGGGGTTCTCGATATCCCCCGCCGGGCCACTGAACCAATGCTGGAAGTAGACCCCGCCCTCTGCTCCAGCGTTCCACCAAAATCGTTCGGCTACTTTTAGCACCAGCAAGGATGGTGCAGGGGATGATCCCACATCGGAGAGGGGGCGGGGGTGTGACCACGTGATGGTATGTCTCCGCTCTCCTAGATGCGGCTTCTGGCGTCTGGATTCTTTCTTCATATAAGGATGCGAAAGGAGGGGCTGATGGGAAAAGCGACCAGTCGCGGAACTTCCAACGTGACGGCTTTTGTTTTATTTATGATTAACACCCTCCACGTGCAAAAAAATACTCGAGTGGCTCTCAAGGGAAATTCTTCCCCAACGTCTGATTGATTGTGCGAGTTGAGCTGTGATTGTCCCGCAGAAAGTAAGACGGCGCGGTAACCACCGCCTAGGAGATAGCGCTATTCAGTGGGAAAAGAAGTAGCGTGTGGTTTGCCGGCTCCAACCCGCCCGCCGACCGACGTAAGTACACTGTGTCGCTTCTTCCTGATGCCGATATGCTGTCATACACCGCCACCCACGCGCGCCCCACGCAGCCCGCCTCGTGGTATTGGTTGGTGGTGATCTGCCGGAAACGCTTCACGACTAATTTCTCTAACTGATGTTAGGGAGAGGCACGGGGAGCCTCTGTAGTGTAATTCAACCGGTATTCGAAGTTGTTCTTTTTTCTTCAGTCTTCGTGTGCGAAACTTCCAAAGTACAACACGGGATGAAACACCTAACTTCCGATTGTTAGAAAAAATACTAAAAATGCTGAGCAAGGCAGTATTTTTTATTCACTAAAACACTTTACAAGTAACGTTTCAACACTATATCAGGGTCTTCTTCACACTAACTATTCTATACTACCAGATCTTAGTGTTGAAACGTTACTTGTAAAGTGTTTTAGTGAATAAAAAATACTGCCTTGCTCAGCATCTTTAGTGTTTCTTCTGACATTGAAACAATGGTTAATAATGTTACCATTCCAATTGTTGCTCCCAACAATTGTGCTAAGTTCCTCCACGTGTTTCTTTCAAGTCTGTCCAAGTTGTCAAATACGCTTAAGCTTCTTTTGTGAGCAACAAAGAAACTCATCCTAGTTCGCAATGCCAGAAACACTTGCGTATGCAGGATAGCAATTTTTATTCTTCTAATTCTGCTAAAACGCCGTTATTATCGTATTTCCACTTCATCTTTAACGGTTTTTTTCCCCGAGAAATAACCTCTTTCAGATTGGTTGTGACATTTAAACCGCAAATTAACTCAGATGCCTTATGTTTTGACACATACAGGAGACGTTCTATTTAGAAATTCAATCGAAATTCAGGCTCTGCAGACTTGGTAGAAAAATGACATGAGAGACCAGAGTTCAAATCCTGGTCTGGTCTAATTTTTCGTTCATATATATATATATATATATAAAACTCTGAATACGTTTTATGGAAGTCGTCGTGTTTTGGTTTGTTTAAAAATGTTCCAAGAGTAATGGGGAAGAAGTATTTGATATACTGCAAATGGAAGGAGGATAAATATTGGTATATAATTGTGGCTGCATTTTCTCTTCGGCGCAAGTAGACTTGGTAGCGTTTTTAGTTCCCAACCCAACGCGCCATCATGCAATGGAGAAATTTCTACCGCTATTTAATTTTCGAGTACTTTACAAGTGTTGCAAAATTTATTTCGTTTTTAACATTAAGATATTCGCACGTGGTAATATTGAGACATGTCCCCTTCGCCGTGAGGTATTTGTGAGAGTTTTAAGTCCACTTTATGCACAGACAGACTAATTGGGACTGGACTTTTAGTTGAAAGTGGGATTCGAATCACTGTTCCTTCATCGGGTATCGAACCCGGATCCACTTAATTACAAAGTGACGATGTTACCACTACACCATCCGGGAAACACTTCATGAGGGATTATATGCGGCTGCGAGACTTGTAAATCACACATTCGAGCCGTACATCAGGTACCGTTTCTCTGTTAGTAATTCAACGCCAAACATTCGTATACGATTTTTTCAGAAGTGAAAAATTTAGTAAGGGGCTTTTTCGGAAAGCAGCTGGTTAATTTACAAGTGTGATGTAACTAAGAATTAATGAATACCTTACTCTCTTTATACCATTGGTTAACAAGTTAATGCTAATAAAATTGCTAATAATTCACGTTCATTAGTCTTGATTTAAGCTAACATGAGATCAGTCTAAAAATTCTACAGATTTTATAATATTAAATTATGTTAGAAAGTTGAACAGAAAATAACCATATCTTAACATAACATTTAATATGGGTATTGTATTTACATGTAGATGTTAATGCATATTTTCTACTATTGTTATTCAGGGTTTTCTGCCGTTTTTTTTGTTGTAGATAAAGTTGCATCGTGAATTCTAGCTACATCTTTTAAATTTCTTTTTCAATGAATTGGTCACGAATCTTTGTGCACATTGTACCAGAAATTTACAACGTACCTAAGGATGTGCAGTTTCGTCGACACATTAAACTGCTTTATTATAGTTATCTTTTGTATATATTACATTACAATACGTAAGATTACTGTTATTTCTTGAGTTTTAACATTTGTTATAAATAGCGAAAATATTTATTGTAACATTCATAATCTGTATTTGTTAATATTTAACTAGTTTATTTCATTTGCTTAAAGGATTTGACCTGACATATAACAGTTAAACACGTTCTTTGTGATCACATTTGAAACATTAAGCAGCTTTTGAAGAGTATCGTTGAAGTAGAAACGACTCTTTGTAAGACGTAGTATAGTTTCGGCACTTTCTAGCTGCAGATTTCGCCAACTTGAAACACTTATTGTGATTTTGAAAAACATTGTTTGAACTCGAATCCAGTATCTTGGGAACAAAGCGAACTATGCATCGTATAAATGAACGTACCACATGAATGTGGTTCGGCAGCAGAAATTACATATTTCATCACAGTTTACTCAAGAAGTTACATCCTTGACTTCTATGCAAGACGGTATACTGTAAACAGTGATTTTGGTTGTCTACCTGTAAGGATGTAGATTGAGAGCGTTCTTTCTTTCTTTTTTTTTTTTTGGTAAACTAGAACTTTTACGCCGAATATGCAATAGCGTTTGTTTGAGTTTGGTTTAAAGTCCACTTTATGCACAGGAAGGCCAATTGGGACTGGATCTAAAGTTTCAAGTGTAATTCAAACCACTTGTACCTCCACCGGGTATCGAACCTGGAACCCCTTGCTTACAACTATGCCATCCGGGAGGTCTGAATATGCAATAGTGGCTGACATGTAGATTGTCAGTCGTTGCTAGTCTCGAAGTCTAGTCAAATATTTGCCTGAAGCATATTTCGATTACTTGTATATGCTTGATTGATTTGCATTATTTTGATTAGCTTCTTGCACCACTTTTGGCTAATGAAAATGAGTGATGATATGATGAAATTGATGAATGGACACTCGCAAACATCCATGCTCAGGCCAGGATTCGAACCGGGTACCCCTGGCGTCGTAGCACGATGTGCTAACCGCTCCGCCACGGGGGCCGGCACTTGTATATGCACTTTTGTTATTTGCCACAGGGCATCTTTAGATAAATCGTGGCTTTTATTTTGAATGATAGATATGATAGAAAATTTACAAACTAACTCCCATACCTTGGCAGGGATTCTAACTTAGTACTTTCAGTGATCGTGATCCGAATAGAACACTCGACGTTTGGATATACATTATTTCCCATTTATTGTTCTTGACATAGGGTCTTGTTTTTATTTATGCTGGCGTGGAATTTTTTTTAGATTCGAAGCTACAAATTTTGAGCTACAGATTCAGTTTTTGACTACTGGCGATTAACGAAACTTATTTATTTCTCCAGTGTTCATAATTTTTGTCGCGATTGATCAAAGAGCTTAGCCTAACTTGGCTGCTATCAACATCTGTATACAGACTATATATTAGCTAACGTTGAATATTATTAGTTCTACAAGATTTTGCATCATGTATAAGTTGACTCAGAACATTGCTTACGACCGTGTGTTTCCCACGTGGACTGGCATCGTTTCAAGCACATTAAAAACCTGTGTAGGTTGGAATAATCTTTGTTGTTGGAGATTTGTGGGTAGCTAGCGGTAACGCGTTAGGGGGTGTACAATGGATCTTTTCTCCTCATGACACACGTGATGCTGATGTTAGTTAGTCTAATGAGCATGAAGTTGTGAAGAATGTTAATCAAAACATAGATCACAAATATTACAGTTCTTTTCTAGTTACTTTTTGTTATCTTTGTTCTTTCTTGATGGCATTATTCCAATTTATAAATAGGTACCTCCTGAATTAGATCTTCTTTATGGCAGAGGTTCTCGAATAATGATGCTAACTACACCATTAGGTTTGTATTTAGAACTTGACTAACAACATTGTATTGAAGCCCAGTCTTAGCCATTATGAGCAACTTCTTATTTGGCTTCTAAATGAAAATTGATATGTAATTGTTATTTTTCTCCCATTAATTACGTTCACTGCGAAGATACGTTATGTTTGTACTAGAAACAACAATATTTCACTTTGTTGTAATATATATAAAAGTAAGTCATAGTTCATACTTATATTTTAACGTCTCTGTAACAGGAGAATGTCCATTCTCTGTTGAGGCCCAATAAATATTAAAATATAAATTTTTATCGTTCTCAAAATGAGCAAGATTACAATCTCGTATTTATTCTAAATATAGAGATAAGAATTATGAAACGAGTTCGCTAAATCAATTTTAACCCTAAGTGTATTCTTCAATTAAATGTTTGATATTTATTCGAATATGTACTCAATCAATCGAGTGACTGTGTATTGCTGTTCTTGTCGGATACCAATGTGCAAATACCAAATGTGGCTTGCTAATATATTGTAATTTTTTTAGCTATCTAACGCAAATAATTTAATGTATAATGAAGAAGTTCTCTCGTATTGACGCATGTGCTCTCTCGAAACCTAGTGTTAGAATAGGTAAAAGTACAAGCACTGGACAATGGATAATGAACTTGCGTGCAAAACTTCTGAGAGATAATTTCATTTTCATTGCTGCACTTTCTCCAGATGAGTGACGTTAGTTCTTGAAAAAAACCGGAGTAATCTTGGAAACTTACTTGTTATTAACCTGAGAGAATTTCTTCATATCCACCATCACCAGAAAAGCTTGTGGTCGCACTAATTTTTACCATTTATGTGTACTTCTATTTCGGTTATTTTACGCCACTCTTCTACCTCTTGGGTTATTCGCGGCGATGAGAATGAACTAATGAAATAATTATGGGACAAATGCAATGGTATGTTGATGCGCGCCAAGCGTTCAAATCTGTAACCTCTAGCTTTGTAGTACTTTATACTGACCACTCTGACACGGAGACAGACATATTAGCATTTTAAACCGTAACACATGTATGGGTAAATACAATCCAGCATTCAAATTAATTCTAGCTTCCGAAACTAATTTCAATGTTGGATTGTATTTTTATCTGAGTTTCTTAGCACATTTCAATTTGCTCTTATATACATTATTAATTCAGTACATTTGATCGTGATCATCTTCGCGAATACAAAAGTAATCGTTGGTTACTTGGTATTCGTTTTATGTTTGATAAATCTCGCATTAAAGCTATTAATTAGTAGATAGGTTCAAGTTAAGATGATGATGACAATAGGAAAAGTAAATTAAATTTGGGGAGCTTGCACACTGACGTGCTTCCAGGAAGCTCGAATCTCCAAATCATTCATTTGTTTTTCGTTCACATGCTCACATAATTATTCATACTCCCACCAGTTTTTTTTAAAAACAATTTAATGCGTATCGAGCTTTACAACAAATAAATGATATTAAGAGTTTCCGTTGATAAAATATGACTTACGAAGATGATAAATCATTAAGCATCATCATTGTGTTTGATGGATGGGGACATGATCTAAATTCTCAGCGTCTGAAAATCTGCTTCAACATAATTATTCGGACAGTCGTTGGTAGGCATGGAATGAAGTCTGCCAATGAGATTAAAAGGGATAAAATTGAAATTGCACCAAAGACTCGCGTAGGATAGCCAGCCAGTGCTTGCACAAACGAGAGGAAATGGTGTTCCAGAGAAGAGGATAACACCACATCGTTTCTGTGACAACACCTTTAAGTAGTTCAAATCGTTTCTTCTACCACAAAAAGGGGCAACTTCCGGCAGACGCGGAAATGTCGGAGATGAAGAAGAGCACTGTACTTGGTATTATCAAACACATCATCACCGAAGATCTGACTTGAACATAGCGTCCAAGAAAGTTTTCTCAAAGAAATGAAGCAGAGATTGTGAGAAAGATAACAAACCCCCAAAGTAGCGGTTCCAAAAATTGCGTCCGAAGTGGAATCTGAAAGGGAAAGAAGGTTTACCCAGAAAAGATTCGACGAAAGCTATCAGAGCGACACCACGACTTTTTCGCGCAAATGTTGCTTCTGTATAATTGTTCCAATGTACTCCATCCCACCCTCAGTACCCTGACATCAGTCCCATCGAACTCTTACAGGGTATATATTCTGTTTCGGGTATCTCTGAAGCAAGGTCGCGCATAGCGGCAGAGAAGTGGGGGATCGAGTTGGCAGAGCGAAGCAGTTCACGCTGCTGCGAATGCTTGTAATTGCAGTCACGTTCCCCCTCCACGTAATCCCATTCCCTCTCACGAGTTCGTTGGTGAAGCCGTCTCGCGTCTCTACTTGCGCAGACTTGTTTTCGTTTGCTTGCTCCAGAGATAGATGGGACAGAGTATACTTTAACGAGAACTAGGCAAAAGCCCCGTAGGCTCAAAGGAACACGTCAAGAACAAGCTTCAGAGAAATGAGCAAAACTATTGAGGGATTGCACAAAGAAACCAGTGGGCAGTAGGATAAATGAAGTTTTAAAAATAATTTGCATGTTTTGTTTGTTTTGTCTCCGAATATTTTTGTAGCCCCAGGGGATATTTTTATTGTGTTAATTAACCGGAAGAGCATTACTTTTTTGTATTTCAAAACTCGAAACAATTACTGTAAATAAGTCTCTAAGCCTTAGATAATAGGCAACCAAACTTCAAGTGAAGTTCGGCCTGGTTGCATAAGACATAGGATTTAACGATGATGGATTGAAGAGCTTCTTTCAACTCGGTGTAGTTTATCCATGACACTGGCCGTAAGGATCATAGTGAATGGATGATTATTAAAAATGGCTAGATGTTCCTTATTGGCCATTTTAAACCCAGATGTTAGCTTCTTCGAGTAGCCTCTGCACGATGGCGGCAAGGTGAATGAGTAATCAGAGCAGCGAGTATTTAAAACCTTAATTCTAAATAGGGGCGAGTAACTTCCCAGTTTGATTTATTTACATATTCAATAATTCTTAACGGACGAGAAAAAACTTGACATGAAACTAAGACAGTTCATTGCATGTTGAACATCTGGCCAGTTTACACATTAAACAGTTGAGAAGACACACGAGATAAAATGCATATAACAAAGAACGATTCATTACAATTATATAAAGTATGATTAACACTATCATATCTGTTTGACCTTCTAGGTAAAGAATACAGTGAAATGGTATTGAGTTCTAGTTTGTATTCCATGCCTATGTGTACAGCAGTATTAATGTGGGAACTAGCTGTCCTTCATGGCGATGTCGTTATCACAGCGCGAAAGGGGGGCCAGGGGTCTCGAGTTCAAATCCCGGCCTGGGCATGGGTGTTCGTTGCGAGTGTCCCTTCATCACTTCCCTTCATCACTCCTTCTCATCTTCGCGATTAGTCATAAGTGGTAGAAAAATAAACCAAATCCAATCAGTCAACCAACTTGGGAACTTTGAACGTTTGATAAGTTTCGTGCACTGAACGTTTTTGTGTATTACGCTTACAAGATATCTACAGTATGTAGTTGAATATTAAATAGTATGTAATTTCAAATGGGTCCAATTGTATCCAACCTTTCTTTGTGTAAATCACCGAAGCGCAAGACAATTGGCACGTTATGCCGACTACATCCTACCATGTGCTCTTTGTTCTAGCACACTACATGCATCAATCGAGTAGCAATAGTATTCTTTCTGATTCCATTGTTTCACAGCAATCATTCCATACGACTCGGAAATATTCTCAGAGAAACATCGTTGCAAACACATTCTCTTCCGTTCAATGTTGAAACTGCTATTCTGTGGAGACGAATCTATTTCCCACGACCTTGGTATGGTTCTATAACTAAATTATAGGCCTACGTTAATTGCATTCATGGCAAGAAGAAAGAGAAACTATAACATAAAAATAGTTTAACGTGCAAGAGAACGCGCTGAGGTTCAATTATCAGTCTTCAGAAAAACAAACTAAAACTCACGTGCTCTACTGTGTTCGTGTGCAGGTGTTTGAAAAAATTATATTATTCGTATTATCTAGTTACTATAGAATTTAATTGGATTTCAATTGGTTGCAAGATCTCAGTTGTTTCGAACGGAAATAGACATATCGAGCGTTTTAAGACCCTAACAATCTCACACTATTTGTAGCTCAAAACAAAAAATAACGAATCGACAAATGCAACTATAAAGGTTGCTTGAATCTATGAATTTCTCCACACAAGGGTTATGTGAAATACTTTCGGTTCTCTAAATGGAAATTTTTTACATGTACGAGAATTAAAGAATGAAATGAAAAATGTAACAAAATAGGCTCAAGTGACATAGTGGCCAGTTTAAGCACGTAACATACATATATATATATATATATATATATATATATATATATATATATAATGAAAAAACTAAATATATAATATTTATAATATATATAATGTATCACACTTTGAAATTTTGTTGTATGGAAATTCACATGACAACCTTGCGACATTCAAAGGAAGACTAACGTGTGCGTGTGTATTATAGCGTAATGGTAGCGCAAACTATGAAATAACATTATTTAAAATCCTTCTCTGCTTTTTTCTGTAGCTTTCAATGTTTATATCTCTGCAGTACGGATAATATTGTACAACATTCTAATTTGTGTTCAGAATGAACATGGAAGCATTTTTGGTGTAATAAGTTATTTCAGAGACCTCAGTAGTTAAAAATTTTCTCCTCTTCGTTTTAAAACAGAGGCCACTTTCACAGCTTCTCAGCAGACTTCTTAATAATCAGAAGCATGGAGCGTCAGTTGGCGATGGCTTTTTTGGGACAAATTCAATCCTGACGCTAAAATTCCAGGAAAAGAGGTAAAGAAATTTGAAACTGTGCCAACTATATCGAGGGTCTGGAAGAAAGGAGGTTAAGATTACGAGACTTGAATAAATCAAGATGTATAAATAATCCAATCATAAGCAGCAATAAACAGTTGGGATTTGCGAAGCCATGTCATTTTGAGAATGTTGTAGAAGCAATTGGAATTTTTGTAAAGAAAATTCTGGGTTAAGGTTTGACTGCTTACAGCATTCGGAGAAATCTGAAAGAGTAGTTTCGATCTGGAGAGAAGTGTAAGTAAATTCAGAAATAATGGCATCTCGATTGTGTGAATTGTATAGAAGTTGTGAAGACGACTGATAAATGCTGCGTTTAGTGGGTGTGGATCCGACGAAGGAGCACTGCTCTCGTGGCAGTTGCTATCAGTGTGGCCCAGCGTGCGAACGACTCAATACTCGGTGAAGGAGATTGCCTTCCCATGGAGATTGTGCGCGATTCCAGGTAAGTCTCTGCAATGGAACTTTCTTTGTATCGGCGGAGAAAATGAGGTGCGTGTTTCGCGTCATCGGATGATGATGATGATGATGTAGGGTGCGCGTGTGTGTGGCAGCCATGATAGCTTATAGTTATTCTAGAGGCAACGTGGGATGTTAGGCGGCATGTGTAAAGAAGTGTGGAATCTCATCCGGTACAATAATTATGAGTAGTTAGTTATTACTAGGACGTGTTGGCGATGGGTCTTTTTAAAATTTTGTTGGCAAAGTTTGAAATGTGCGAGGAAGATATGTCTTGAGTTTATATGTACACGGAGGTGTTATGCCTAAACACGCCCACCATTTGAATACGTACTAACTCTGGATACACTTCATATCATTCTCCAATTTCTTTTAAACATAGTATTATGTATTTATCCGTGACTGTGTACATAGAAACAAACGACCCAAGACATAATTCATAAATAATAACTCTCATAATGTATATTCGTTCTTTCTTATACCCCGCGAAGTTTCGTGGAACAGATTTTAAGACGTGGCTTTCAGAAATGCTATTTTGTTCTATGAACAAATGTTCTATGTTTCTCTGTCAATAGGCTACTGAACATAAGAGATTATTTAGTGGCACTGTTTGAAACTTACTCCTGGCATAGTTGAATGTCAAGTTTAAAATATGAATCGACTTTGAACTATAGCATGAAACTTTTTGTTGCATTGGAGAAAAACTCTAAAGCATTAATGTGAAAATGAAAGTCTCGATATACAATTAACAACCTAGCGTTGCTCCTGCTTGCTAGTGCCGTTGTGGCGTAATTTCATTAATTGTTTGTAAATAAAGATTATATTGATAATATATTGTAAAAATGATAACGGTGGTTTTAGTAACGGACACGCAATAAACTTGAAGTTTCTATTAATGGCTGACTTATTCTAATTTACCGTTTTTCGTGTATGTTTTGCACCACTCAGAATAGTATGGCTCTCAGTGAATCGAATGGTGTTTGTTCGTAGCGATTGTTTAGACATAAGAATGCTTTGTGTGATATCTAGTATGGTGCATCTTCGCTGCTGATCAGGAAACTTAGATTGAGACTTGATCTCCAGCTAGCAGACATTACTCGAAAATAAACATTATGGGATCGAGTTGGTGTTCGATGCACCAGTTATTTCGTTGCGTTTTTTGTTTGTATTTTATCGTTTATTGTAGTGTAGAATGTCATAACCTTAAGGTACCGTACACTCACCAGAAAATGTATGATTCACTTACCAATGCTGCATCACTACTTCACTGCATTAATGCTTCGAGTAAATAATAATGCTTTACGTGAATTTTGACATTTCTCGCATGAATGTAAATTTTAGAAACATTCGCAAGTCTGTACTCGATACTATTGTTTGCAACAAGAGGTAAGTATGCTATCAAAATGTTACTGTTGGATTTTTCTTGGATATGAAAATTTTGAGAATAGAAAATTACGGAGATAGAGTCGCAGTAGTCCATTCGGTAGAATGGCTTGCAGACACGTGGAAGGCCCGTGTTCGATTCCTAGGGTGGATGACCTCGGGAAGGAATTTTCACTTTGTCCCTGCATAACCGTCTCTGGAGCTCGGCAGCTGGAGCGTGGGATTGATGTATGGCGGAGGTCAAGAATGTGTATATCTCTGCCTCCATCCCCTTATGTGTCTTCATACCACGGGAAATTACTTAATACGTACAAGATAAAAGTAAAATGTTCTTTCCATCAAATTCAGTTAAGGTTATATTTACAAGACGTGAAACCACGATAGCCATTGGAAATATTGTTGTCATTCAGGTCACCAGAGAAGGTAAATTTACCTAGAATCACTACTTCTTGCCTAGCCCACCCCTCCATGGCCATACGAACTTCGATTAACTTTTTCATCTAAGGATCACTTAGTCTTCTTTCACTTTTCTGCGTATAAATGAGGCACGCATTCTCTTCATTTCTTTTAACACAGTATTTGAAAATACACTCTTATGTGCCTTAGGCTGAATGTTAAACTGGATTAATCTTACGTATTTATTAGTATAAGTATAGATTAATAGTGTTGTGAGTATACACCTTGATTGAGGTGGTTTCCGTGAGGTTTCTTCAAATTATTGGGAAGTTAATATTTTCTAGAATCAGTCTTTTTAACATCTATTAATTACGTTTATCTTTTGCTATGTAAATCCCGATACTTATATTTGTTTAAAAGTCCACTTCTTGCTCAGATAGACTAATCGGGACTGGACCTACAGATTAAAGTGAGATCCAAACCACCGTGTAATGAGCTTTCACTGGGAATGGGAAGCCCGGAACTCATGGATTATATGACAATAGTTTGTACTTTTATTGTAAAAAGAATATTCAACAAAAGTGCAATTAAATTGGAGTAACATAGCCCAAGACGCAGATGAACATTCTTTAAAAGGCCATGTAGAACATTATCAACTTATTATAGATAGATCTTGATAAAAATTACAACCAAAATAATAGTCACATTTCTCCAACGAATATGTCGGCTCCAGAAACGGAAGCTCAGAAACCAGTGGGTATAGGGAATTGGGTTTCGCACTTGGAACTGTAGGAAATTTGCACTACTTTGGGATGTAGTTTTGTGTGCCAATACCTGCCAGTAAAATGCTAGCTACCACTATTACGTTGGGACTGTGCTAGTAATATAACTTTCATTCACATTTTCAGGAGTACTAGATTACGACTTTTGCAACTCGGTGATTTTTACTTGTGAATTCTGAATTTGTGGTTCTTAAGTAAACTAAAGCAGCTGCTTAGTCGGCATTTTTATGATGTTAACTTGCTCCTGAAAAAGTCTCTAATGTAACCAATCTGTGATCACAGTAACAATTGACCTCACTCAGAAGAGGCTGTAAAATATGAAGGTAGCAAAATATTTATCGAAATAATCACGATGAGAGGTTATTACTTGAAGTGAAGGAGCGAAGGTTTGGAAAGTTGCGTTCAGTTTTTAGGCCAATGACAAACGACCTTCCGAAGTCTTCTTCTCTTCCTAGGATCACATTTCATCGCCTGTCAGCATCGTCGTTTATTTGTCATTCACTACCACAGAAATACACTACCTTCTTTTTTTTAGCGTCAAATGTCTCACACATAGGTTATTTTTAGTTGGTTTACAAGCATTGAAATAAGCAAACCTCACATGTCGTCCATGGATGTCACCAAGGTGTAAGTGCTCCAAATGGCGCCCTAGTTCTTGTTCGGGTTCTCTGCATTCAACCTCAATGCTTCATTTGAAACGAAAATTGGAAATTACGTAATAGCCCTTTCCATTATACATTTTCCAACACCAGTTAGCTACAATGGAGCGCATTTGCAAAGAAGTTGCTGATGAGAGTGGTAAGGTTCTAGGAGTTTCTGCACTGGGTACAGCCTCTTTTTACGGACTATGAATTAGGTATGTAGTCCCTCTTCAGAATCATTCTTATTGTAATACACTTTCCATATCTAAATTGTATTTCAGTTACAACACATACCTTCAGTTAGTTGAGTAATCGCAAACTGCGTTAGATACTTCAATAGTGTCCCCAAGCGAAGGCCAGGAATACAGAAAACCTCGATATATAAAACATAAATTTGATTTGTATTTATTCCCTTTTAAAAAGGAAATTATTCCATAAAATACAGACCTGCTTTTTTTTTTAAAAAAAATGTTCTGGTTTAATTCCTAATTTTTAACGTAACATGTATTCTTGTGCGTTTTCCCTTGTCAGTCTAATCTAGTTATCAAGTATTATCTTGATATGAATTATGCAGATTTGCAACCCTGATTAGTAACAAAAATATGGAAATGAAATCATCGCCGAAAAGTGAACATTTTGTGTAATCAGAAGAATATGTCATCCAGGAAAATACATAATGAAAAAAATATCAGTGCATAGCTTTTCTACCTTGTTCATTAGTGTCAAAATCTTTGCAGCTGTCAGGCGACTTTGTTGCCGTGTATAGTTGGTTACATAATTTCTCCTTATGTTTCAGCATCAAATTTTGTGCATTCTAACCGTACCACTCGTATGTTGGTCTAATTAGACCCTTGTCCTAATTAGTATCAGAATTTTTCCAAATTTCTTAGTCAATTTCCTGGACGTTCTTTTATTCAACAATTAGTCGATTGGCTTGATTATTGTATTAATGTTGGGCATAATTATAAATATTTTATACCCATTGAATTTTAAGAATTTGGATCTACATGTTGACATAGTTTTAAAACTTTTGGAGAATAATTGCGATTGCAATTGAATATATTCAAAATTTCGTGTCTATTTCTAAAAGCAATTCACTTTTCTTAAATCTTTGATTTGAAATATATAATGTATTTGAAAACTGACTGAGTGGGAAAATTTGAGTTTATACAATATTTTAATATTATTTGGAAGTAAAAATATATATATTGCTCAGAACTGGAACTTTAATTTTGAGTGTTATCCGAATTCACGGAAATGTGTATCTACCATGTATCCAATTTGAGACTCCTTATTTTCCTCCCCTTGAAGAATCACTTCAAAATATGTTTCTCCAATCATTCGCATTACTATGCGAACAATTTCCAGTTTTCTTGCCGGTGTAACAGTAAGCCCATTCTCTTCATTGTTTCAAAAATAATACATGGGAATGATGGGCAATTACTCATTATCTTCAGTGCGGAGGTGAAATAAATATAGTATAAAATGGTTCATGAACCATTTTGATTCTGATTAAAATAACTAAAAGCTTATCCCCAGTCTTGCTATTCTAATCGTTCTAATTGCAATATTTTATTACACTTAATGTTCCATTTGATATGAGAAACTCTTTATCAACTGGTTTACGTTGCCTTTCTCAAAGTTCTAAACTTGCTAATTCTGGAGTAGAAATTTGTTATTTTTTCAACATAGTTATTTGATTGATTGATTGATTGATTTGGTGTTTTAAGTCCACTTTATGCACAGTAAGGCTAATCGGGACTGGACCTACAGTTTAAAGTGGGATCCGAACCGCTATGTGCCTCAACCGGGTATCCAACCCGGGACCTCTTGATTACAAGGCGACGACGCTACCACTGCACCACCGGGGAGACCCTCATAGTTATTTGAGTTTTGCAAATTATGACGTGAACGTTCCAAACGCTGGTCGCTAATTCAACTCTTTATTTCCTTCTAAATTGCTTTTCTAAACTGCACAATCCTCTATATGTATTCGAAACTGATGAAGACAACTAGTTGGAAAATATTGTTTTCATGCACTATTTGTTTCACCAAATTAAATAGAAGAACATACTTCCACAAATCGAAAAAATAATAATCGACACCTATTTTTATTAAGATTTTTAACTTCAGCAAAGTGTTCTAGTTTCTTTTATGCACGAATTTGTACTTTCTAGAAGTTATCGTCGATTTTGTTAATTTATACCAGGAGTACTTACACAATGACTAGTCGCATCAACGCTCTTAATTGTTGCTCCTCACCTTACGACATTCAAATCCATGGACATTTGTTTAACTTAATACCATAAGATTAATCCGTCCCTGGGATACGCAACCCATAAGTTATAGTTTTAGATAAAATATAGTATGACTATCTTGTTTTTACAGAACGAATCTGTTTGTCACTGATTCTTATCCGAACTGCATGCTTTGACAACTTCTGAAAGATCCATTTCAGAAAAGAAAGCTTGACTTACTCTTCTTATTTGTTTCAATTTTGGAAATAATTTTGTTTTGTTTTTCTAAAAGTTCTATATCCATGTTTAAAATTCATATGTGGTCTATGATAACAAGTCTGTAAAGTTTCTGTGCATTATTTTCAAGGAGAGATACATGTCGGAAATATATATCTTTAATTTTAATTTTTTGTTGAACTTTGTTCTTTGATTAAGTCATTCACTGTTAGTCGTTTTAAATCATTGCCTTTGTATTTTGTGTAGAATAGCACGAACGAAAACTATTGTCTAAAAAAAAAAAAAATAAGTAATATGAAATATTAGAGAGATTTGTGTACAAAAGTCAATTGGAACCTTCGAAAACTAATTGAGAGAATGGAATCAAACTATCTACTTTTGACGCGTTCAGGATGATCATAAACCAGTGACCAAGACAGTCTTATTTCTGAAGAAGTGGGTGAAAGTAAATTGTAACAAGGGAGTATACGAATAGTTAAAATTATACTACGTGGAAAGAATTGTGTGTCCTGTTGTAATGATTTTAGTTGTATTGCTGATCTGAATGCACAGAAAATTTTCCAGTGCAACACGTCGCGAGTATATATTGGAAGCGAAACAATATTTTATAATGCAAAGGCAATTCGAATTCAGTTATCCTTAATAAAAAATTCGGTTTAGTAAAATGCTATGGATTTTCTGTACTCTGCTGGCATTGACAACACTAGGCGTAGCTAACAATTCTTCCATGGTGTTCATCCAAACTCTGGGCAAAGAATTCTGTCCGACATCCACAACAATATCAACACAAGTCATTCTGCCGCCAAGATCTCAAAGAAAAGAAAACCGGGCAAAACGCCAAGAAGTTCACAGAAGAGGTCAGTGAATATGTCAGAAGAAGATTGGCACCTACAAATGTTTGGAACACTGAACAAAGTCTATTTAACTAAGAGGTTCTTGAGATGTCTGCCTAGTCAACGAAGGAAGTATACATACAGCAGAACTTGATTTACATGTTAGTAGTCCATCTTTGAAATGGACACAAGATGTTGCAGTTTCATTTGTAGTCAACTCTATGCCTTCCTTGATTTGGTATCTTTACTTCGCTTTTCTGCTACTTTTGGCTAATCGCGAAGATGAAGATGAGTGGTGATGTGATGGAATTGGCACTGACAAAGAACACCCATACTCAGGCCGGGATTCGAACCCGGAACCCCTTGCGTGGTATCTCTCTGTGGACAAAAGTTTTAGAATAACTCATTTTATTTTTCCTATTCTTGTGGAAAACTTTTGTTGAAAATAACTCCAAGAACACATAAATTCGAATGGAAATAATATATTGTACGATTCCTGGTGGAGCTATTAATAGCTAGATCTTCTTAATATCTTCCTCCTGTCAATTCTATTATGTCAACACGTTTGTAATAACTTTGCATCTGGCAGTAGTGCTAAATTTATAAGGCAACGATCCGGCGCGTTAAGTCGTTGCATCTGGCAGTAGTGCTAAATTTATAAGGCAACGATCCGGCGCGTTAAGTTGTTGATTTTTGGATCTCCCCACATAAGATTCCGGGTTTGAGTCCCAACCTGGACATGGCTGTTCCTTCATTAATTTAATCTAATCATTACTCATCCTCATCGTAGAATTAGTCAAAAGTGGCAGAAGTTCGACATAAAATAACTCAAATGCAAATAAGTTAACGTTACCAATAACGAACCAATTTATCATGATATTAACCTGGCTTTAGCAGAGTATCACATTTTTGATATCTTGCAACCTATTTAGATCCACACTTGTCACGATCATTGACCCTCATAACCCTAACATGGTTCTAAATTATTGTAATATTCTCAATCTTTGAGAAACGGGCTGCTGAATAATATTAATTTTCTCCTCCCATCGTCAGACTAACACTTTATTTTAATTACCTTTCTCCATTTCGTTCAATCCTTTAAAAAAGGGATGATAATGTACATAAATTTTCGCTAACGTGTGTATTCTTACATTATTCTCAACCAGTTTATTATTTGGACAAGATGTCACGGTTATTTTACCAAATGCCTCATCTACCTCATTGCCTCCTTCACATAACGTAGTTGCAAAGCTGTTTATTTCCTTTTATTTCTTATGCTTTTCAATTATATAAATTTGTAATATTCCACATTATGTATATTTATAAACAAATAGCATAATTGTACATTAATTCATGTAGGGCAAAGAGCTGTTTTTATAGTTACAGAATCAATGTGAAGTAAACTGTAAGCTTAAGTGTAACCCTACTTCAAATAATAATAATAATAATAATAATAATAATAATAAATGAAATCTCATTTTGACTTCTTGAATTGTTGTTTTAAGTCCACTGTATGCACAGATAATCCGGACTGGACCTAGAGTTTAAAGTGGAATCCGAACCACTGTGCAATGTGGACCCCTTGATTACAAGGCGACGACGTTGTGACTGTCCAATATTGACATTCACAATTATTATGAACTTATTGTAAAACAATTAAGGTGCTTGCAACACTGATACAAATTTCATTTGTTTAAAAAGTTGTTGATAAAAATTGAACATCGAATAATGACTGTGAATAGTATTTATCATTATGATTGTACAAGTGTGTTAATATATATTCGAAATTATGATGTGTCTACATTTTTTTGCTTGTGCAATCCGTGAACTTAACTAAAAGATTATTTGGGATTAGGCAAAGGCCACGTCTCAAATCATTGGCGACCGTGACAAGGACCCGATTAAAGAAGTGTATCTTCGGATTTTGAGGAACAAATGTATTTAGTTCTCAACTTTTAAATTTGATTGCCCTTGTATAATTTTGACACTTGTGTATATTATGGCAGATAAAACAGAGAAAGAGGTAAGACGACATAATCGTAAGAAGGAAACGGTTCATTACGACAACAGTAATTCAACATCTGAAGTTCAAGATAGGAAAGTTAGTGAGCAGACTGGTACATGTGTGAATATTTTCTGTTGTAATGATCCTGATAGTGATCTCAGATCTATACAGTGTGTAAGTTGTCTTTCTTGGTATCATGTTAATTGCTTAAGGTTAACTGCAACACACTGGCGTATTTATTCTACCATCAGTGAACAATTTTATCGTTCTAAATGTAATCCAGAATATGATCCTTTCAAATTGCCATCTTATTTGGAAACTGTTACTCCAAATTTTTCTGAACTTCTGGACACCATTAAAGGTATTAATCTTTCTATGAAGGATAAATTAGATCAGAAGTTTAAGGAATCCCGTGAGCAGCTAAACAGGAAACTCAGGAAACTGCAGGAATCCAATGATCATTTAAGCAGGAAACTGCAGGAATCTAACGATCAAGATCAGGAACCTTGAGAAATCTAGTGAGCAGCTAAACAGGAAACTGCAGGAATCTAACGATCAGCTAAATAGGAACCTTGAGGAATCTAATGAAAGGCTCAATCTAAAACTTCAAGAATCCAATGAAAAGCTGAATCAAAAACTTCAAGAATCCAATGAATGTATAAGTGGGGAGTTAAAACAATCAAATGATCAACTTAGAACAAAATTGGAACAAATGAATTTTGATATGAATACAAAACTAGAAGCTGTCCATCTGGAGCTGGACACAAAGTTTTCTATTGTTAATGAAGAAATAAAGAGTGTCAGTAGTAGGTTAGACAACATTGTCTCAGAATTGACAATAAAAATTGATTCTGTTGCCGTTGGATGTGTTAGGTCTAACAAACAGATAGAGAACAAATTGAAAGAAGAATTGAAGACTGTTGATGACATGTTAATTGTATGAGAAGAAAACAGAAAAACACAAGAGCAACGTTTAGATACTTTTGAAACTAATTTAAATGATAATTCCTCGCAGCTTGTCAACATTAAGACAGGTTGTCGACCATGGAAACTACAGTACAAATTTTGCAACAACATTCAACTACGAATAATATCAGTAGTAACGGTGAAATTCAAAGAAATAGTGTAAATGCAATTCGCCAACCTAACCGAAGAATGGATTCCGGATTGAGTTCATCAGATACCGATCCTGAAGCTTCGTCGGAAACAACACATGCCAAACGATTGATAAAAAGTTCACGTTCTCGTAAACATGTTACTTGGAAACATAAAGATAAGAATGGTTCACAAGTTGCTCAAAGCTTTATTCATGATGTAGGCAGGCTTGCTTCCAACCTAATCCGTTTCATTTTAGATCTGTTACGTCGACAAACTCGGTATGTGACAATATTCATCGAGCATCATTTGATAATTGTAATGTTCAGAGTAATCCTTTATCCCGGATTTACAATTCGATCCCCGGCCGGTTCAAATCCGGGAACTTTTCTAACGATGGAAGCGGCCCCGGCGCCCACCCAGCGTCGAATAACATGGGTACCTGGGGGAAACCCTGGGGGGTAAAGGCGGTCAGGGGCGTGATGCTGATCACATCACCCCCACTCACGACCGGATCAAGAAAGTGTGGGGCGTTACCCCCACACCCTCTATACGCCTTCATGGCGTAGTGCTATGCACAGGGGAGCACTTTACCTTTAATCCTTTATCTTATACTTGGTGTACAAGTGATGAGCTTGCTGATTCGATCAATGTTCCGTTTTGCCGTGAACCTAACCAGGATCATCGTAGTTATGTACACGATTTTAGGAAAGAAGTAGAACATTCTAGACATGTTGATCAACATAACACATGTAATAGTATACATAGCACTTGTCCTCAAGAAAAATGTGTAAGAAATTACATTTTGAATCCAAATGCAAGTTGTCATGTTCGAAATCAAGCTAATGCGACTACACCTCAGATACAAAATCTGATAGTGGTAGAACTAGATGTTTAAAAATTAATGAGTTAGGTCATCTTCCTAAGTTTTCAGGCAAAATAGAAGTTCAATCTGCTAGAGAATATATAGAACAATTGACTAGCATTTTGGATTTGATTGGTATTCCTAAACATTTGAGATTGCAAAGCGTGCAACGGTGCTTTACAAATCGTGCAGGATATTGGTTTAGAGCACATAAACGGCTATTTTCTTCATACGATGATTTCGTTCAAAAGTTTATGAACCAATTCGCGCCAACAGAGGTTATTCAGTCACAATTAACAGTGTTGAGAAATAGAAAGTACGATGCATCACAACATGGAAATTTAGCAACTTTTGCTCTGAAAACATATTCGAGTTACTGTAATCTTGTAGATTATCCTCAAGACACTGATGTTATTCAACTTATTATTAGTCAATTGCCAGATTACGTTGATAATAATATAACATGCCATGAAATAACATCTGTAGATCAACTTACAAGTATGTTAAGAAAATTAGACGTTGTGAAAACTAGCCGAAGGGGACAAATGTGTCTTCCAGAAGAGGAATTTGACAGTGACAAAGTCCCAAAATCTTATAAAAGGAGCGAACAAACCAAAACGAAATTGAATGTTCGACAGGTGAACCTTAAAAGGGACAAATCTATGACTATGGTAATCGTCAATTGAATCCTGCCAATAATGGTAATGAAAGTGGAAACAAATAGTTTAGGAGATTTAAACAAAATGGAAATACTCCAATATATTTTAATAACTTTGGAAATAGGTATAATAATGGAACCAATGTAAGAGGCAGACATTTCCTCAGAAACAGGTATTGTAATGGATATCAGTCTAATTATGTACAACCTGATCAAGGTGTGCCTTATGATGCTAATTCTTATGTGACACGAACAGTGAGTAATTATAGACCTGAGTACAGTAATTATTTTAATACACAACATCCTACTCAAGCTGAAAGAGTTTCATCAACTTGGCAAGGTTATCACACATCACAAGTCCAGACTACACCTCAAACTAGTATGTCAAGTAATACAGGATTGACATCAGCTATTCAAGGACCTATACCTGTAACTAGAGTATCAGCAAGTTAAAATTACAGTATTTTCATCACTATCCCATTTGCAAGGCTATATTATCTGACAGTGAATCACAATTCAGATCTCAAGAGTGGAATTTATATATGTATATTCGAAATTATAATGTGTCTACATTTTTTTTATTTGTGCAATCCGTGAACTTAACTAAAAGATTATTTGGGATTAGGCAAAGGCCACGTCTCAACGTTTAGTATTTAAGTATTTTTATAGAAGTAAATGTAAAGTTCTTGTAAATGTCGCTTGAAATATATAAAGGACAAAGGTGATTTTATCATCAAAAACCATTATTGTATCGCTTTGTGAAGTTAAGTCAGCGATGTACGTTAAAATAGGAGCTTGACAATGGAATGTTGTAGATCAGAGCCCGATGCGGAAGTTTCAGTCACGTTGCGAGTTTCCTTTCCAAACATAAATATAACGAGGATTGATCTAGTTCAAAGCACGATCAGTAAAAACAAATAGAACCCAGAAGAGACGAAGTTCCACGTGGCTGTGAACGATATTTCAGGATTTATTCTTGTCTGGAATCGAGGTTTCCGACCTCGCATTTCTTTCTTTCTTCCTTGCTTCGGTGCTGCTCTTCTGAAATGGATTTTAAAAATCTCTTGCGCTGTGTTCCCCATGTTTTCACAGGTTTTGAGTTTTCTTGTGGAATAAGATAAGTGAAAAATATTGCAGCGAAACACACTCAATGATATATCCAAAACTGTTGGCTGAAAACACTCAAGTATGTATAGAATCTCAAGAGAGGAACCAGGTTAACGTATGTGACATCACATTAAAAAAATAGAAAAATAATATGTGAATTTCACCCACTTTTCTGCTGGCTTTGGTGGAGTGGCGACATGAAACAATCGGCCCCAGGTTCGAACCATGGTTAAGGCATGAATGTTTTTTTTTTTTTACCACTCCACACATTTAATCATTCATCCTCATCATCACCATTAACCCAAGAAGTAGACAAGCCACAGAATATAACCGAAATTTAAATTTAATAAAATCATATTTTTTGGGAATAACAAAATGGTAATACCATAATACTTGTTTATAGATATTTGAGTAGTCGCACATAAAATTATATACATATATAATTCTTAAATACAATACAAAATGCACAAATACATACCTGTAAAATATATTCCATTTGGTTGCTGAATTTATTTGAGAGAACTATGTTGTGGGTGGTTCAATTATTTTCTAATGAATGTTTGAATTATACGGGAGTCATTTAAATTTTTTGTTTCTATCCCAATCACATCAATATTTCAGCACCGAAATATTGTTTTGTACATTAGTCTTGTGTATGCTGCCTGATGACGCCACCAACAAAAATATATTATTTTACTTATGATAATTCAAATGGAGGCATAAGTTACTGTACACTAGCACCTCTTCATTGACGATCTCTGCTAGGGGTCCCGGGTTCGAATCCCGGCCTGGGCATGGATGTTTGTGAGTGTCCATTCATCAATTTCATCATGTCATCACTCATCCCAATCTTCGCAAATTAGCCAAAATTGGCACAAAAGCAAAGTAAAATAAAGCAAATCAATCAATTGACTAGCACTGGCTAGAACAGTAGGTATACAAGGCTATGCTCATATTAGATACTGGTAGCTACTAAAAACATATAAAGAACATTTAGTGATAGGTATCATGACGGCCATACAATTCGTGATATTGTTTACGTATTCATTGAACATTTTCCAAACATCGCATCTAGACAAACTATTCATAATTTGACTGAAAAGTTTCAACACATTGGGTGGATGGGGAATATTCGTTGAGCCTAAATTCGAAAACCTCTTCTCCCAGAATATTTGTGACGCGATTTACGCTACTTTTTTTAAAAATATCTAATTATTGCATTGAAAATGGGACATTTTTACATAGTAATCACATACATTTTATCACATTGTACGCAATTACCACTTTGTAATGCAGAAACATAAGAATCAGAAAGTAATTGAGATTTTGATGCATTTTTGTCTGTCGATTTTGGCTTACGCTGTAGATTTATGCATTTTTTGTTCCGAGGAAATGTTGAAGAAACTGAGATCAAAGCATATATTAGAAAAGAAGGAACTTTTTGGATTATCTTGAACATTGGTGCATGTTTTCTGGATTCCTTGTTGAGAATTGCCAAAAGCAGTCCACCACGGTTCTGCAAGTCTTTTCTTAGTTGATGTATGCCTGTGCAGTGGAAAGCCCTATGTTCGTTGCTTAGCCGTGCTACAAGTTAAATGTAAAGATAGCATAGCATAACTAAGTAGGCCACCAAGGGCGTTTTCCGATCGGGGTTGTGTGGCTTCTGTACACACCGGTTGGTCTATAATTACATCGGAGGCTCGGCAGATGTTTTCCGGCACCTTTGTCTGCTGGAATCTCCCGAGGGAAAAGAAAAGATTGCTTCCTTTTTGTTTGGTTTGTTAAGAGACCTCTCCAGAATCGCATCTGTATCCCAGCCTCCTTCACTCCAGTTTGTATCTTTTCGTGGCGCTCACCGGATCCGTCAGTCGTTTCGCCCCGAGACAAGATTTGTTTTTTCTGGTTTTCTCTCGCTCGCTGATTCATCGGGAGTTTTGAGAAGCAGCCAGGTATGCTTTAAGACAAGCGTTTGCCAATTTTATAGGAAAAAAGTTGGAAAAGTTAGTTTACAACGTGTAGGTGAAATTTTGTAAACCGTTGAAAATCTCCTCTTGGGGGTGGGGTGTTTACAGTAACATTTTGTACTCTAACAATTAGCTTTATAAAACCTCTGTGATTCTGTAAATCCAGGGTAAGTTTGTGATTGTGAAAGGCACTACAAATTACAACAATATCGTATACAGAATCTGGAATGTGCAACTGTAATTGCTCTTTATCAAGTGAATTGTAATTTCATGGCGGTGCGAATACATTAACGTGTATGTAATATATATAGCGAATTATGTATCGAATTAATTTATTCAGCACACTGTTTGTAGTAATTCCAATAATTCAGAAAATGAACAGAATACAATTACTTCTGTTTTTACTGATAACACACCGATATATTTCGAGGTTTTATTTATTACAGTGCAATAACGATAAGCTAATGCAAAATCTGAAATCTATATGAATAAATTAATATATAGTGCATAGTTGTTGATCAATATTTGACCCAGCTTATCGATTTTATTATTTTCCCGTATTGTTAGCAACAGTGAATTCTTGTGACTATTTATTTACTGATGAATTATTGTGCCCGAATTACGAATATTTTTTTTTTAAATCAGTAGCCTACATTGCGTAAAGTCGTAATCGGTACAATTTTGCGACATTCTACTCGCCTCGAATAACATGAGAAAGAAAGTATCTATGAACTAATCTAAGTAGTTTTATTAGTTCATATTTCAAAGTTGAACTAATTCCAATGTTCTTTACTGAAGATTCAGTAATAAGTAAAGTTATTTAATATTTTTGTTACTGGAAGATATGGATTTGAGGTGCAGGTTTATTTAAACACTCTTGGTGTTTTAAATAATTTTTCTTATTTAGGAAGTATTTGGATTAATTATGATAATAAAGAACATAAATTCGAAACCCCAGTGCCCAAAGACAGCGCATGGGTGCTGGCATCTTTGGCGCAACGGTCGGTTCTACGAAGTCAGAGGCCCCAGATTCAATCTCTGATTAAGGAATGAATATAATTATCACTGTGTTTGTAACATCATCAATTTCATCATTCATCCTCATCACGATTATGCCAAGAGGTAGAAAAGGCAACTAAAATAACAGACATTGACGCGTTATAATTTCAGAAATTGAATTTGTTACTCGAGGCTTATTAATATGAAAGCGGCTTGTTTCTTATCTAGACTTTCTATTCCGTTGCTATTTCGAGAACGTCTATTTAAAGTTAAGCAGTTGCGTTACATGTGATCTTCGCAACTGTAGATAGAGGCTAAAATAATTGTATCTCCAGTCGTGCGAATCTCCGGTGTTTTCACGCTCAGGAGTGTTCTATAGCAATAGTTCGGGACGTGCTATATATTGCGTGTGATTTATCGTCCCGTCAGAAGAATCCTCCGAACACGTGAGTCATTTTGGTAGCCATCCAGAGGTTGACTCATCCCCTGCGAATGCATCGGAGAATTGGTCACGCGGGAAGTCGCCGCCCGTCCGTTGTTTTTGCAGCAATCCATTCACTTCTGGTGTAATTAGGAAACCACGCGGGTCATCCCTCCTGTTGCGTCAACTTCTTAATTGCAGGCGAAATTCCATCGCCATCTTCCAAAATAAACTGAGTATCGGAGTTGCGAACGGAGAAAATATTTTTCAGCGGTGCGCCAAGAGTTTATACATGCAATATCAAAATTGAAGAAAATCTGAAACGCTAGCCAGAAAAATGAAATTGATAATATTTCACGTTCATGTTACAATATATCATAATTTTATGGTTTTTCCAATTTTCTTCAATTTTTTTCTTTTCCTTTTTCAAATATAATCAGACAAATCCATGTCCAGTCAAAAGGCACAAGGTTGTTTCATGTTATTTGGATTCCCTCGATATCTATTACACCTTGTGAAATTTCTAAAGTAATATGACATCGTCGCCTTGTAATCAAGGGGTCCCAGATTCGATACCCGGTGGAGGTTCATAGTGGTTCGGATCCCATTTTAAACTGTAGGTCCAGTCCCGATTAGCCTTCCTGTGCATAAAGTGGACTAAAAGCACCAAATCAATCAATCAAACTAATATGAATGAATATCTTCTTAATTTATTCTCCATTCTTCATTTCGTCCATTGTCATTAGTAGAATTTATAGCTATGGATATAAAGCCCCAATGTGAGCATTCACTTGAGATTGCTTGTCTCCTTAGTTTTGCTTTTTGGTCTTCGAAGCATTATACAAACATGCGTAATATCCAGAGAAATTGTAAATTGTAAGGGGAAACACTTTTTTACTAGATGCTTGTTCTAATCGTATTGTCACTTCAATAAATTTCTTCTGTATGATTTTTTCTTCTATTCTTGTGGTAAATATAAAGATGACAGTTGGAGAAGGGCTTTGAGAAGCGTACGAAGCGATGTTATATCCAATAGGCTTGTTTCCTTAATGTCTTATGGAAATATACAAATTGGTAAACTTAAGAATAACTAGGAAATAGAAATTGTTCATATGACCCAAGAATTCTGATCTTCTTGAATGGTTTAGGGAATTGTTTCAGAAGCAATAAATAGCACAGAAAGCACGACATATCTTACATCTTCAATAATAAATTCACCAAAATGATCATCACAGTAACTTGCATTATGAGAAATTCTTTAAAATCTGTTGATAAATTTGAGAACAGAACATTATTGTCGCGCATGATTTGGAAAAAAGTATCATAGTGATAAATATTGATAATGGTTTTCTGATATAATAAATGAATAATGATAATAAATATGCAAGACATTATCTTCACATCGAAATATAACATATCCACAGTGCTGTCTTGCTTTGTAGGTGGAATCGGAACTGCACACTCCAGTGAATGTCAAGGTGCCTAAATTTTCCAAAATTTTCGTATAGTTAGTTCATTGAACGTCATTGCCATCGGATCCATATTACTACACAAAGGCAGGCCAAACCATTCTCTCGACTCTTCATTCAGAGTTCAGCCGTAGTCGTTCCTGACAAGAGCTTCTCTATGAAAGTAACCAGAAGGATCTAAAAGAAACTCAATTTATAAGAAAAGTTAAGAATGTGGAAGCGTTGTGACTGATGTGTTTGCGAGAGTCATTCGTTGGCAGCGCTTCGGCTGATGGGAAAAGAGAGATTGTTTGGAACGAGAACTTTTTGAAATCATCTTGGCCGCTGTTTGTTGACTTTAGTTGAAAGTGCTCTTCTTTCGGCTCTTTGTTGGTTGGGCTTTATCTAGGCTGAGGCTTCTCTGCAGCTGCTGTGGTTCTTCATGGGACTGGGTGGTGTGCCAAAACAGCTGATAAGTGTCTTAAGGTTCATTGAGCCAGACAATACTTTAAATATTAATAATACATCACATCTTCAATGTATTAGTGCAGAACAACACTCAGCCTATTTTACAAATTATAAACTTGCAACAACCCACACTATTACTTAACATATTTGAACAACATAATATATCCATTTTATATACAAGCGCGGTAAAAATGATACACCTATACTCTATCCCGGGAATCTCTGGAGCAAGCGAACGAAAACAAGTCTCGCTTGTTCTCCGTCTCTACCGTTATGCGCGGCCTTCTTCCACAAATTCCCGCGACAGATTATAAATCCTGAAACACCCATTTCCCTCCATGGTGTTATGTGGGTTGCCTAACCTACGGCGATGAGCAAACTTGTATTGCAAATCTTGAATAGAAAGTTTGGTCATAGCCGTAGGCTCGGGCAACACACACATCATCGTGCATGGAAGCGATTATTTCAGGATGTAGGAGTCTCCTTTTTTGCCGGTGACTGTATGGACACTTAACCACGGAAAATATATTTCTGAAAAAAACAAATACTGCAAAGACCATCCCAATATTTCAGATTAAATTATTCTGTGAATTGAAGAAAATTTTAAACATTTTCTACCAGGTATGCTACTATATAAATGAGCTTGTAATGTGTACATACCGGACATAATATTGTAAACGCCTCGTGTCGTAAACAGCCCTTTGACGGCCAAAGCCTGCCAATCGGCTTTTCATTGGGTGACGCATGGTCAGCGTACAGGGTCCCATCGCCGCGATTTTCTGGGTTTGCAGACCGGAGCCCGCTGTTATTGCTTTCAAGCACCTCCACAACAATTGTCTTTACGATGCTGGGTCCAACAACAACATTTTGGATCTCACGGGAATCTAACCTTAACCGCTCGCAACAAAGGTGACAGGGCTAACCATTTTTTTCTCTGGTTGGGTTAGATATGAAATTCACACCTATAATCTTTCCACATATTGTCAAAATGACATTTCGCATGTTAGTAAAAGAGAGAAATATTTTTTGTGTGTTTTTTTTTGTTGCAAAATGAATAATTACATAAATACAATCAACTGCATGAAACGTTATGTTTGTATTTGGTTATGGACCATTGCTTTGTTGCTTATCATTACCAGGGGATTAATAATTAGAAGAAATAGAATTAATTAATGAAACAGCGATGGCCAGGCGCAGATTTAAACCTATAATGTTGAAAACTAAAATATGTTGAATTTCTTTGGAACTTTCTTATTCTCAGTGGAAAAATTACGCTACCTACATTAGAGATCTTTTTCTCTTTGGACACAGGTTTCTGGCAGCAATGTTGTGATGATTCTGAGTACCGTAGTATATAGGTATCAAGACCCCCCCCCCCCGAAATGGTACCAATCAAAATAATATCAGGATGCACATAAATAATTTCCTAAAACTTAAAAGTCCTATTAACAAATGCACTGCCTATGTAGAATTCCAAAGTTAAAAACTGTGAATCGAATGTGGGGTGTGAAAGCATACAGACCTAATTAGACAATCTTGACTGCACCTGCCAGAAATTCACACAACTAATTTGCTAAGCTTCATTTTTCAATTTGATAATTATGTTAATTGTGCCTTCGCTTTCTAAGAGTCCTCTTTAATACACACAGGCATCATTACCTCCAAACAAAACCCTTGGCACCCTCCGAAATAAAGTAGCAAATTAGGCTCTGGACGTATCTAAATTGCGATCAACAAGAATATACTGCTGCACTTATGGGAACATCATTGCTGCAATTTGGAACAGGCCAGTTTTGTAACCTAACACTATCTGGTGTATTCTTCACACCGCTAATGATCAACCTGTTGAGTTGAAGAGAAAAGGATCTCGAAGCATCTGCCGAGACTCAAGCGGTTTCAACAGGGATAAGTGGTGCCATTCTGTGTAAACCTGATCACGTAGTTTGCGGCTGAGAGTATCACAACAGCGGTGAGAGGCATTGTTTGAGGCTGCTGCCTTTTAACAAATTGAACAAATGAGCTTCCTCTTCCCTTCGTCAACAACTCCACCTGCTCCTTGCGAGCGCTGCCAACGAAGACAATGAACCGAGGGAGGTGGTAGGCTCGCCGAAAGAATTCCTCTCTTAATTGACTGACACTTTGGATATGTTTTCGTAACGCCTCACCCATTTGCCACTCTGTTGGCTGAGGTTGTCGCTTGTTGGCTCGTTGTCATCGTCCTAAACTCTTTTGTTTTGGATTGTTTCGACCTGCGATTTCTCATTCAAAACACAGCAGTTCCTCGCGTAGAATGCACGCAATAGTTTGTTGTTTGTCACTTCCTTTGGCGTAAACGTTAACTCCGCTGGCAAAGATGCATGAATGGAAGGACTACTAATTCAGAGGACCAATGGAATGAAAGAGATGCGTACCTGCGACCTTCGTTAGTCACAATTCTCGGAATGTGCACGTTATCCTCACCTAATCAGCTAACTAGCTCCATATGATTCTTCTCTTCTATTTAACTCTATTATTGTATGCTTATTTCATTACAGTTTTATCATCATCATCTTGCAGACCAAAACAATTGTAACAAAGATGGTGAAGGAATAAATAATTATATCAATAATTAATTACACTCCTCACAAAAAGTTTGGAATGACTGTATTATGCATTAGGTGATTGGCACAGCCTTGGAATGCATCAACACATGGCATCTGTCTGTTTGTTGGGCGTTCATGTGTTTTCCCCGACATATGCCACCGTGCCTATTACCTAATATAACAATATTCCAAACTTTTTGTGCCTAATGTAACAATATTCCAAACTTTGTGTGCCTAATGTAACAATATTTCAAACTTTTTGTGCCTAATGTAACAATATTTCAAACTTTTTGTGCCTAATGTAACAATATTTCAAACTTTTTGTGCCTAATGTAACAATATTTCAAACTTTTTGTGCCTAATGTAACAATATTTCAAACTTTTTGTGCCTAATGTAACAATATTTCAAACTTTTTGTGCCTAATGTAACAATATTTCAAACTTTTTGTGCCTAATGTAACAATATTCCAAACTTTTTGTGCCTAATGTAACAATATTCCAAACTTTTTGTGCCTAATGTAACAATATTCCAAACTTTTTGTGCCTAATGTAACAATATTCCAAACTTTTTGTGCCTAATGTAACAATATTCCAAACTTTTTGTGCCTAATGTAACAATATTCCAAACTTTTTGTGCCTAATGTAACAATATTCCAAACTTATTGTCAGGAGTGTATAACAACCACCAAGGACATGCCAAAAGGGGAGGGCGTTGAGGATTCAAACTTATCTGAAGTACCTTTTCGAAATAATACTAACATTGAAACATGATCAATCAGCTTTCTTTTGCCACTTCTTTCATATCGCTAGGTAGGCATATGTGAAACACACTATTTAGGAAATTAAACACCGTTAAAAACCCTTCCAAGATTTTTTGTGGGCACGTCCCCAGAACCACTCCTCAGTGTAAAATAAATTTGACACATTTGACTGAGCACTACGGCGCCAGGGGGGTCCCAGGTTTGAATCCCGCCCTGTGCATGGGTGTTTTTTTGTGAGTGTCCCTTCATCAATTTCATCATACCATTACTCATCCTTATCTTCCCGATTAGCCAAAAGTGTCAGAAAAGCAAAGTAAAATAAATTAAATCAATCAATCAAACAAACAAACATTTGGCTATGATCAGCACTTTAATTACTTATTTATTTGACGTAGGGTCACGTTTAGCGTGCATGATTATTTTGCAATCAGCACACGCCAGCTTTCGACTCTTCGAATATGTAATAAATTATAAAACATAGAGTATTTTATATAATGTTGAAGTAAACTTTGAATTTATAACATTATTAGAATGTTTATAATATGATGTATTACTAAGCACGCAAATAATTAAATATATTTTATGCAATTCACAAATATGAATTGATAGAAGTTATTATTTTATATTGTCATTACTTCGTCGTTGTTGATCTAAACTTTCGATCCTAAGATATTTCTACTAGAAAGGAACTAGGATACTTGAAGGCGTTACAAGATTCCTATATTTAAAATGTAACGGTAATACATTTTCAGGTATAGTACATTTTCTTGAGCAGTTAAATTATTTTACTCAAGATCATCTTTTATAAGTCGATTTATCATCGGGAATTCTCTGGCGATGTCGGTTGCCTCTTAACACTCCCTCAGTGGGAGACGTGGCGTGCGTCTACAAGAGACCAAAGGCAATGTTCCGGCTTGTTTCGCGTTGCGTTTGTTGCCCACAAAGCGTGCAACAAACGTAGCATGGCAATCGCGTCGGCCGCAGAAAACAAGACAAGAGAGGCAGGTGACAAATGGATGTCTCTGATGGGAGAAGACAGGGCGTAAGATGAGCCGGAGATCTCACAATGCTAGGAACGACGGGGTCGCAGCCTTGTTCATTTCATTTCGCTCTGGCGGGAATTCGAGCGCTCTAAATATAGAGGCACCCGCGGTGGGCAGTGTTGGGTTCACGACTGGGCCATCCGCTCCTTTTGGGAGCTCCGGGGGCACGGATGAGCCTCGTCGCAATCTTGATGTGCTTCCAGACTTGCACGGGTCCCTGTACAGAAATGGAATTTCCTGTTTATAACCCACGCGCGAAAATTTTGGCTTCGAGCCTGGGACGGGGAGAGACGTCCAAATGTCACCCAAAGAGCTGGTTATTCCATTATATCGCGCCGACTGGACACGGAAAATGCCAAGCGCTCCTCTCTTTAATCTTTGCGAATCTTGGACTACGGTGCCTTGACAAAACAAACCCCGGACATGCGCGATATATATCCAGGATTTCACAATAGCGTCTTTTCTCGTGGCGTCGCACCGGTAGGTTAATATTAGACAAACCGCGCTTGTAATGAAACCCAAATTGCTCTGTGAAGGTGTGGCGGCTCTTGATTGCTTAATTGCTCCATACATCAGCGTAATGAGAGAAGAATGGAGCATACACTTGGGTAGCTACATTGTAACCCTGCAATTATCATTAATCTTCGCTGCTTGATGGTTCACTCGTTCAGTCTCCTGCTGAATATAGAGAAAATTCATTCTCTATTTCCTCTTTTATTTTCTTTAAAACTGCCAACTCACAAAAATAGCAGCATTCAAATATTTTTGTCCAGAAGTTCTTAACACGTATACCGATCTGCTTAATGCACTTTAAATGCGTGAAATAATAAAACCATTGTTATTAGAGGAAAAGAGGCATCAGTGAGAAGTTTCCCCCCTGTTACGTGTACCTTTTGGGGCCATTTGTACGTTTCGGAGAACCTAACTAACTCACTCTCTAGCCTTCTTGAACCCGAAGGTTCATGGCTGCAGCAACACAGGCCTTCCATCTGTCCGTATCCTGAGCAAGATCTATATACTCTTTTCCATCCCTACCAATTTCCTTTAGGTCCATCTCAACATTATCCCTCCATCTTCGTCTTCCTACTGGTCTCTTACCATCACGTTTCCCAACACGAATCCTGTAAACACTTCTTTCCTCTCCCACTCGTGCCACATGGCCTGCCCGCCTAAGTCTTCTAGATTTAATCATTCTAATAATATCGGAGAACCTTTGTCCACTAATTTACACCCTGTGTAATGTTCGCTTACTTTAGAAAACGGAATTAATTCGGATTTAAGTTTACAGTTTACTGTAACACATTAGAAGTCTAATTGAGACTGTACATTCAGTTTTTGTTGTTTCTTAATCGCTATATCCGTACCCCCGCGGAAGATTGTAAAGTAACTTTAATTCAGTTCTAAAATATTTCGGAAACTTCTTATAAATTTAAGAATATTTTAAAGATATATTTATAATATTGCAAAATATGACATCAATACCGGTAAAAAAGTTGTAATGGATTAATATAAAATAATTGTGTGCGTAAGCAAACATCTTTAATAATTAGCTATGATAAACAAAAGTCTGAAAAAAACGTATGACCTCACGAGTGCGAGAGATCGTTTCTGTCGTCAAAATATTTATTTTATTGTGCTGCTGTATTCTTAATGCCAATTTATGTGCCAGTTCTGAAGGTGGATTGCCCAAAGTCTGCATCAATTTATGTTGTTTTGCGCGTGAGTCACTTATTGTGTGCATCACGAAATCCACCATTTTGGCTCCGCTCTCGGTTCTCTCGTTCTTTGCTCTTAAAGTTGCTAATTTTAAACAAAGTGCTTCTATTTTTGAAAATAACACGTATTTACGTTATCTAAGAGGAAGGTTACAACACTTTGCCAAGTATTCAGTATGTTTCCCACTGAATGAAGTCTTGTGTCGTGGGCCCAAGTTCGCCGAATGTGGCACTCACATGGAGACATTGGTGTTGAAAATGTTGAAGGCGACAGGATTCAAAAACCGTTTGTACGCACAGACCCGGATTTAGGGCACGGATTGACATGAATACATTTGTTGTGATCGCATACTGAAAATATAAAATTAAGTGATAAAATGAATAGATTCTTTTCAGGAGAGATCTTACCAACCTTTTTATTTTATATTTCTGTCAATCCATCCAGGTTGAGGTGTGCCTTACAAGGTGGCGACGTTACCACTACGCCATCGAGGAGGCACACAAGTGATATTTGTTCCTTTTGAAACAAACACACACATACTGTCGTAAAATATAAAAGTCTCATATGGAGCCTTGTAATCAAGGGGTCCCGGGTTCGATTCCCGGTGGAGGCACATAGTGGTTCGGATCCCATTTTAAAGTGTAGGTCCAGTCCCGATTACCCTTACTGTGCATAAAGTGGACTTAAAACAACAAATCAATCAATCAGTCTCATATGGAGAAATAAACTACGTCATTTTACTTTCTTGTGTAGTCTCTACATGTTGCCCACCTAAAACCATTTCCAGTTATCAGCTACTCACTTTCTGCCTGGAGAAGTGTGTTTGGAGCAGACTGGAAGATAACATTAGCGAGAACGTGAGATTTTCACAGTGCGTGTTCTGTCTTATGTTGGGGAATGATGTGTTGAGCGGCATCTTGAAAGGCATGCGAGGGATTCCTTTTAGGCGGGGGTTTTTGACTTCTGGACTCAAGTGAAGCAGATGCTCTTCTCACACTAAACCGTCACAACGGGGCGCTTCTATATGCTCAGGGATGGTCCTTTATAACTGTTGCCTCAAGTTAATTCCGAGAGATGGTGGTGAACCTAGGTTTCCCTGGAAAGAGAGGTGTCCGCAGGTAAGAGTGACTGTACTGTATTATTTGACTGCTATCAGATAGAATGGTTACAATTGCACATACTCTTGTAAGTAGTCTGCTTTGCAGTTAAACTTCGTCTGACTGTTGGACATCTGGCATACGGTTTGTGTCTGTATTCGATTTTATGAATGGGTTGCGATGTAGAAGTGAATCTTGGAAAGTCGAAGCTGTTTCTTCTCAAATTCCTCCTTTCATTAATTCATGTATATTCCTTATCGTTAATCCTAATCGTTGCGAATAATCTAAAAAGAGAAACGCGAAATGGTATAAATAAAATACTAGACACTGGTGCCAAATAAGTACTTAAGTTGAAAGTTGTCGGAGTATGAGGATCATCAGTCAGTGGCGTGCCCGGGGGGGGAGGGTTGGTGGGTGTTATACCCCCCTTTTGCCCAGTATTCCTAAAGAAAAGAACATCAAAGGTAGGAAAAGTTGGCGAAATGAGAGCCGACTACCAGAAAAAGTGTACATAACCCGTCCCTTTCAAAAATCCTGGGCACGCCACTGTCATCAGTCTGCCTTAATAGAACAACACGTTCTACTCATATTTGATAATGTTTTCAAAAATCTAAACTGAACAAATGTATTGAAATACGACAGCTTTGAACGTTTAGAGACTCATCCGGACCCTGCTTCTTTTTATATTCCCTTTTCATCATCATAAAGAGGGCCTCCCCGATGGCGCAGTGGTAGCGTCGTCGCCTTGTAATCAAGGGGTCCCGGGTTCGACTCCCGGTAGAGGCACATAGTGGTTCGGATCCCACTTTAAACTGTAGGTCCAGTCCCGATTAGCCTTACAGTGCATAAAGTGGACTTAAAACACCAACTAAATCAATGAATCAATCATAATCATAAAGGTTAATGCATAACTTTACAGGTAGTTCCTTTGTATATCTCCCATCTTTTGGTTGCGTACAAAAATTGAATCGCATTATGATAATTTTTTTTTATTACTTTATTATATATTTTGTTCCATGGAGAAAATAAATCCTTGTCATTGAGCTTTAATATATTTTGGGAGTTATTTCGAAGGGTGACCCTCGTGGACAAACATCACTTTCACTCTGGAGGTGGATCCAAAATGAACACATTTTACTGTTGAGTAAGGGCAACTTGTCTATCGAATACAAACGCTGACGATAGCATGCCAAATAATGCTCAAAGAGATGGGGTATGATTTCCTCTGACAATTTCCAGTATGTCGTTATACTTTTTCCTGTGTATCCAATTTAAATATGATTTTACCCATCGGGAAATCTTACGTCACCTAGTTTTAGTGTTTGGTAAATCTCAAATATGGAGATGACGAATCGTTATTAAGTTTATCTGTTCTGTGACCGCGATTCGAATCCGAGACCTTGGTTTTTGAGCAGTACACTACACTAGACTTGTTTATCTAGGATATTTGTGGCGTTAAAATACTTATGACTACAAAATTTATAGTGATGATGATAATAATTATAATGATTGTGAAGAGGACGATGTACGGGGTGACTGAGAAGGCACTCAAATGTCAACCTTACTTCCACGTAGTTTACCCTGGTAACTGCAATGTTGCAGGCAAACGAGGCTTTGGCGTCTGGACCTACGGGCAGTATAATCCTCTGTAAGGTTGTGTGTCGTCCTGTGTTTTGTCCATATAAAATTATGTGCTGAGGGCCCCTTCACAGCCTCAATTTTTAACATAGGTAAGGAAATATTTGTCCTGAGAGAGGTGTGTTCATTTTTAGGGCCCCGTATAATCTGACGGGTGCAAACAACCCAAGTGTTTACACACTCAAAACTTTCAATCAATCAAGTGGGCGAAGGATAATGTCTCACCAGGGGGTTAGCACGCTATGATAAAGCTCACCCACGGAGGCTTGCTGAGCAGTATGTTAGAACATAGCATCGATATGACGCTGCGATTTTTACATCTTGTGTCTGAGCAGCAGAATATTTTCCTTTGCTTTTCATGCGACAGTCATGAGAGAACGGTTAAATGAAGCAACGAGCACTTGGTAGCAAGTACCATCGCCTCTGGTCGCCCGTTGCCAAGTGTGGATGCGGTCCTCACATGCAGGCACACTGCCAAAAGCGTCTCAGGTTCTTCACAACTCCTTCGTATGAAAGAGCCGACGCGAGTAAAAATAGTATTCAATGTCCTGAAACGATCCCGATCTCTTTCACAGGAGAGCACAACGATTTTTTACAGTTAAAGAACCGTGATTGGCGCGGAGGACCATAAAACTCTGTAGCCCACGCAGAAACTCTTAAAAGAAAACACATGTTTCCTTTGTCTCTAGCCGGTCGGATCAAAATGTTAATTAGCTACCGACTCCTGGCCAGTGTTGCCGCAATGACAATTTCCCTCTTGAATGGGTAAAATTTCCCTTTTTAGAGCAATTTCTCCCTTCGTGTAAGAAATCATACAATAACAATAATACGTAAGTAGTAGTGGTAGTTTCCTGACACATGTTTCGTACATGAAAAATGTTAAAAAATTAATCACATGGGTCGTATGTCTAAGGCTGTAACCCTGGTCAGACATGAATGTACAATTGTCTTTGTTCCATTGCTCAGTTCACGAGTTTTTCATATATCATTTTCATTGCTATTAACCCACGTTGTAGAATAGTGACGTAAATTAAGCAAAATGGAAATATAAATGGGGCATTGCGGACATGCGGACTACATTTTTGATATTAAATTAACTATTCTTCTGGTAGCTAAGCAACATTTTTCTCACAGTTTCAGTGTAATGAAATATGAAACTTAACACTGTTGATTAAACATAACTACCCTTAAATTACTTTCCCAGATTTAGTACAAGTATAAGTGAACACTTTTGTGTCACGGGTGGGGCAATTAATAAGAAATTTATTTTAGTTTCTGTGAATTGTCAAATGATGAAAAATAAATTATTTAAGACAAGGAGAGAAGGTAATTGACCTTTGAATATTTTACTGGAGTTCAAGGCGAAATGTAACAGTTAGAGGAGAAATTAATTGTTTTTTCGTGTCACGAGTGAGAGACAATACAAAACACAAGTGAATCAAAAAGTTAAAATAAAGGAACAATATGTAAAATACTTTCTACCTTCTAACTTAATTATGTATAATACTTAAATTTTTATGCACATAACAATTTTAGATTGTTCATTTACAAGATAGGATAAAGTTACAGCATTGCATTTAATTTTTAAAAAATTTAAGTTCAGGGGCACTTTCATATGGAATGCCCCAAATAGATGTATGTTACTCAATAAGAAGTAACAGCAGCAAACGGTGGAAACGAAATTTGAACCTGATATAATCTATACTAACATTGAGTCTGATTTCCCCTTTCGCTTTTTGTTTAAAAATTCGATGAGAATTTCTCTGCAAAAAGGGAAATTTCCCTTCGAGTGGCAACACTGCTCTAGGCGAGATGGGTGGTACATTCTCAAGCCGTGACAAGGGAATGCCAGCCAGCATTGTTGGAACCGACAGGCGGCGAGTCAGTCAGAGAGGCAGAGCTGTTAAGAGTCAATTAGCCAGCCTTGTCTTGGCAACATGTTTTGTTTCGTTTTCTTACGGCGGGGAGTCCTCCTAGCAGGATGGCAGCTCGTATTGTGATGCCAATTTCATGCATCGAAGCTCGTGCCAGTAACGTTTGACGTAGGTTCCCTCGCCATTGAAACGAACGCCGGAACGTCGAACAAGGGAACATAGAAAGTGTTCTCCTGTTCGGATAAAGTGGGCACACTTGATGGTTAAAAAGCTAGCCACCTGATCTGAACGGATCTCACTATCGCACAAGCGTCTAGCAACCTCGCATTTTGATGTCAGCGCGGGAATGCCTTCGCTGTACGTTTAGTTCTCTTGACATAAATACACTGCAAATGTATTATTTATGCTAAGAGAACTAAACCACGTTGACGTCAGAAGGCCAAGTTGCTATAGGCTTGTGCGATAAGTGAGACCCGATCTGAACAGGGTACTAAGATGATGTCGTAATCCAAATTGATTGTGTTCGTCCACAAAATTGCTCGACCTAAATTTGTCGGTAATAGCTCGACAAAACTTTATGCCACGTTTAATAAGATATCTGGAGTTTGGGATTGGGGGGGGGGGGAGATTGAACTACTGAAATGTGGCCCTACCTGGTATCGAACCCAATCCCATGGATTTGAAGACGATAATATAAACAACTATGATATAGGGAAGCCTTCCTGAATTACGTTCCAACTTTAGTGGGCATTGGACGGTGTTGTTAAACTTTTGTTTCAGTAACAATATACAGTACTTGCTTAATAAAAAAATAATACAGCTATAATATTTTGTTGTGGCTCCAATTTTTAAGAACTATGAGACGAACTCAACTATATAGGGTAGTTGGAAGCTTTGAAAACCCTCTTAGAAGATCCATCTTACCAATTCAAGGTGTTAATTCACCTGCCAGATAAGTGACAATATTGTGTGAAATTTTGGTAAGAACATGTTTCTCTAAAATTCGAAAAAGAAGGCTGAACCCTTTGGACTTGTTTTGACCGATACAAGTATTTATTATGTATCTAAGCTACATAAGAACGACAAGAACAATGCATTTACAGCTTAATTACAAATTGCTTTCAACATACAACTAAATATTGTTCCTGGCTAAAGAAATGCCGTTTTCCAATGCAAGAACATCGGTAATCTGAGAAAAGGAATTTTAATTTATAAAGCTGGGCTTAGGAGAACTTAAACGCCATGTGCTTCATGTGAAAAGTAAATATACATCTTCCAGAAACTTGCGTGTTACATAGTTATTTACTATCTCGGGTTAGAAATTTGTTTCAATTTATTTTACGTAAGACGTGCCTTATGAACATTCGTCATAAAAAAAAAGTAAAGTAATGTGCTCCCCTGTGCATTGCACCACGCCATGAAGGCGTATAGGGGGTGTGGGGGTAACGGCCCACACTTTCTTGATCCGGTCGTATTGGGGGTGACGTGATCAGCATCACGCCCCTGACCGCCTTTACCCCACAGGGTTTCCCCCAGTTACCCACGTTATTCGACGCTGGGTGGGCGCCGGGGCCGCTTCCATCGTTAGAAAAGTTCCCGGATTTGAACCGGCCGGGGATCGAACCCGGGACCTTGAGCATGGTAGTCAGACGCGTTACCGACTGAGCCACCGCGGCCACATTCGTCATGGATATTCTTTAGTTTTATTCTAACGTAAGTTTGTATTTATGAAAAATATATAATTGAGACAAATCTAAGTTAGTACCCGAGATTGTTTTAAACTAAAACCAAATGGGTGAGCAGTATTCAATTTTAAGAGTGATGAAAGATTATACTATGTGAATAATTTGTGAAGGTGAAGAGGAACGATTTAGTACATGATCTACTTTGAAAATGTAAATTTCACAGTTCGTTTCACCTATTTTTTTGGGGGGGGGTAAAAAGGTATAGCTATAAATAAGCTATCACCAGTGAATTACGCGTGCTAAGGAGACACATTGGGGTACTTCTAAATTTTGCACCCATGGACTAGCGTTGTGTATCTTGTTGCAGTACCAAGGATTTTGGGTTTGATTCCCGGATAATGCATCGGTGTTTGTTTTTCGTTTCATCCACTTCATGAATGTAAATCACCGTGATTAACCTAATGATGAGCATACTAGACGTTAAATAATCGAATCAACAAAATCCGGGAATTCTTAATCCGCCTTGCAAACTAAATGTTCTGAAACTTGTAAAGTACCAAGTAGTATTTTTTATTATTACATTCAATCTTCCTACGTTCTGCCTAGAAACGTCGTAATATTATCTTGCCCTGAGAAATTTACTCTGGTGAATTCGTGGTAGGCATTAAAATTTGATTTACTTTTGGTTTCGCTTTTCTTCAACTTTTGGCTAATCGCGACGATGAGAATAAGATGATGGTGAAATTGATGAAGGGACACAAAGAACATCATGTCCAGGTCGGGATTCGAACCCGGGACTCCTTGCGCAAAACAACGATGGAGTAGTACCGAGGCTCTGTGGCTTAGATCACGGCATCTGGGGCGAGGTGGAATTTCTGGAACTCCTTTGTTTATTTACGGCATCCCGTGATGCGATCCAGATTTTTGCGATCCAAGCTCAACGCGAGTCACGCGCCACCACCCCTGTTCCATCAAAGTACTGGGCTGTCGGTGGCCAACAGCTGCGGCATTCCATGCTGCACGGGAGGAGATTCAACGCACTGTTTCTCATGAGATATCGGAGCGACTATCCATCTTGGCAAATTATCTGCAGCGAATATCTTTTGCGTTGTCTCTGCTCGAAATACTTCAGAATTGCACCACCTAGCACTAGCGTCGGCCTCATAGGGTTGTCTTTGTTAGAACTTTTTATACTTTCCCTCGTGGAACATTACACTCCTGAGATACTGCTGCCTATGTTTTCGTGATCAAAAGGTTACAAAAATATTTCTAGGTTATGTAACGATTTTTCCGTACCATGTCTATTATTAAGAATGTGGCTATTTTCTTATTTTTCGAAGGTGTAGTTTCGACAAACTGTATAATACTCTTTACTCTGCTGTTTCCTTTTTTGAAAGCATATCTTATTTAAAACAAGGTGTAATAATATGAAAAAAGTACAATAATAAGTTTCGATCGGATTCTATGCCTGATATATAACCTTGTAGATGAAAGTTCTCGGCATGCAATTACTTTTTAAATATTTCCTATATTTCAGTTGCACGTTATGTGACAACAAAGTAAAATGTCTCTAACGTAACATTTTCAGGTTGTCAAATGTAAAACTAAAAACGTATGAGAGTAGTAATAGTTGTTTTAGACGAAATTGTTAGACGAACCAATCTTCTGACCATCTTTCCGAGATAAACACACATTGTAATGCTTTACAAATAAAACCGGTAGTATTTTATTTGCCAACATACCGTTATGAATAGATTAAGATGTACATGGTTTCTTCAGGAGCTGCTCTTGTTCTTGAGGTTTATAAAAAGTGATATTTTAATAAAAACTACAATAATGAATTACCTAATTTGAATTTCTTAACGGAAATTTAACTACACAACTTTTTTACCTAACACAATTTTGTTACAGAATTTGACGTTCTTTTAACTTTCTTTCTTCGATTCGATTTAATATTTTTATGTGCAGTTTGTTAAAAATGTGAATATTATTAACATTTTGATGTTCCGAAATGACAATATATTTTCTCTCTTTGCAGGCTGGAGCGGAAGAGTACGTAAAGCAATCGGTGGCAAAAGAGACCCGGCAGGCTCCGAGGGGAAGCAGTCAATATAGACCTGTCGAGCTCAGTAACATCCCCTTGCCAACTACAGGCGGTCACGTTACAGGTAAGCTTTTCCTTGCATCTTCAGAATATGCTGTAGTCTTTGCATGCCGTGTGGTCCATGTACCCGTAGCCTGGTCCAAAATTTGCAAACATTCCCGTGTTTTTAAAATAAAATTCCCATAAAGATAAAGTATCTGCAGTAGAATGTAGGCATCTCCACCGAACTTGTTCTATGACCCTCAAAGGATTTAATCACTTTATTTTTTTAACTTTGACACACACAACTATGGTTCCCTCTGAGCCTAACCTGTTTCTCTCATGGCCAATTGTACTCAGCATTACATTTTATAGGAGTGTTAAGGGACTTTTGACTCACCCTGTACATACCTTTATGAGTATGATGTTAAATACTTGCCTAACAATTTTTAGGCAAGTACTTAAGTTGTGACTTGTATACTTAAGTCGTGACCTGTAATCTTTTTTTAAAATTAATCTTGTTATAATGTTACATGTTAAATGTAACATGAAATGTAATATTTCTGCAATGATTAAATATTATGTGACTCTGACTGTTCCATGACCTTCTGCACACCTTTTTAGCTCAAGTTAAAAAAACAACAACATTAAAGTGATCAGACTCTTTGACGGTCATAGAGCAGGTTTGGCGAGGATGCCTACATTCTACACATATTATCCTCATGGGAAAAATAAAAACGCGTGGGGCAGGGTCGGAAAATGTCCCTTGGATCCCAAATTTCCTGTGGGGCGTTTTTAGTTCAATTGGCACCCCACTGCTAAATTCTCACATTTTGAGAAGTTTGGACCAGGCTAATGTACCCGTTTGTGAAAGCTTTGACGTTGCTCAAGAAGCGACAACCAGTCTATGAATATTTTCGATTGTTGAACTATCAAGAAAATCTATTCGCGCCCTAATCACTATCATACTAACGGTCGTTCCAGCGTTCTTTGTGCATCTCATCATTATGTTTTCATGTATTATCATTATATTTTCGAATATTTCAATGCAACACATTCAAGCTGTAAAATGATTTTAATACAAGCAAAATAAGAGCAATTGAAACGTTCTGCTTGAAATTCTAACGTTTATTTATGACAAGGAATTCCGAGATTTTCGCTGGTTAATTAAAAATGAAAAATATCGTTCGTTTCGCAAGCGATATGCATTGCTCATTTAGAAGTTGGAACGGTCCCTTCCTACTTAGTCATTTGTTTGTGGCGAATGATTAAGTGACATTAAATCTCTCATTTTCGTACATCTGGCGTAATTTCACATTTTAAGCATATCTTTGGTATTGAGGAGGACCTTGCGATAAACCAGATCATTACATAGTATTGTCGTATTTCTTCCTGTGAAATGGAAAAATTGATTTTTTAACCCATGATTTATTTAGGAAATTAATAGAAATGGGTCTGGGAGTACACGTTTGCTACAGTTTCAATTCCTTTACTTATAATATCATAAAAAAAATGGATTATAATGATGGTTGACAGTAGGATGATACTAAGTAGAATCTTATACGACAACATATATCTAATTTCTTATCGTGGGTAAACACTGCATGTGTGTGTGTTCTATCCTCTAGTTTTTTAGTTATCATTTAGTCTCATCTTCGCGTTGACCCTAGATAGTAGTAAACCCTAGTAGAAAAACGACGTGAAATAATAGAAAAAGAGAAATATTAATAGAGATTAATGGAATGGCTGTTAATGAGAGACAGTTCTAACATGTCATTTATGAGAGGGTGTAATTAAACTGGAATGTAATTGTAGTTATTATACCTTTTATCATCCTTAGTTGCACTTTTGATTAATCTTTTATGGACTAATAACCAAACTGCTTGATTGGCTTAAACAAAGCTTCAATTTTAATAGAAATATCATGCGTTAATCACTTCGTCTCTCTACGTCTGAGCTAACAGCTGGGATTGTAATTCGTGAGTGATGAGATATTCCTTGCAAGCATTCAAACCCAGGATTCCCGCTATATAGTACACTACCATAACTACTAAACCAGCGCATCTTTAACAGTCTTACAAAGTGGAAGTTATTTTGGCTCCTTCCAAAGGTATGCCAAATGAGTAACATTCTTCATGATTGTAAGATTTGGCTCGCGATCTTGGCATCAGTGTCAGACTGAAAAATTATAGAATAGTTGTCTGAAACGTTCCGTAATGCATGTTGGTCAACATCAGCATCAGCGTTCTTTAAAACGAATTCTTAATGAGGTTCGACGTAGGTATTCTCGAAGAACTCTAGGCATGAGCCCAAAGAAACAGCTAGATTGTAACTTAGTCCATTTGAAATACACAAGTTACGCTTGGTGAAGTTGGAATGCTTTGAATTTGGCACTACATGTTGTTTAGGAGTGAAGATTACAGATTCATTGGAAACTGAGTGACAAATAGATCTCGACTAAAATTACTTACATTTTTGTAATGCTTTGTATTGTGAAAGTCCGTAAGTGTAACGTTAGACTCTGTTTGACAAAGCGCGCTGAGGAGCTAGGGTTCCTAGGTTCGAATTCTAGGTAAGACATGATACTTGATCTACTTCCTCAATTCACAATCTATCATCATCGTCGCGATTAACCTTGGGACATGAAATTACCGGATTAAACAAATGTGCAGCCCCGAAAATGTTGTTAGAAAGTGCACATCCAAACCATTTCGATTATACGAGTACAATTTAAAATTTCCAAAATAAAGTAATTATTTCATGTATCCCTTATCCACTGCCTTAAGGTAAAAAGTAAAGTGCTCCCCTGTGCATAGCACAATGCCATGAAGGCGTATAGGGGGTAACGCCCCACACTTTCTTGATTCGGTCGTGAGTGGGGGTGATGTGATCAGCATCACGCCCCTGACCGCCTTTACCCCCCAGGGTAAACAGGTACCCATGTTATTCGACGCTGGGTGGGCGACGGGGCCGCTTCCATCGTTAGAAAAGTTCCCGGATTTGAACCGGCCGGGGATCGAACCCGGGACCTTTAGCATGGTAGTCAGACGCGTTACCGACTGTGCGACCGCGGCCACTGCCTTAGGTTTCTCTAATATGAATATTCAAATTATGATAGCTTATTCTAAAATTTTGAATCATATAGGCTACTCTATTACTCAATATCACACACATCTTTGAAAGTGTCGCCTGCTCACTGTGCTGTGTCATAGAGAACGTGGTTTGATCAATTCCACGACCCGGTCTCGGTTATCCCCGAAAGTCTCCATTAGGCACATATTGATAAGAAGATTGGCAATCACCAGAGCCGCTTATGTACCAAATTTGACTAAAAACTTCCTAAGTTCACTTACCTCAGTAAATGAACCAAAGACTCCCTACCGAGTTCTACGTTTGTGAATGTCAGGACTATCGTGATGAACGTATAACTTTTTCCTTGAAGAGGATAATTATAATTCTCATTCATAGATTGATCGCGAAGATGAAGATGAGTGGTGATGTGATGAAATTGATGAAGGGACACTGACAAGGAATACCCAACCCATACCCTGGCCGGGATTCGAAGCCTTGAAGTCTCACTCATAGAATTTCCAGTTGTGGAAAAGAAACTTTTCATTTTATTTGATAATGTATTTCAGGAAAATGTAATTGTTATCCACATAAATGAAGTCCTCTGTTACGAGTATTGGCATATTGTTTTAATGAGATGAATTTCAAGAAATGCAACGTGTTGTTTGATTTTGTAAATGTGAGCACAAGTATGTGAAACTAGAAGAAAATACCAGTTATAATCGTATAAAGGGTTTTCCAATAAGAATGATATGATTTTGAAATGAACTGGCAACTATGATTCAAATGTTATAACTGTCACTAGTTGTCATTTGTGTTTAGTATACTATGACAATTCATCATGGCTAAATATACGTTTCAAAAACGTTTGGTTATTACCCAAAACATTTTATGAAAATAGACGTTCTATTGAACTTGAAACGGATCATAATTTTGGGCAAAAAATTATCTTCTCAGATTAAGCTCATTTCTGGTTAAGTGGATATGTTAACAAACAAAATTGTTGCTTTTGGTGTGAAAACAATCCACAAGAGATTCACGAGAAGCCCTTGCATTCGCAAAAGGTCACTGTATGTTGTGGTTTATGGCATGGTGGCATCATCGGACCATTTTTTTTTCCAAAACTAGGTAGGAGATGCAGTTACAGTGACTGGTGAACGGTACCGATTGATGTTAACAGATTTTTTGTGGCCAAATTTAGATTAAATTGATTTGGAGGACATGTGGTTCCAACAAGACTGTGCCACATGTCACACTGCTAATGCTACTATCGACGTATTGCAAGAACAGTTTGGTGAAAGGATAATCTCATGAAATGCAACTGTTATTTGGCCTCCAAGAAGTTGTGATTTAACTCCTTTAGATTGGTTTTTTTGGGGTTATTTGAAATCTATAGTCTATGCAAACAGACCACGAACCTTTGATGCATTAAGATTGAACATTGAACGCTACATTCGTGACATTAGGCCCGAGTTATTGCACAACGTCATCGAATTCACTCGTGTGTACGAAGTCGAGGTGGACACTTAAATGATGTGTTATTCAAAAGATAATGTAATAAACTATGCTTCAAAATACTATAAAAAGTTTGATTGTATCTGAAATAGTTAAATTATTTCATTGTAAAATCATATCGTTCTTATTGGAAAAAACCATATATATTTTATCGTGAATTTTTTGCTCATTACACCATGACTTCTACACTTCATCATTGAATACAAGTCTTGCATTATATTTTTCCACACCTGGTTATGAACTTCAGGATTAACTCTTCTGGAGTAAAGTGGACGAGTAAAATAGACAGGGAAATAAACAATCTCGGACTTCTTCAAAGCAGCACGTATAAAGAGTTTTTGTGTTCATGACAAAAGATTTATACATCCTCTCCTAAAATCAGGCAAGAAGGGACAAAAGTTACCGGGGTGGTAGATAAAGAATTTTGGAAGGCTGCCATAATCGCGCAAGCGTGTCGCCATTTTGCCAGAATCTTTTAAATAAAAGTCATCCTTTGTTCCGGCTCCTTTGCCACCTTTTTCATCACACTTCCACGGCCAAGAGACGTTTCGTACATCGCCGTATGCAGGGTCTGGAAACCCTTAGCTTGAAATCAAAGCGAAAAGGTGCGAAGACACTTCTTTTTAATCTTGTTCCAATACACACAGTTATTCCTCCCATCTGCCTCGGTCCTTTGTTTTGCTTCATCAGATTTGGCCACGTGTAAGAATGATTCGTTCATGAGATTTGCGCTAACACGTGTGGACATTTGGAAGGTGGCTCTTCTGCTTGGGACGAAGTCAACGATGACCGAAGCCAGAATCGCAATAGTTTGCAAGCACTCACTTCAACAATTGCTGCTTTAAGTGACGCTATGTTTACTCTCTCATCTACATCGCACATGTTCAGGTGTCCTGTTGACTAAATTACGTAGTTAAGTTTTATATTCTTCCTTCGCAGTCTGTTAAAATTGAATTACATTCACTATTCCAGCCAAAGTGTGTTATTTTCAAAGTTTCTCACATCCTTTACAACTCAGCACACTCTAGCTTGCAATATGTTCGTTTTTCGAAGTGAAATACATTACCGCCTTGGTAGAATTCTGATCTTGAGGTAGGTAATACGAGTGTACACGCATTTTCATGTGTCTTTATTAACAATATATTCGCACATTTTGCCACCTTCGAAAATCCGCCTAGGCTACATTTTTTACGCTTAGGTAAATGAGCTCTTAAAAGTTTTTATGCCTAACTGGAGCTACAAATTTCCAATAAAATCTCTAAAATATGAGGTAGTTTAGGAGAGAAAGCCTAATGGGAGCAAGTCCAACTTATACAGCTAAATGTTTTGCAAAAACTAAAAAGTTTGGCTGATATCTCTGGTATTTAATTTGAGTAAAATCCTTGAACGCATTTCAAGATGGCGGATGAACTAAAATTACATACGTACATTGCTTATATTATAGCATAATCCAACATCACTGTCCTTACATAGACAGTTTTTTTTTCTAGTGCAGTACACAATTTTTTAGATACCCTAAATGCATAAGTATTTTTTCAGAATTTTAGGGAAGGAGGGTGTTGCTACCACAAAACAAAATTGGAATAATCATTTATACTAGACATTTGAAGCAAATATTTGATTTTTCTTGGAAAAACTCTTCTCAGTTACCAATTACTAGAAATACAAGGTACGCACCGAGTACGTACGGGGCCAACGAAGTTAGTAATAAGGTCTGTTTTATACAGCGAATATTGATACAATTGTAAGTTGAATTGTATCTTCTGCAAATATGATGTATAAAGAAACAAACTGCCGAAGTACTAATTGAGGTGAGTGTACGTACCTACTTGTGACATCAAATCCGTGCAGTGCAATCCCAGCCTGGGCATGGATGTTTGTGAGTGTTCATTCATCAATTTCATCATATCATCACTCATCCACATCTTCGCAAATTAGCCAAAAAGTGGCACGAAAGGCGAAGGAAAATAAAGCAAATCAAAATTTAAAAAAATGACATCAAACTCATCGTCTTATTAGCATACACAGTGGGTGAGCTACTATACCAAGCCGCTTTCAAATCTAGACACAAAATTTATTGAACTTGGTGTCTTCTTGGTAGCCTTTGTGCTGGGGAAGCATTAATGACGTCATCTCCTCCAGATGGAAGTGTTTGTTTATATTCGGTCTCGATGTCTGATTTTTCTCGCCTCAGGTTGTGCGCCTGGATTTCGCCGATCAACTACCAACCACGATATGGTACTCTGCACAACGTTCAGGATGCAGCGCATGCGATATTTCAGGCCTTAATCGACCAGTTTCTCTTATACAGATGACCTTCTCTATGGGTGATTGGAGCCTTTCGGTGGAATACTACGATCAAACGTGTTATGTCCTGTTTATTTGAACTCCGCGCATGCTATCAGTATGGATAGAAGCTAATAGAAGGATCTAATTTAGCCATATTTTGAACTTGGGAAAACGTTTCTGGAGAACCAAATCAGTTTTCCTCGTTTTGTTAATAATTTGTCGATATTGCGGAAGCTACTTCGATATTTTGCAGACGCACTCGGGCGCTCTTAATAAAATTAACATTGCTGAAGCTGATCCTTCATATGTAGTTGAAATTGTCTTTGTACACTTCTGTTCACATAACTTCCTCCTTGCATAACGTCCTTCGCTAATCGTAATAACTTTAAAGACAAACTAAAAAATCTGTTGTTAAATTAACAATATATCTTGAAAAACTAAGTGTGCTGACCAAGGCAGTAATTTATTTTATTAAAAACATAAACTAAACGTAACGTTTCAACCTTCTAGCAAGGTCTTCATCAGACTCTGTATCAAGTACAAAAGTAACAAGATACACAAAAAGGGCATTATATTGTGTATCTTGTTACTTTTGTACTTGATACAGAGTCTGATGAAGACCTTGCTAGAAGGTTGAAACGTTACGTTTAGTTTATGTTTTTAATAAAATAAATTACTGCCTTGGTCAGCATACTTAGTTTTTCATAATCATGGAAACAAGGCTTAATGGTGTTACAATATATCTGTTCAAGTACTCATTTCTGAATTAACTTGATAAGGAAATCTTATTTTGCCTCTTTATCCCCCCCCCCACATGTTGCTAATCCTTTACAATATTTTGTCCTCACTTGTGTATCACAATATATTATATACATTCAGATCATCTTAATTTATACTAATATTTCCTAAATGACACCAAGCACAATCGTGTCTATTCATGTGTGTATCCTTTGTATATTTTTTCCTTTTTGTGTGAATGTAAGCGAGATTTTGTCCTCAATCTTTGGTTTAGCCTTTTGTGTGTATTAATTATTTCATTTTTAATGTGTCTTTAGTACACTGTGTGTAGTTTGTATTCATTTGGGTTAGGTGGCAGAACAGCCGAAGGCTGAACCTTGCCCTTCAATAAAGAATAATTGAATGGAATAAAGTGGTCCACTTTATAGGATTGAATAGTTGAAGAATGTGCCACTTTATCTGAACAGGAGTGTACCAAGTCAATTAGAATATTGTTCTCCGTAGGGCAAATGTTCATTATAAGGATCGATTGTACATTGAACCTGTTTCAGCAATAACTATTCGGAAATGTTTCCAATAACAACGCCAATATTCTATACTACAGAACATTCCCTGACATTCGCTACGAGACTCGGCGGCAAGCTGCCCGGCATCAGCGCTTGTCTTTCCCGGTGAACGGGTCAGCGACAGTCGCTAGAGTCGGCTATTAAAATTACAGTTTTCATATTGTGTACTAACCTTGACTACAGAAGGTGTTGAAAATGATGTCCCTCTGCTGGAACACATTCATGGCATCTCCGAAGGAAATTGGCATTTACACGTGCAAGTTCGTCTACTGTAATAATCCCGATTTTTCGTACAATACTCTCTTTTAACTCACGGATGGTGTGCGGATTGTCTTTGTATACTTTATTTCCCCATTTTTCTTTCCACTTTTATTCAGAACTGACCCTGTTACTCTAAACTTTTTTACGAGGTTTAATATAAGCGACTGTCGCGGACCCGTTCACCTAGAAAGACGAGCGCTGATGCCGGGCCGCTTGCCGCCGAGTTTCGTAGTGAATGCCAGGGAATGCTCTGTATAATCTCTGTAGAATTTCTCTTAGAACATTTCAATAGAACTTTCGGATGAATTCACCCGAAATATCTGCTGTACAATAGAATTCTGTAGGCGAACGGTGACATAAAGCGGTTATGAATACGCAATAACACATGGAATTCAGAGAAGATTATTCACTGATTTATCTACCCCCAACACCCCCCTTTACCCCCCCCCCCAAAATATCAGTTATAACGACCCTGTAAAAATTTCCACATAGCCTCCTGATTTGTGGTGAATTTGGCTTTACATCCTGCTAAAAAGATTTACCCCCAGATTGATTGATTTATTTATTTTACTTCACATTTCTGCCACTTTTGGTTAATCGCGATGATGAGGATGAATGATGATTTAATGAAGGGACACTCACAAAGAACACCCATACCCAGGCCGAGATTCGAACCCGCAATCCCTGGCATCTTAGCGCGCAGTGCTTACCACTCCGCCACGAAGACCATTTCTCCAGGTTGAAAATTTCCTTAATTCCTTCATTATTTAGAACCTAAAGTATCAGCGTGACGTTTGAAAACTTGGCCATTTTCGATAAAATTTCTGCTGGGACCGTCACAAGAACACTTTCCCGCTGGTTCACAGATCGGTGTACACTTAAGAAATTAGTTTATACCACAAGACTGAGCCACAAGCAAGCGGCATTCTTGTGCGTTTGCACATTTGAGGTATGCAAAGAAGAAAAGCAGGTGAATGCGAAAGTGTTTCTGGGCGCTCTCAACGGACGAAATTCTTGGTTTGGTGTAGCGAGGACGAAGAAGCCTGCGTCAGGTTTTAAGAGAAACTTAAATTCATTTTACATGTCTTCTGAACAGGTGTGCAAGCGGCAAATTAAGAACGTGGCAAGCTTGTTTGTTGATGTATTTAACATTATGACATGTTACTTCCTGTGGACCTAAGCTGGTTGGCCGGTTCGTAACTGCCATTTGGCCCAACTCCCATGAAATAAAAATACTGCATCTCCGGAGTATACCAGTTGTGACCCACTTAATCCTTATTGAAACTGCCTCTAAGTCTGATCTACCTCGAAGGGTACCCACTAAACTTTCGTCCAGAATATGGTGCATCTTAGTTACGGTCTCTGTCGCAGTCCTAAATGCGTTAATAAAATGTCTTCCACGTGTTCTGCGAAATGCGGTTGAAAAGTTTTCCTTAAGTCTACGTAATGCTCAGATTGGCTAATCGAGACTACTGGACCTAAAGATTAAAGTGGTATCGGAACCTCTTTGATGTGGCTCCATCGGGGGATCAAACCTGGGACCCCTTGATTGCAAGGCAACAACGTTACCACTACGCCACCGGGGAGGCAAGGCATAAAATCCAGTTACAATGTATTCATATGGAAATGGAGAAGGGAAGCCAAATTAGTTTTTCTAAAACCTATCTTAAGTTGATTTGATTGAGTGATTGTGAGTTGGAGTTTTAAGCCCACTTTATGCACATTAAGCCTAATCGGGATTGGGCCTACAGTTTAAAGTGAGATCCGAACGACCATGTGCCTCCATCGGGTAACAAATCCGGAACCCCTTGATTACAAGGCGACGACACTACCACTGCGCCATCGGCGAGGCTATCTTAAGTTGAAACAAATTTTCTGATGTCAAGTAATGTTATAACAACGCGTTATATTCCGGCGTAAATGGGAAATGAAATTTGATAATTTTCAACAAATAATTTTTTGTATAACCGATGAGAAGTCAAAAAACGAAATATTACAAAATATTTGATGGAAATAGCTAATTGTCGTAGAATTTTGTTGCATTTTTTCAAAACAATTCAAAGCAATAGGGGTAATCGATCATGTAAGAAAACCCAATTCGTTATCATATCATTTAGAGAATGATAAATTGACGAAGGAAGCAAGAAAAAAACATAAGTGTAATATATATTAGCTCTTGAATAATTTGGGTTTCTCATGACAATTATAAATTAGTAAGGCAATCAAAATGCACAATATAATTAAGCTAACAGGAAAATTTTGTCATTCTAAACTAATTAGCTCAATTATTGAAAGATTACGAATAAAGATCGAGCTTTTCCCCTTTGAAGACTGGAACATGAAGAAGGCACATGCATTGTTTGTAATTAGTTCCATTTTCAATCTTGTCAATGGCTGTAAGATGTGTGATCAACATCACGCTCCTTCAGTATGCAGGTAAGTACATACAATGGTCAGAGTTGCTCTTGAACTGGCCAATAGTGAGAAATAAAGACAGCGTAGATGCCACATATAATAAAGTACTTAAATTAATATTATTGTCGGACGAGATTCGTCTATTGTTTAAATAAATGGATATAAATAGACACACACAGTGATCATCATGTATTATGCTATTAAGTTGTGTATTTTGAATTGGTTTTCGATATAAATGTCGAGATTTCACTGGGATGTAAATTTCAAACGAGTCGGCTTATTAATGAAGAGAGTCTGAGTAAATAAACGGGGACAGAAATACGCTGCCACTTATTATTAGCGTTCTTTCACTTCATGTTTTCCAGACTCGTACAGACTCCTTATAGGCAGACGTGCCCGCAACGTTCAATTGTATGGTGGGTACTATACATTGAAGGATATTTAATTTAGAACAATATGGAAGAACTACTATGCAATTTTCATTCTTTCCTTACTCTGATTTTTTGACACTTCGAGCCGATTTACACCAGCAAATGAATTCTAATTTTCAAGATTTAGTATTACTCTTTCAAGCAAAGGTTTTTTTAACTTTTAAAACTCCATAGCCTATGCTAGATTCCTGTTAATCAGAAAACTATAAAATTTTGTGGAAAATTGTTGTTTTCACTTCAAAGAAGTTTTTGAAACAAATTGATGAACATTGATCCACTTTTGTACATGTATAGGAAAACCCACAAGAATAAGCTAAGTGAATACAAAGTCATGCACGGAATAATCTGATTTGTAACTAATTTACATTTGAAATCTAGTTGTCAGCATTGTGATGTTAGGAACACATTTCTTGAGAAAACAACGCAATCAGTTATAGAAGTTGATCGTGTGTGTGTGTGTAAAGTTACGTATTAGTTTGTCGCACACTGAACGTGAACGACGCTGTGGTTTTCTCCACCATTTCATCCAGTGCTTCTCTTATCTCGAGCTGCTCTCTCAGGAGCATACTCAACTCAAGTGGCAGGGTCTGCAGAGAATAACTTCGAAGTGGACGCTAAGTGGCCTTTGCTGGTTCCGTCAAGTTGCTGAAGGCTCACCGCTTTAAATTTATGCTTCTGCCTCGAGACTTGATTAACGATAGACTTAAAAATGCACTGGGGAGTGAATAATTATTGAAGGTGTCACCCCACTCCTCTTTCCTTCCTATGCTTGAAACCTGGTGCAGCATCGTAATTATAATGTCAAAAATATTGTAAGAATCTTAGAATTTAGTGGAAAATATAAAAATTAAATTGAACTCGTTGAATATTTCTGAAGATTATTGTACTCATATTGACAGTCAAATACTTGAACAAAAATGCTTGAATTTCAAACAAATTTCAAATATTTTGTTCGTAATGAAGTTTTTTAAAAATGTATTGTTTCTGTCGGAATGGTAAAATGGGTGTTTAATTAAAAGAGGCGGAGAAGGGTTTGTTTATAAGAAATCGGAGCATGTGATAAAGTACTTTGGTGATGGGAACTTCTCAATTACGAATGAAGTAACCAGAAGTGCAGTTGCGTGTAAAGTGTAGCCCATAACGTATGTATTATTTTCATTGATTACTTTGGAATTTGGCTAAATTTGCTCAGAGATAGTTTAAGGCAAATTTCTACTGTCCACAAATTAAAACATTTTTGTAGGCTACATATTGGATAATATAATCAATTGATGCTTTTGCAAATGGATGTTAAATGATATTGTAATGGAATCCTTATTGAATGGCGCAAGGCTTGTATAAGCGTTCCTAACGTAAATTTTTCTTTGCCGTGGGGAAAAAGTCAGTGTGCAGAAACTAAAAGACCGGTAAAATAGTCTTTGAATGACGCCGCCATGAACACCTCGTTGTAATGAATGAAAGCGCCGGTCATTGAGCTAGGAAAGGGCTCAATCTAAATTTGTGACGAACGGCGCTCCTTTCTCCTTTCTGCACATTGTTTGGTTCGTTAGGTGACACTGATAAACGACTCGACGAAGGACGGCCACTGGTGCCAACTTCGTGCAGGTTTTGTTATCGGCGACGATTCTGGCAAAGGCATCGTCAAAGAAGACACGCACGTTGACAGAAGAACGATGGGAACAGGATAAAGACTTCTGTCTTGGACTACCGAGCGTATAATTGTTACCACGTAATTTGTTACCAGAGTGTTTTTTTCTGTAATCGGTGCATTCTTCAGAGAAGTGCTCCGTTGTTTATTAGGGGACTTAATAGTCGGAATGGAAGGAGAATTCGGATGCCTCTTGGAACATGTGAAACATGCTTTCCTTTGCGGCTGTAATCTTGCAAAAAGAAGGAAACGGATAGCTTTCTCGCGTATTTACAGATTCTGCGAAAGCACGAAAACATTTCAACAGGCTCGTTTGATCGGGGTCCAAGTCCATTGATGCTTTAAACTCATTGATGCATTTCACTGGACCTCTTTGAACCCAGCTTTATTTGGAAAATAAATATCTAGCCGTGCTGAATTCTGGGTAGCAAAGAAGCGTTTAGAAATTTTTCTAAAACTTCAACGTAACCGTTAATAGTCGGATTAATTTGTTTCTCCACATTAGCACAAAAGCATTGTAGTAATTCAAGATTTACTGATTTAGCAATTTTCAATAAACTTTTACTTATGCAAAGTATTCGAACCTGAATAAAACTGTGCCGGAATTTTCTTGCAGAAATGCGAATGTTTGTTGTGTAACTAATATGATGAATAGTGATAGGGTTTAACTCCTTATTACATTCAGCATATTTTCATTGCTTTCAATCGAATTTGTCTGTGAAAAAAAATACTTGTAGCAAAACAATGTAAAAAGATTTAGTGCAATAATTAAGTGCAGCTACACAGTGTGCTAGTGTAATGTATTTAAGTAAAAAGAATATGCTAATTGGTTTTTAAATGTGTTTGTAGGCTGCTATTGAGAACTTGTACTTCGTCATATTGGTTGGATTATGGTTTTCCACACTTGATAAGAGTACGTTAACCTCAAAATGCATAAATGCTCATGGAGTTGAAAATAGCAACAGTTATAAAAGTTTGGTAGCCAGCTTCGCAGAAAGATCCTGCTTTTAATTCCAGCACCTGCGTTACGAACGTTTTTAGAATGTTTCAAAACTACGTCGACGTGAACTGAGCATGTCCGAAAGAAAAAAAAACCTGATCATCTCTGCCAACACCAATAAAATCGGAATGCCGGGAATGATTTTAGTATGTTTTCATAAGAAACAAAAGAGGAATTTTTCTGTGCAAAATATCGCATTAAATGCCGTATAATCCACGGAACGACTTGAATTTTTGTGGTGGAAGGGAATGTAGCGACATGATGCCGGCGGTAGTTTTTACAAGCTAAATATAATCTGGTGAGAGCGTTTCACTTCTCCGCCACCCAACTGGAATGGAGCTTTTGGACCCACGTGATGCCTAAGATATTTTCTCCATATTCCACTAGTTTCAAGAAATACTGCGGACTTATTTATGGGACCGGCGTGCTAATATGCTTCTATTTAAGGTGCAGGCGCATTCTCGGTCTGACTCACCCAAGAATGTGGAAACTTGGGGCTTTTCAAGTCGAATATAAGTAAAACAACGAAAAAGAAGAAATCCTTAAATTATAAATCCAGGTGCTAGTCAAAACTAAGTTTGGCCGCTTCACGGAGAATATTTTCGTCCAGTTTTATGTTCTCTCTGTTTATGCTCCCATCACGGGAGGGAGTTCGCTCAGTAAGACTACCAATCACCATGTGTTACTATCGCTGCCACCATTAGGCGCATCAATTTGCAATGGGCTGCACATCTGCTCCAGAGGAATGAGGGTGTGGCCGGGGAGGCTGCTGTGTCAGCGCGTTGGAAATGTTGGGATTCCAAGACTGCTCAGACGCTGACATCCTTTAAGAAATTCTCATCTAACACGAAAGCGTTGCGATGGTAGAGCCAAGGTGAATGGGAAGTTTGAGAGCGCGGATCATATATTTACAGCCGCTTACCTGTGGAAGGTTGTGCAGTTTTATGACCCGCTGCCAATGGTGTAGAACTCCTCTGACACCGGCAGTCGGTCTTTGCCTTCCTTCTATCTTTTCTCTCTCTTTCTCTCTCTCTCTCTATCTTCTCCCTCTCTCTCTCTCTCTATCATTTACTCTTTTCCCGTTCCCCCCTCTTGCTTTCTTCCCGGCGATTGTGCATAGTGCGTGTCGAAGTGTGATGTGTACCGGACTGGCCCTTTGAGGAGAGCCGAACCTGTCACCATGTTCAATGCACATGACGAGGTTATCGAAGCGAATTGGGACGATATACTCAGCACTTTGCAGAAAGATCTGAGGAAGAAGATTACGGTGAGTGAGTATGACAGGGAGGAGAAACCCGTGTGCTACGCGTATGTGCCAAGCGCCGCGGCGGCGGCTGCCATTCTTGTGACCGAAAGTGAATTGTGTGCAAATGAAGACGACGAGGAAGATGAGGATGAAGATGAGGATGAAGAAGACGAGGACGATGAGGAGGAAGATGATGATGATGAAGATGATGAAGAGGAATGTCCGAAATATTCGCCTATTCACGATGTGTTCACGTTTTTAAGTTGTTTCTTCGTGCAAACGCAACAAGGTAATTAGTTCTTCTGCATGCACATGCGTGTCTTATTTGTTAAGGCTGTCGGTGCTTCAGTATTGTGCTTATTCAATATACTATTTTTTATAACCACAATTGGCGTGTAGGAGAGAGAACAAATCATTTAAGTATACTGCGAGTTCTAATGTTAGTGTTTTCACTGGTCAGGTCGCTGTTTATGTTATGGAAGACTAATATTCACAGGTTTTCCTTCGTTTTCTAAATAGTCTGACTAATTCGGAGACTGTATCTTGAAAGAAGTACAACGAACACATTCTTTCATACCTGCATCCAAGTTAACATACTGTGATATGTAAAAGTCGTTAAGTAATCTTTTATAATTTTTTTTTAAACTTTACCCGATCTGCTTCTTTTACGAAAAGAATTCTAACAAATGCAAGCATTCTCGTTTGCTAATGCACCCTTATTTTTACTTGTTCTATTTACAAATCTCTATTTATATTTATTGCTGAAGGAAAATTATTTAAAATTCGCTAAAATATAGCGCAAAGATTTTCATAACTCCTAAAAGAACTACAAAATATTTACTAAAAACTGTTATTTTTTTGTGCGTGCTTGCATGTGTTCGGTGCATGCTAATGAACTAGTCGAGAGATGAAAAATCGAAGCAAAAACATGAACAGTGTCGTTTGAGATCCACATTAATGTCAGAGTGCAATAAATGACTTTAATCGCATATTTTTTACATTCGTATTGGTTTACTATATTCTAGGATTACACAGATTTTATGGACTTTTTACGTTTGTCTGTCTATTGTATTATTCATAACATTTTAAAGTTAAGACAAAGTGCAGTGTTAAACCGGGAAGCAAAATAAGCATACTTGTATGACCAGAATTAATTCCGTTGATAGTGTTGAAAAGTTTGAATGAGTGCAAGCCTGAAAATAATTGTTTTGCATTTACTTTCGGCTGTACCTTAGGCCAGTCCTTTGTGAGCTTGTATGTTGTTCTCTGTTATATGTTTGTTTGCGTTAGTGCTCATATAAAACCGCAGCTTTTATCTTAGATAAGGAAATATTCTTGTTTTAAAGGTCGTTGAAAAAAAAATTGGATACATATTAAATTGTCGACATTGTTCATCAAGAAAGGTTTCTTCACATCTCCATTTAGTACATTTCGCACGCTATGATTAATCAAAACTAAACCCTTCTGTTAAATCGTTAGTGCTACCTCTAACGAAGAGACTCTTCTGGCAAGTTTACACCATGAGTATGTCAATTATTACCTAGACCAGAACAAAATTTAATTTTCATGACATAAATCAGCCATTAGTTTTCGACCTGTCATAGGCTAGTGGATTCCGATCGGGTTCGGTAAACCTTCATCGGAAGGTCGAGGGTTCAAATCTCGTTTGTCGCATCTTGACATCGCAACTTAGTCCGACCCTACTGCATGTTTCATTTACGGTTAAGATTATGATAAACTTGAGACGGCTTGTCCCTAATAGTAATTAGATGAAGTTCGGAATTTGATAGTGATTCGTTACGAAATGGTCGAGCGTTACAAATAAACCATTTTTATTTCAGCCGAAATCAAGATGCCAAGCGGTAAAGTGGATAAGCCCATAATCGAGGACAACAGAGACGGAACTGTTAGCATTCGTTATGATCCTCGTGAAGAAGGTCTCCATGAACTCCATGTCAAATACAACGGAGAACACGTCCAGGGTATGTACAGTAGTTTTGCTATCTTTTGGTGTTGGATTACTTCGGTCTACAATGGTCTCCAACTTAATAAACTGCTTACGAGATGTAGCGCTAAGAAATTTTAAACTGGAATCTGTTTCAATTAAACAAAGGTGTGTTCCGCACCTTGTGTGACTAAGTGTAATATATGCATTTGTCTACCACAAATGTAATATATAAAGACATTAACAAATTGCCTTTCTTGCATGTGATATTTAAAAATTCAGAATGATTAAAATCTGATAATAGATGCAATTGTCCATTTTGCCAATGCATAGTTAGTTCACAGTCATACAGAAAGAACCAAGAACATTCTTATTAGACATTGTGCATATAATTCACACACAAATAGTATAATCTTGTATGCAATATAGTTGGAGAACTTTGTTATAAATCGCTTTGTAAATCTGGACAAGTTGAATTTGATAGTCTACTTCATATGTTGCCCACACTGTGGCAAATTTCGTTGTTTTACTTTAAGAGAATTATACTTCACAAGAGCATTGGTTATAATACCCATGATGCTAAATGATAGTTCACCAGGACGAATAGGGGTTTTGAAGATTAACTCAGTTTATTCTCCAACTTACGTTGGAACGGATAAACTAATTTTCTTATTTCTGGATTAATATTACAAATTATTGATCAGTAGTATGCATTGACTGACTTTCAGTTTTGGAATATTTCATGTGTAACTCTGTGTAAAAAAAACCATTGGTTTGAAATTTGTAGTCGCCTGGCTGCCTTAGAAGACCATGCAGCTAGGTAAAATTAAATTCGTAGAAGCGTTTGTTGTGCATGTGTAATAAGCCTACTAAATTACTAATTCATATTGCTCTAATGAAAAATATTTACTTGTAGTCGCACATCTAGTAAATTATTTATTTGGAAACGTTGAACCTTACTTTGTTTCCCGATTGTTATTCAGACATTGAATTATAGATTTTTCAGAATCCAGCAAATGAAGTTATCATTATTGAAACTGTCAATTTAATTACAATTTCCATTTTGAAAGATTGAAAAAGTGAAGCACATCAACTATTTTATAAATAAAATATATTCGACAATCTTTCTTAATGGAAGAAGGTTTGAACACTCCCTTATACCTCTATTCTTTACTAAAACTGGTATCAAGAATTTAAATACTGGCTCTTGATATACCAGAAAATAAAGAATTGCTTTGAATTTGCTTTTGATTTCTTTGTCATTTACAATAACAGTAATTGAGGTTTTGCCAGTTGCAAACATTTTCTTGTATTTTCTGATGAAGCATTAATAACTGTAAAAGTGTCCAAAATTGAAACTTAGAGCTGGACCATATGTAGTATTTTCGAAGTTATTAATATTTGGAGATATTAGAAAAGTTGAAAAACTTGGCATAAAGAAAAGAGTTGATATTACAATTTGTAACAAAAATTGAAGTTCACAGCATAGTTTTGGTACAAAGAAGAAGTCTTCTTAACACTAACACTATATTAATGACCAAAATTTGCAAAGATAGCACACTCGGGATAAGATTGGACGAATTAATGAATTTATTAAAGCGAAATGTGTATATTGTTTGGTTTAGATTCACGTGCATTGTTATATCTAAATTATTGGACTTAAGTATACAAAGTGGAGTATCACTTCCAATGAAACTGAGTTTTTGCATAAATATATAAAACTTAACAGTCGCAGAGATTAAATTTCTAGATTTCTCGTAAAAAAAAAAGATGATGTGACACAATATTCATTCAAAATTAATCTAAATTGTGGGTTGAAATGTACATGTACTTAGTATTTTGATTTGGCTAATCGCGCCGATTATAAGGAATGATGATTAGGTGGTATTGTATAGGAACACCAATGCTCTGTCAGGGTCTTAAACCTTCGATAGCGAGATCTTGAGTCTGGCACTCAACAGATTCGTCCTTTGAAGCAGCGTTGATCCTCCTACATTGCTTCATGCTGTCATTCTTTTTAAATTGTGGCATTCAGTGCATCAGTTTAGTATCGAAGATTTTATTGCGGGAAGAGGGGGTGGTGGTACCAAAGGTGGAAGACCAAGAGGACGGACAGTGGAACACTTTTTTGTGTGTGACAATTTTCAGAAAGTGTATTTTTTGCTTGTGACGTGAGTTTGGAGATGCTCAAACATTTGCCCCAGATGTACGTTGTGGCGTGTCTTTTTCTTCAGTTGGGGATTTTTAAAAAATGATTCAACGAAAGTTAACAAATTTTGGAAATTAATTTTATAAAACTGTTAAAATTATAATATTGTCCTTCGAAAATACATGTACCTTGATGTGACGTTAAATATCCCTGATGATCGCAACTCTTATGTATTATTCTACCACGCGGTGCCTTTTGTAGTCTGTGCAAGGTGAAACCCACGATTATATTGGCATCTTCAAAATATGTAGTGCGTTTCTAATATTTTCAAAATTTTATCAAATGATTTTGTTTAATAAGTGCTAACAACAGTAATCTCTTTTGAGAAAAGCCATTTATCGTAATAGCTTAATCTCTTCTTAAATGCGCCACTCTGTAGAAATAGAATTCAAAGAAATAATGAGCTCGTTTTTTTTAAAATTTTAAGGAGTTGAAATATGTCAATATAGCCCTGTATAAAAAATGCCCTTCTGTATTTTTCGCAACATGTAGAATGCAATTTTAAAGTATTCTCAAATGTTTAAGGATTTGTTAGGACCAATTAGGTAGTTGGTCTTCCTCGTTGTTGACCTTGCTGTTTGTACCAAGGCGATAAAATGATATCCAGTATGTTTCTCTGTTCATCATTGCGTTGGTAGTTTCCTATAATATCAATCTCATGCATGGAAGTTTGTAAGGAACCCAGTCCGAAGGGCGTTTGACTGCTACGTCGGAGAGTCTGGTTCGATTCCCAAGGTGGATTATCTGTGGTAGGAATTCTCCCGTCAGTGTTCTCAGCAGGTCTCTCAGCATTTGATAGCTAGGACTCTATGGACTAAAGGCAGCCTGTCCATGCCATGGTCGAGATTGAGAATGTTTCCAGTCTTGCATCCACATTCCTTTGTGTCTTCAAGCATAGAATGCAATTCACTTTAACTTTTACATACGTGGAACTATGCTCATTGTACAGCTACAAAGCGTATAATATGTTTACTTTTACTTCAACCTGGGTCGTCAATTTCTCGCTGTTGTAAAACTTGTGTATCGGGATAGGCGTAACTCTGAGTTTATCTTCCGAGGGTGACCAAGGTGATCGGAAAATTTTCAAGGAGGATGGAATAAGTGAGGAGTTCAAGTGGTGTAACTCTACTTTTCGTAAAAATTGAGTTACATGTATAACTTAGATGTGTAAAGTATCAACATTTCAATGCTAGAGGTTAGTATCTCCTTAAGTTTCAAATTTTTGGTCATAGAGGCACCACTTTGTGCTCCAATAGCTAAACATAGGACTAAGCTATCTTAATGTGCCTTTTTTCTCAGAACTGTCTTGAATGGAGTTACGCCACTTGTGCTCTGAACCCCCCCCCCCCACATATATGAATGTATGAGGGGTTGGATGGTAGATGGGGGTAGATCCTCACTCTCCGCTAGTTACGCTTGTGCTCAGTGGCAGCGATTAGGAGGGCAACGGAGCAGTTGCTCCCCACTTTTTCCAGTAAACGGCGATAGTCTACATTCTACACGTAAACAATGTAGATGCAATCTGTGTAGACGGTGTAATCTATGTAAACAACATAGCAATCAGGGTAGTATTAACAACGAACGTTGTGTATGCGAGATACAATTATTCTGCGATTCGGTTATTGTAGAATCATGATTTGATTTTTATTATTTTCTGTCACTTTTGGCTAATCGCGACGGTGAGGATGAGTGATGTGATGAAACTGCTGAAGGTACACTCGCATACAACACCCATGTCCATATCGGGATTCGAATCCAGGACCTCTGGCGTCGTAATGCGCTGTGCTAACTACTCCTCCACGGAGGTCTGTTTGAGGAAGCATTAGAAGAACCTTACACTGTGCTCTAGAGTTACGAACAATTTTCTGCCACGTACCAAACACAATATATGAAATATTCACGCGGCTTCCGCACCGTTTGTCTGTCTCATAATTGCCACGTTATTTTTGTCTACTTTTTACCTTATTCCGAAAGCGGATACTTGAAAAAGAATACGTGAATTTTTGTTGTAAATATGAAAAATAGCATGTTTTGCTTTAAAAGTAAGTTGATTCCAGTTCAGTTACATTGTCTACGTAGACGTTAAGCCAGTGTCATCTTTGTGTTTATTACTCTTCGCCACTTTTTGCCCCCGCACTATGGCTTCTTAATGCTAAGTAAGCCTTTTTGGCACTTAATCGCCGCTGCTGACTGTGACCTTTGTTTTTTTCGGTTATTTTACGTCGCCAATTACACCTTGTGTTAATCGCGACAATGAGGATGAATGATAAACCGATGAAATTGTGATGAGACAAACTCAATCATGTTCTTTGTGAGTGTCCACTTCCATCTAATCATCTCTCATTCTCATCGTCGTGATTGGCCAAAATGAGCAGAAAAGCGACGCTAAGTAACAAAAATGCAAATACACATAAAACGTAACCAAACACCCAATTATAAAAATAATCCGTTGTACAAGAGAGTTACTTTCGCTCAACCAAATGAGGTCAGCGCTGTAGTAATACCGTCCTACAAAGAGCCAGGTTGGGTACTACCTACAACTTGTTCCCTCTGTACATCAGGGCCACAAGAAAGAGGTGTCGTGGCAAAGGGCATTTGGGCGAGCCACAATACACAGCATACATGAAATACTTCATTGAGGTTTGTCTCTAATGGCAGACCTAAATTCAGTTGTCATATAGTTCTCAATTGAGTTTGCTTTTTAAGTCCACTTTATGCACAGATAGGCTAATCGGGACTGGACTTATAGTTTAATGTGAGATCTGAACCACTATGTGCATCCATCAGCTGTCGAACCCAGGACACCTTGATTACAAGGATACAGTTCTCACATAGTAACACAGAACCACTTTCAGAACAGGCAAATGTTGTTCCAGACAATCAGTTCAGGCTTGTAACAACATATTTATGCACAAACGCGTAAAAAAATTTGATGGATGTCATGTCCAAAGGAGAGGTGGTGACTTGAGACCCAGTATTACAAGAAAGAAGTCAAATGCAGATAGATATGGTGAAATGTAGGACTGACTACTAAACCCCTTAACAGTCATAAACCCCTTATAAAAATCCTGGGAACACCACTAATTTCGACGAGGATACCTCACATGCTTGAAATTGTTCACATCACAATTGCAATGAGCTCAGAAGTATAAACCCTTGAATGTTGATGATAAGAACATGTAATTTACTGCAAGTCTCTTCTCTGCTTGTTCTGAAAAGATTTGAGACGAGGAGCATATTGAAAACTGAATAAAGGAATGGAAAGAAGACTGGGCCCAAGATGTTCAAGCTGAAAGGTATCTGATGTTCTGGAGATGTTTTACTTCCTAAAAATTGTCCTTTTTAATTGAGGTGACTACAGATTGAGACAGCATGTCTATTTCTGGCTTCTGAATGTCAAGTATTTCATTTTGTGCATTTATATCACATGTCATCTTGGCAAACTGGAATAGTCGATAGTTACATAGTACACAGGGCTAAAATTGTGATCCATACGACAAGCATTTAAAACCATCCTCCCACCTCAAATGGCCACCCAAGTCTCCAGATTGAATTGAGTCAAATATCTGTGGAACTACTTGTTACTTTTGGATCATCTGAAAGGTGAATGACCAATTAATGTTGCCTAAATCTGCAAACTTGAGTCACCACCAGGCAGAATTGCAGCTGTTGTTTGGTCAAAAGTAGATATCACTCATCATTAGGTAAGATATGTCGGGAGCAACTGATTTTTTGTTGGATGTTCTGTATTAAGAACTATTGTATGTTGAAATGGCACGTTGCTTCACAGAACACGAAACAGGTCCAGAGTTCATTCTCAACTTAGCAACAGTTGCCATGTGTATGTTACAAAAATATTTCTACTTCATGAGGAAAGTAATTTGTGGTCTCACTAAGTTATAATCCTGGTGGTGTCATTAGTCATACGGAGACACCATGGCAGGGAACTGGGGAATCTAAATTTAGTCTGGCTCGTGTATACATATCATCAAGTTGGCTGACATGACACATCTCTTGGACCACAACTGGCTCGTTTCATGCAGAAACTCAAAGCTTCACATTCAGAGAAAGTGTAAAGAGCTGTGTGTGCTTCGTTTCCACGTGGAAAGAAAATAAATTGTGTGTGTTTCTACTGTCATGAATGCATAGCATTTTTGACGCCAGTTCCAGAATTTTCTTGAAACCCAACATTGGTGTTAGAAGGGAGGGGAGGGGGCAAAGGAGGGTTGTGCCTGGTACAGATCCCAACTTTTTTGTTAAAAGGAATATGGGCATAAGGTAAAAGATAGGAGTAGTATATTTTATCATGTTTTCATGCATCTACTGTCAAATATTCCCATTAAAAAATATGAAGAAAAGGTAGGACGTAACCCTTATAATCTCCCCCTTCCATTCTTTCCCCCATGCTCTATGTATACACAGTGAATTCTATTCATACAGTGATGGCATACAGTATATGACTTGAAATGGCTTTGTGGCAATTCTTTTGATGAAAAGCATTGTTTAATTTGATCACTCTAGTTACCGTTGCATAATAAGATGAATAGCTGCCGTTTTTCTGTGCAGATATGACTTGATTCTTCTCAGTAGTGAGAAAGAAACCCCTTTTTGTATTTAACTATAACACTCAAGGGTGCCCGCAGGATTTTTTCTCAGGGGAAGGCAGAGTCACAGAAACTTATTATTATTATTATTATTATTATTACTATCATTATTTTTATTTTTGTTGTTGTTCTTATTATTACATTAATATTACAATTACTACTTATGAGCCATGGTAGCTCAGTCGTTAGGGTGTCTGACTACCATGCGAGAGACCTGGGTTCGATCCCCGGCAGGGGAGAACTGGGAGTTTTTCAATCTGTTCAAGCAGCTCCGGCACCCACCCAGCATCGTATAAAGTGGGTACCTGGAGGAAACTCCGGGGGGTAAAGGTGGGCAGGGGCATGGTGCTCATCAAATCACCCCCACCTTTGGCCGTGATCAAGAATGTGTGGGGCCCTAAACCCACACCCCCTATACACCTTCATGGCATGGTGCATAGCACAGGGGAGCACTTTACCTTTTCTTACTACTACTACTCATGTTTTTTTTAAATTACATACATTTATAATTTCCATATTCTGTATATCTATATCCAATTTACATAACTGTAATCTTAACATTAATTCATGTAGGACAAAAAGATGTTTTTTTTATAGTTAGATAAATCAGTATAGAATAGACTGTAGGCTTAAATATTATTCAAATAATAAAAATAATGGCAATAGTTGCTGCAACTTACAGCCTGTCACAGAAAACAATACTTTTTTTATAAAAATATCTACCATTTCACCATTTGAATTAAATTATTTCCAGAGATCTCGGGGAGAGCAAGTGCCCCCCCCCCCCCCCCTGCGGGCGCCCATGATAACACTGGAAAAATCTTTCAATGACATCTCCAGTTCTAATTATTGGTTTTCTACTTATAGACAGAGTGGTATTTGTAGGGGGAAGGGGGACTTCCCCCCTCTGGGTACTTGTGCCCCCCCTTGCTTGATAAATTTTATCCATGGGGGAAATGTTATATGACGTAAAATCATTATCTCATGCTGTCCCTAGACAGTCATTAGAATTTCCCCCTCACTGGAAATTTCTTAAATACCACACTGCTTAAATGACCCTTCTTTTTCAGTGTAAAAGAAGGCAGTCTATGGGTGAAAACAAATTTTATTCCAATTGGACAGTTGTTCTTTTTTTATTTTTACTTCGCTTAATTAATTGCATGTGTTACATTTAAAAGGAAGATGGTCAAATTACATATCCCCCTTCTCATCTCTGTTGGGAGTAGACAATGTACATGTTTTCCATTTCTAGTACTATTGTATTTTGCTTTTGATTTAATTAGAAAATTATATGAATTTACATTTTTCTAAAAATTCATGCAGAATAAAATAATTATCTTTGAATAGAAGTTCACATGCCACTAGAATTATACAAGGTTTTCTAGGTTCTGCCTTGATTGATTCAATACATATAACACTCTACTACAGAAAAGGCATATAATCACTAAACGTTCAAGTGGAATGTTACTAGATAGTCTTTTTAAAGGAGAAGGAGAAGAAACCAGTAAAAACAATAATATTGTAAAATAAGGGAAAATGGAACTGCAATTATTTCTTCCAAATCGTTGTGTATATTCCCCACCTTACATTAAAGTGGTAACACTCGATTGCTGTATTTTGCCTATGTTAAACAGAAACTTCTTCCAACTTACTAGAAATTCACCAGGTACCAAAACTTCAAATAAAAAATTCATGAAGAAATACTATTGCATTCTCCTAAGTGCTGAACATTTCTTGTCTTAATTATAGATTCCTCGTAGTTGCATGAATCAATTTTGTTACAGTAAAGTTAATTTTAATTTGAGGTGATAATGCTGCTTGGAACATAAGTGTCTTTTTTGTCCATTTCTGTCCTCGAAAAATGTAGTTTATCAAAAAATCCACTGCAAGGCAAGACAAGCCCAATGTGTTTAGAAACACTAATAAAAATAATATTGCAATGCACTAGAACCATTCTTATGTGAAACTAAACCTTGATTTGATGATCGCTGAACAATAAAAACAAAGATTCTTAATTGTTAACATGTGGCTTCAAAGGTTGGCTTGCACATGCTGCTTTCCACCATGGTTGGATCAACTGATATTTGTTTGGATCTTAAAAATTGTTAACACATGATTTAAGTTTTCAAGACTGAATACAGGTCTTGTACTGTTTATAGTATTTCCCCTTGGATGTTATCAACAGAAATCGTAACAGCAGATGTTAAAGTTGGAATCAGTTTGAAGAAGCTATTGATATAGAAAGCCACATTTGAAATACCATAAGCTTGGGTTTTCTGAGAGCTGGTTATTTTTAGTTCAGTTTTAAATTTGGAGGAAACTGCTACGTTGCCAACTGGGAGGTTTGGAGAAATCAGGGTGAAAGAGAGAAGTTAATTTTTTTCAGAATAAGGCTGTATCTTTCAAGACCACATTTGGGAAGATATACATACTTACAGAGTAAAGCTGCCTGTAAATTCTTCTCTCATATGGATGTTATACAAGGGACTATATTTTGGAAGTGCTAAGTATCTTTTCTTAAAATTAATGGAGGTGCAAGGAGTATACTAGGGTTGTTTCGAAAGTTCGTGGACTGAGATTACTATTCGGAGTCCGAGTCAGTACGAGGGTTGGAGTGAGTTTCCTTTTCGAAATAGCACCCTTCACACTCTATACACCATTCCAGCGATGCACTAGCTTCTCAAACACATATTGCAGACCATTTTCTGAGAGTCGGTGTAATGTAGTGGATGTGAGAGCTTTCACTTCCTGGTCCATGCTAAACTTCCTTCCGCGTAACTCATTCTTAAGTGTTGGAAATGCCCAGAAATAGCAGAGTGCGAGGTCTGGGCTGTATGGAGGATGGTCTAGAACTTCCCACCAATTTTCTCCAAAGCTGCCATAGCTTGTCGTGCCACATGTGGCTTAGCGTTATCCTGTAGGAGAAACCAACCATCATGAAGCAGTTCACGTCTTTTTTTGTCTCTCTTTTTGAAAATTCTCCCTTCGTGACATCTTGCTACACCAGCATTCAGTTTAGGTGCCAATTCACGAATCTATAAATGTCTATCTTCTTTCAACAATGTCTCAGCTTTCGCAATGTTCTGAGCATTCACTGATGTTGATGGACGCCCACTTTCCGCCTTGTCCTGCACATTGGGTTTATCTTCCTTAAAATGCTTCTGTATGACCAATCTGCCCATTGCTTGGTTACTGTAAGCTTCTTCAATCATCTCAAACGTTTCCTGTCCACTTTTGTGTAACTTCACACAAAATTCAATAGTGATCCTTTGTCTGGTAATTATCGGTATATCATTCTCATCTGCCTTTGTAATACACTCTGCAGTTAGAATTTTATAGCAAGCAAACAAACAACAGCTGCGCATTGGTTCACTCGTACATTAACAAAGCACACCACAGGCTATCTACATGTGCAACAATCACAGCCTTGGCTTACACAGAATCGGTGCAGTGTTGCCAATCCACGAACTTTCGGAACCTCCCTCGTATAATGCGAAGAATTAGAAGGGCCTCCCTGATGGCACCCTGGCCAAGATTGTCACTTTGAAATCAAAAAGTTCCAGGTTCGATTTCTGGTGGAGGCACATTGCACAGTGATACAGATCCCACTTCAAACTGTAAGTCTAGTACTGATTAGCCTATCTGAGCATAAAATGGATGTGAGAAAATGAGAAAATTCATATGTGCAATGTTGCAAAGGGACCTGCACAGGATGAGCACACAACACATGAAAGGGATTTCCACACCACATATTCTCATATACAGGTTAAAAAAGTTAAAACATTGAATGAAACCCATTCTTTAACTTGGATGCTTGCTGATGATTACTTCAGCCTAAAAATCTTCAATTTCAGTGTAAACTGTACTTCCAGAAAATAAACTTTAGTATGAGGGAGAATTCACACCAAAGCGACAAGCAACACATGCCACATATGCTTGTATTTGATTGATTGATTGATTTGGTGTTTTAAGTCCACTTTATGCACAGTAGGGCTAATCGGGACTGGACCTACAGTTTAAAGTGGGATCCGAACCACTACGTGCCTCCACCGGGTATCGAACCCGGGACCCCTTGATTACAAGGCGACCACATATGCTTGTGAATGAGCCAATCAGCAGCAATGTTTCACACTGTAGCAGCATGACAGGCTGCACAAGCCTAAGTTCGATTGGTGAAATCATCAAGCAACATGTCTCACCTGTCACTTTGGTGTGTATTCTTCCTAAGAGAAAATGGTGTTGAAATTTTTGCTCGTATGGCCTTTTGTTTTGTTTTGTTTAGAACTGGCCCAGATTAATCTGTGAAAGACTTTCCCTTCTGGTATTTGCCAGAGCTGCCTGCTTATCAGTCTAGTGGCGTTACAGACTTAGTCACACAAAATTCTGCAAAATGACTTCCTCTCACTTGTATCAGCCTTTTTCATGAGTACTAATGCAGTTTAGTGGCATGGTTGTGAACTATGGGAAAGAAAACATGCACTCAAGAAGCGGTTTGAGTTAATCTTTCATCTCTCACTTGCTTCATTAAATTATGTTATGTCCAGTAGCAGGTCATGTGTAATACATATTTGTTACTCTGGAGAACATTATGAAAACCCTGTGTTGTTTGCTATTGTTTGTGGGGAGGGTGGGGGGGATTATAAGGAAAGATTGAGAGGTTGTAGGGTTAATTTAATATACTCATAGACTATGTGTTGAGAATTCTTCAATTAAATACTTTAAAAAGATCTAAGATCAATTACTTACGTGTGTGAGTACAATTTGTCGATCAAAACTGCTTCCTTCTTCAGGTTAATGTGTATTCTTAGGCATCAAACATGGTGTCACATTAAGAAAGTGTTAGTTGAGGATACAGGTTATGTTAAAAACACTTACTGAAGAACCCACATTGTAGCTATTAAAACAGTCATTCGGTCCACACACAAATCTAAAACCGTGCATATCACAATCTAAAACCTCATAAAAGAAACATCCGAAGCAGCTGTTAGGAGCCACCCAGCCAGTGTTTGGTAGAAGTGAATGTGATCGACAAATCGTACTCACACACGTAAGTAATTGATCTTAGATCTTTTAAAAGTTCTTCATTATTTAGCTGTGAGTAATACGCACATTATAATATGATATTTTGTGTAGTATTTTAAGACTTTGTCTCATTTCAAAATGAAAATATAGTAGCCAAATTATCTCTAAAACCTTCACAAGTAAGAAAGTATTTTTCATACATAATAATGTGCATAAATCGCCATCATTTTTAAAAAATTTCCATTTGATAAAGTAGAACTCGAGCAGCAACCCTTCATAAAAACTTGAATCCTTTCTACAAATACCATCCTTCTTACTTATCTTTTATTAGTTATACATAAAACTATGTACACAATTTCCTTGGTATTTAATTTCCATCCACCCATCATCTACTAAAAGAACTAGGTCTACAGTGTTCGCTACAGCTGAATTTTGTCCTGGTGATTGCAGTGTACAGTGTAATCAATTTGCATGTAACATTTTAACTTGCATATCCCTCCAATGTGTTGATTCATATATATATCTTTGATTCTATGAATAACGTGACTGTATCTTTACATATATTAACGAAACTTGCAAGTATCATAAATCAATTAGTATTCCACGTGATAGAGATAACTTGCAGAATAGTTATTTCAACAATTCATTTTCCAGCAAGAAAATGTCTTCCTGCTAAATAGCTTATACCATTTTCAATTGATTTTTGGGTTTGCATTACTAATAATTTGCACTCATTATATTTATTTTACTTTTCTAATAAATATGAAATAACTTAGAAATCACTTAGGCTATTCTAGAATTTATTTCTTAATTTAAAAAGTTAACTTCTTTCAGGATTTTCACATACCATTCCCGAGATAATGCATGGAGCTTGCATTTATAGTACATTAATGTTGTATTTTAATTCTCTAACAATATATTGTTACAGTAGACAATCCACTGTCTTGATGTTGGATTTTTACCCCTTTTTGTAGTCTTCTAGCAAGTTTCCTATACATATATCAGTACTCTTGTTATTTACTGCCTTCTCTGTAAGAAAACACATTACGTGTGTTGTGCACACTAAAAGCAAAACCCTGGGTGCATGTCATTGTCACTTTCTTTCACATCCAGGCACTTCACCTTTTGTTTTTCCAGCTCTCCTATGATCCACCTTGCACACTGCTGCAATAAGTATTGAAGGGTTGCACTTTTCAGGCTTATTGTAATGGTAGGTATCTCATGTCTTGATTTGCAATTAAGCCACAGTTACTACCATTTCATATTTGCAGTTGGTTGTATTCATTTTCTGTACTTGGGCTTTCAGCAGTTGATGCCGTAACTTAATTATATAACAGCATTTTATGTTCTTTGGTCTGCATTAACAAATAACACAGAGCTGTTACATATACATGTATAAAATAATATTTTTTGTAGCAATAAAATATGGCTTTGCTTATTGCTGTATTATTAAATTTTTAATTCTCCTCATAGGCATGTTTCACATTACACAATTGATATATTCATCAGTATATATCCACTAGAGAATATATTAATTTCTCGCTTTTGAGTATGTGTACATAGCTATTATACAAATGCTTTTAAATTTAAAGATATTTAGTAAAAATAGTTATGCTGGCTCAGAAAAGAATGTTTGAAATTGCGACAACAACATATTTTATAGAAGAGCATAAACATTAAAGTGTGAATATGTATTACTTTGACAACTTTTTAATATATATTAAATGCATTTGAACGTTAATACAATGTTATGTTCAAGATGTTTATTGAATTGTGATGGATTAAAATATATTTTTGTTTATAACATTGCCTGTGGATTTTCTGGCTTCAAATGTAACATTTATGTTGAACAGCATAAAGCCATAATGAAATGCCTAAAAGTAATTGAACACAAAGAGTGTTGCTTCTTAAATAGTAGTAGAGAATCTTTCATTATTATTATAACAGTAGAAATAATGACTCATATATTAAGTGCTGCGAAAAGTTTCAGAATAACATGCACAAAAGACAAGTGCATGGAAAGCTTAATATATGAGGGAAATTCATATATTTTTGGTAAAATGATTTTGTAATGTGAATCTCTCCTCACTGATGTGAAGAGAGTAGTTTAGTATTACTATTTAGTAAATACACTTGCCTTTGCATAATTTTAGAGCATAATTTTGTAACTATAGCATACTAATGTCATAATTTTATTTTATCTTTTACAGGGTCTCCTTTCAAATTCCACGTTGATTCCATTAGTAGTGGTTATGTGACAGCATATGGACCTGGACTAACACATGGAGTGTGTGGTGAACCCTCAAATTTCACAATATCAACTAAAGGAGCAGGAGCGGGTAAGTGTACATGGAATGACAAAAATTCAACATGAAAACCTCCCAACTGCACTTAAAAATAGCTCAGTTTCTGAGCCTTTAGCCCAAGTATTCTAAACCAAGATTGTGAGACATACACTCAATGTGCTTTTTGAATCAAATTGATCCCTAAGGTAGGTGTAATACATATATCCCAAAGGCTGCAGTTTTTATGGACAGTTTGAACAGCGTATTAAACATTACAAATTAGATGGTGCCAGAAAAGGGGACATTGGCCCATCCATAGTTTTTCAAATACATGTCTCTTAGATCAAGAAGCTTCAGTAGTCTGAGCAGAACAAATTTCAAGCCCCTGGAGTGCCTTTTTTTAAAATTCAAAAAATACAGGAAGAAATGCCTCCATATGCTTGGTGTAACTACTAACAGTGGTGTATTCTGAAAATTTGATCTGGTTTACCACAACAAATCTTTTTTATTGTACATTATATATAATAGAAACAAAACACCAATGCAGGCATGCAAATAAAACAAAAACAGAAGTCCAACAACTTCAAATTTTCCAGCCATTTCTATATATGTGGAAAAAGTTTATTTACTGGTGGTATAACCGGTAACATGGGAGAATATGCCACTGGTAATAATAATAATAATAATAATAATAATAATAATTTTTATTGTAGAAACATATGAGAACATCACATGTATTACAATCGTCAGAAATATAACCTATCCTTATAATAATAAAGTATACACAAATCTTACAAACAAACATCCCAACAGCATCTTAGGGTAAAAACACAGTGAAGCACATCCCTCATCGCTGATTGCCAGAAACTCGCAGGGACAAGTTTCTGGTAATTCAAAACCATGGAGTCAAATGAGGAAAAACATGGTGGAGCCCCACTCATCGCAAGATGTTCCCAGGATCAAACACGGTTTGATCTTGGGTGTCTCGTTTCAAGTGGAAGGTTCTGTGATTGGTCCACTCAAGGTCACTTCTCCCCTTCGTGGAAGACACCCTCCTCATTTTCCCAGTTTCTTTTGACAGAGTTCCGCTCAACAGAAAGAATGGGGACCAGTTTGAGTGGGAGAGGCTTGTTCGAGGTGCCTGTCCGACATCTGGTTCATTCATTATATCCTGACATTTATATGCCTTGACCGGGCTTCTTTCGATTAGCAAGGGTCCTTGTGCCGCACTGTGTTTTTACCCTTAGAAACGTAACACAACTTACATAAATTTAATAGTTAACAATATTATCTTACACAAGCATAACAATTTTACCTAACAAAATTAATTTCAAAGAATTCTTCTGCCTTATATATAAGTACTTAGTATGCAATGTTACAGCAATAAGAGCCATCTTGCAATTAAAATTGACTGCAATTATGAGCATCCTACAAAAGAATTTTTCTCTAATGAAGTGGTATCTCAATAAAGTATTTGTTAGATAAACATGTGAAATCCTCATATTGAACATCAGCATATACAGCTTTTCTGGTTATTCTCTTTAGTCATTGCTGACCTCTGTGGTGGAGTGGTTAGCACAGCATGCTATAATGCCAGGAGTCCCTGGTTTGAATCCTGGCATGGGTGTTCTTTGCAAGTGTCTCTTCATTAGTTTTATTATATCATTCATTGTGATTAGCCAAAAGTGACAGAGAAGTGATGTGAATTAACCAAATCAATCAATCTTTACTCATTGTCAATGGTTGCAGAATTTCCTTTCAATAATTAGTTCCTCCTAATTTGTAATTGAATTCCAGATTTACAAATTCCTTCCTCTCCTGTATATTGGTAAACTTTAAATTGGGTCCATTAGCAACTAGGGCTATTTGTACCCTACATAATTATATCTGAACAAGCTCCTTATCAACCATGAAATGTAGAACAGGTCTCAAAAAGTATAAGACAGTGTCTTAAAACTTATGTGGAGATGAGCTCATTCTTCTTCTATGGTGCTCTGGTCCATATTCTGTCCCTGGCCTCTTCCATCCCGTCCTATCCAAGTTCCTAGTTCTCAGTAGTTGTACTGCGTCTGCTCCAACCGCTTCTTCCCATCTGTTTCTGGGTCAACTGATTTTTTCCCTCCAAAATTTTGTTGCATCACCTTCTTGGGGATTCCTCCTCATCCATCCTGATTATGTATCCTGCCCACTCTAACCTTTTAGCTCTTATGTAAGTTGATATGGGGACATCTTTGTAAAGTTCAAATAATTCCATGATATTTAATCAATGGTAGTAATGAGAAGTATGCTTTATTGGCTCTTTGTATGCTATTTCTTACTTCTAACATCTCATCATTTCTGTCTGTGAGGAATGCTCCTAGATAAGGGAAACTTGATACCACTTCCAATTCATATTCTCCAATCTTTATGATTTTCCTTTGACTTTGCTTTCTTTGTTTGGACTAATATTTTTGTTTTATTTGTGTTAATTTGTAATCCAATTTCCTTCCCTTTCTCATCTAGTGTTTTCACCACTTCTTTAATTGATCTTCCTATGATATTGATGTCATCTGCGTATCCAACTATTTGGGTCGACTTCTATTCCAATGTTCTTCTGGTATCTATCATTAGTTTCCTTATCACATATTCCAGAGATAGATTGAACAAGAGTGGTGCCAAGTCATCTCCTTGTTTGAGACCTTGTTTAACTGGAAAGCACTCTCCCACACATGCTTTGGTGTTCTGCATTGTCATTTCTACCAATCGAATTAATTAATTTTGCGGGTATTCTAAATTTCTCAATATGTTTCCAATTTTAGTTTTATCAATAGTCATGTGCTTGTTTAAAATCGACAAGGACTTGTGTTATTTCTATGTTCCCTTCCCAACACTTCTCCAGTATCTGTCTTGACTGTATGTATTTGATCTATTGTGGACCTGCCTTTTCTGAAGCTGGCTTGGTACTCTCCTAATGCTTCTTCTGCATATAGTTGTTATCTTTCTCTAATATGTCAATATCTTGTATGCTACACACAGCAATGATATTCCCCTGTAATTTTCACACATTTGATTATACCCTTTCTTGAATATAGGGCAATTACACTCTTTCCAGTCATCTGACATATGTTTCCATACTTTTCATAGGAGTAAGTGTAGGGATTCTAACAACTTCTTCCCTCCATATTTCCATATTTCTGCTGGTATCCTGTCTTTCCCTGGTGCTTCGTTGTTTTTTAGATTCCAAATAGCTTTTTGAATTTCTGCTAGTGTGGGTGGCTCTTTTGGTTCTTCTGACTCTTCTTCCTCCTCATTTTGTCTATTTAATATTTGTTTTTCATTCCCCAGTAGTTTTCCCTCTTTATCTTTGCAGATGTTTGTTCTTGGTTTAAATCCTTCCCTTATATTCTTTATTTCCTTGTATGCCATATATGTATTTCTTTGTTTAAAGTCTTGATTGATTTTATTTATTTTCTCTGTTACATGTTTTCTTTTCTTCCTATGACATATACAGGGTGTTTGAAAAAGAACTCCCTAGTTTTAAGTATAAATTTAATAGGGAAAGTAATGAAAACTTACATCAATGAGTACATATCATGAAAGAGGATTCCTTCAAGTTTTGTTCAATGTTAGTACACCTCAACGTGGGATCCATTTGTTGCCCTGCACACGTCGAGACGATATTCCACTTCTCGCCACGTATTCACCAACATTTCAGGTGTAACTGTCCCAACCGCAGCGACAATTCTTTCCCGTAAATGATTGATGTCTCTGATCCTAGCACTGTACACAACATTTTTTATGTGGCCCCAAAAGAAAAAAGTCCAGTGGGGTTAAGTCTGGACTTCGTGGTGGCCAAGGTATTGGGCCAGCCCTGCCCATCCACCTTCCTGGAAAGCGAGTGTTAAGAACCACACGCACCTGTTTACTGTAATGTGGTGGGGCGCCATCTTGTTGGAAAAACACAAGCCCCTTTTCCGCCTCAATATCGTCCATTTGGGGAAAGACGTACTCTGTCAACATGTCATGGTAAACGTCCCCGTTTATTGTTTTTTCTACAAAAATGAAAGGACCAACCACACGATCTTCCATCAAACCACACCAGACATTAAGTTTTGGAGAGTCACGTTGATGCTGAATAACTTCATGTGGATGCTCTGCCCCCCAAATTCTACAATTATGACGATTAACTGTTCCACTGACATGAAATGTAGCCTCATCAGAAAAGAGAATGTTTGGTAAAAAATTGTCATCATCATCAATTCTGTGTAGAAAGTCAACAGCAAACTCATACCTTTGGATTTTATCAGTAGGTTTCACTTCATGTAACAGTTGCAATTTGTAGGCGCGCAACTTTAGTCTTTTACGAACAACATCACACACTGTACCTTTAGGCACTCCTAATTGTAGACTACGTCTGGCCAATGACTTCTTCGGGCTCCGAACACACGAAACATGGATCTGTTCAACAACATCTTCGAAAGTTCTCGGTCTACCTGGTGATTTACCTTTTAAAACACTACCGGATTCCTTGAAAGACTTTAGCCAATGACGGATAGTTTTTGCTGTAGGTGGTTCACCACCATACTGACGTCTAAAATTACGTTGCACTGTTATAACTGACTCAGTTTTCACAAACCAAATAACACACTGTGCTTTCTGTTGCGGAGTACACATTGTTGCTGAGTTGCTCTGCACTACACGAATGCCAGAACTGAACTGAGGGAACAAAGGAAAAAACACAGCACTGGTGCCGTCTCAAGGTCAAGCAGACCTACCAACTGCAAGGGTGCCAAACTTGGAGAGTTGATGAATCAAACACCACAAACTAGAATACTGTATGTCACTTTGTACAGATTCTAGGACACATTAAAACTAGGGAGTTCTTTTTCAAACATGCATATTTCTTCCACTTCTACTTCTCTGCTGTTTGCATGGTGGTTGTGCCTACTTGTTCTAGTTTGTGCGCCAATTACTTCTTAAACCTCTCTGTATGTTTATTTTCTGTCAATTTCTTAATTTCGTTTTTCTGATTCGGTTCTGTTTTGTTTCTTGGTGATTTTGTTATTCGTCCTCTGAAGACTACTTTGACCAGGTAATGGCCTGTTCCACAACTGGCCCCTCTGTATGATGGTACATTTAGAATGCTTGTTGCCCTCCTTGTCGGAACATGGTGCTGACCACATTATCTCCAAAATGGCCAAGATCAAGAATGTGTGGAGCCAACCCCCACGTCCCCTAAATGTGCCTTCATGGCACGGTGCTATGTGCATGGGGAACTTTGCCTTACCTTAAAGATCTTTGTAAATTGATGCATAATAAGAGTGGAATACTTGCACACTAATATTAATCAATATTTTTGAACAACTTTTAATTATATTACAATTTCCAAGTATCTGCATTGGTATCAGTGGGAATCAGTGAGAGTACCAGGATTACTCTCAGTTCAAAGTGCTATCGGCTCAGCTCTAATACGAATCATAAAATTTGAGGCTCTACTGTACCTCTCGGCACATGCAAGGACAAAATACAGAACAACAGGCAGTCTTGCATATGATTATCCTGGCTGTAGGTGCAGGCACCAGAGCCTCTTCAGCCTGCAACAGTGCAATATCCAGCATATACTACATAACGTGGTCATTGATACATGTGTGCCTTCCAAAAAGGTCACCCCCTACCTCTTATTTCTTTGCTTCACCATATAAAAATTAATTAACTTTGTATTTTTGTTGCACTTAATGTGTTGTTCATATTCTTTTGGCAGTTTGGATGTTTTTTTTCTAGATTTTAGATTCTTATCTTATAATTTACTCTTTCTTGCTTATGTTTTATTTTTTGCATTTGCTCGAAAAACATATTGAATTTTTGTAGGTGCTGATGTTTAGATTTTATTCATACTTTTTCACTAATTTATTTCATGAACTGGTAACTTGATTGATTGCAAACAAATAGTTGTAACATACTATCATAATTTCAGGTGGGTTGTCCTTAGCAGTAGAAGGACCAAGCAAGGCTGAAATAAGCTGTCATGACAATAAAGATGGAACTGTCTCTGTATCATATCTTCCCACTGCACCAGGAGAGTACAAGATCTCTGTTAAATTTGGAGACAAACATATCAAAGGAAGTCCTTACACTGCCAAAATTACAGGTGGGTAATTTATGTATTTATTTATGTATTCCATAAGAGATTACAAATTATTTTTGCCTATAATTTATAAAACAAAATAGAGAAGTCAAGTTTCTATTTCACTGTTAGTGTTTGTGTTCTTTTCCATAAAATAGTATTAAAATGTAGCTTTACAATGATAGTAATGCTGCCAACTTGGAAGCCAACAATTTTGAAAGACTATATTTTTCCAGAAGTTCTTGGCTGAGCTTCTTTTTAAAATATTATACTTATTTCCTTATATTAATGATATCAAAATTAACAAGACCGTAAACACGTTTATCAAGTATTTGCTTTCTTTTGTATTTTCAGGAGAAGGAAGGAAAAGGAATCAGATTTCTGTTGGTTCATGTAGCGAAGTATCTTTACCGGGAAAAGTATCGGACCAAGAAATTCGCTCTCTTAATGCTTCAATTCAAGCTCCTAGTGGACTTGAAGAACCCTGTTTCCTTAAGAAGCTGCCAAATGGAAATCTTGGTAAGATATTAAAAAATGTTAAGAATAGCTATGCATAAAACTGGAATGACACCTACAAAATGCAATGACTATGTAAGGGGGGTATCAAAATGTCCTTAAGTAAAGAAGCATACTTTAATTTTTACTAGAGAGAAGATTCGTATGTTCTAAAATTGAAAAAAATATGCATTTAAATATGATTAAAAGTTTGAAAGGTTTTCTCCACACCTTTTTAAAGTATATTTGGAAAATGGGCCTTAAAATGTGCATTATAAATAAACCAAAAAATAACAAGTGAATCCTGAAATGTTTGAGTGTGGTGACACTCATTATTACAGCATAGTGTGCCATATTTTGTTAGGATTTATTTGTGTGCTAACAGGATAAATTTGTTAAGATGCACGCATATGCTTTGTCCATCCATCCTACTGCATATTAGATGGAAGTTTTATCACTACTGCTGCATCCCAATTGCTTTACATGCCTATATAATCATGAACTAATTTTTTCAAAATGTCCCTGTAGTTTTTCAAGGTCGAATATATTTGAGCATCTTTATTCTGATTTTATCGATCCCAATTTTTCCAATAATTTTTATGTGAAATCAAAATGATCAGAGGGTGGTTCATATTTTTAACAAACAGTATATATATATATGAGAGCATAAATAGACAAAAAAATACTAATTTTTCACATTTTATTATTTGTATTATTTTCTCAAAGGGTTGAACCACCTTGCAAAAAAAAGACTTCTTGCCACACCTTTGCTCTATGATATAATTGGTATATACTAGGTTTTAGCACATGTGCATTCTTATTAAATTATACATATTTATTTCATATACAGTCTCTTAATTCATTTTGTTTAACTCAATAAAAAATCTGTCTCTTGCTATTTCATTATTTCAACATTTTTAAATTTCATCTCTAAAAATGCATTTTTAATACTTGAAACATCAACTGAACAGAAATTTTTCTTTTGCAATATTGTAAAATACTTTCACAAATTTCATCTATAAATGTAAAGAGAAAAATATTACTTCACATCCTAAAGAATTATGCTATAGTTTTACATAGTTAGAAGCCTCCCCGATGGCGCAGTGGTAGCATCGTCGCCTTGTAATCAAGGGGTCCCGGGTTCGATACTCGCTGGAGGCACATAGTGGTTTGGATTCCACTTTAAACTGTAGGTCCAGTCCCAATTAGCCTTATTGTGCATAAAGTGGACTTAAAACACCAATTCACTCACTACATAGTTAGAAGATACAGGAAAAGTACCGTGTGTATAGATATTTTTTTAGTTTCATTAGGTTAATTTATTTACTTCACTCACAAGGTGGTCTTTATAATAAATTTTAGAATGCAGAAATCCTTACATATGCTCTAGCATTAGCCTGTAGCTTTGATGCAGCTAAAAGAGAAAGAAGAAGAACCACCACTTTCTCATTCTGTAATGATTGATCATCTTATTTCAGAATAATCTTTATAAAGTGAAAATAATCAATTAACTAATCAATCAATAATCAATGAATAAATGTTAGAAATGTGTAGAAATAGAGTAATATGTTTGTATTTTTACAGGAATCTCCTTTACACCCCGTGAAGTAGGTGAACATGTTGTTTCTGTGAAACGAATGGGAAAACACATTACAAACTCTCCTTTCAAAATTACTGTAGGCGAAAGAGAAGTTGGTGATGCTAAGAAGGTTAAAGTTACAGGAAATGCATTAGAAGAAGGAAAGACACATACAGATAATACATTCACTGTTGATACAAGAAATGCAGGTAAATAAAGATTTTTTTGCAAAAAAAGTTTCTTAAATATGTGTTATTACATAATGAAATGTACTGTTTATGATTCCATGTGCTGATTCTTTTGTTGTATACAGGATTGTTTCTGATCTCTGATAAAGAATTGCAAGTTTGAATGTGACACTGCTGTCTGCATGCTTGGCCATGTTTTGGGGATATGCAGGGATATGTTTGGGGAGGTGCCCCAGTATACACATGTCCAGCTGCAACTTACCAAAGCAAATTGAACAATTTTGGGAAGACTACATAACTGGCTTTTCCGATGCATACTACCTAGTCCTACCATAAATACTGTCGCAAGGTTTTGAATGAAATTGAAGATGCTTTCAAATATTTTAATATCGCATGGCTATGTGTTACATGGATCATCAGCATCCTTCGCCATTTCCTGCCTGAAAACATGGATATATTGTGTAAACATAACACTAACCATTGTTCAAAATAACCACCTCTGACTGTGGCCACTCATCAATTGCATTACGTGTTCTATTGAGGGAAATCTGACACTGCCTTCAGCACCTCAGAATGGCAATATTGGGGTGTATTTTCTTTCAAGTAATGTCTTGAATAACAGACCACAATTTGTAGTCCAGAGGGTTGAGGTCTGGAGTACCAGATGGCCTCAAGCCTCTGCTGGGTTGTTCGAGCCTTATGAGTTGATGCAGAATTCTACAGAAAGCTCATCTCTTGACCATGGATGAGTGTGTTACTGAAATCCTTGGGTGCCATCATAACACACCCCAACCACACCAAGATGGGTCAGTCCCCTCTGGACCCTTGGAACCTTCTCACTAGGTTCTCGTGAACACCTTGTCATTTTGTTAGTTGAAAGCCTCCTTCCTCCACAGTTTTCCTTTATTGGTGAACCTGATTCTTCTGTGTATGATGCTTTAACTCGGCTGTGGAAAAATTGCATATACGTCGTTTGAAAGTCCTATGTCATTTCACAACACATGAGACATTTACATTTTGGAAATGTTCAGCTCAACAGACCATCAATTGTTGCTTCCTTACAAGACTTCTGTGCATGCAGGCTGCCTCTGATTTCACCAGTTGCACAGACCTTACAGTGTGTGCCCCTCTTTGCCTGGGCCTGTCATTCATTCATTCACTGTGTCAACGAAACACTGGATAATATGAGACACAAAACCTCTTGGAGATTCAAAGCTTCTGGAGGATCTTGAAAAATTCCACCTGCTGACTTCCCTACCTTATGGGTGCTTGCTATAACAGCCTTACAGTTTTCATACTCGCCCCATTCCATCATGAAAGCTAAACACAAATGTTCTACCATTTATGTAACTCCATTAGAAATGACTCACATGTTCCTTCTCACTGAGGGTTGTTGACATTGAACACCAGGTGAGAAGCCACCTTCCAAAGTTGACAGTATATGTGGTAAGATAGCTATTCCACTATCATAGATGCCTGCAGGAAGTAAAAATTTTCTGTATCATAGAAAGTGATTAGGAGTGTGCTGAGTAAAAAAAGAAAAATCTGTCTGAGATTAATTTCAAAAGGATAGAAACAGGCAAATCCGTGACCTGCAACTAGCCATAGTCTAGACATGAACATTATTATCAACCAGAATTTGAAGTTGAAAAGAAGTAACGAGCAGATCATTGGATTGCAATTCAGTTATTCCTAACCTTATCCTCTGTGAAGTATGTATAATATATTGATGTATTCTCTGAAATCTCATGTTTACATTGATGTCTGACACACATCATAATTTTGTTTTATAACTGCTCTCACAGTTTTAAAATTTACCCCTCGTGATGGAAAATTCAATACTATCTTATCGGGAAATAGCTCATGATGAGTTTGTTTGGACTCAATCTTGCTCAGTTGTTTGCTCATGATGTCACCACTAATATCATCCATTGAAAGTCAGTACGAGAGATCAGGAAAAAGTTTCCTTTTTGTTCTTTTTTTTTTTTAAGTACGAGCCCGATAAATGAAATGAAACTAGCAATGTGTTATTTTGTCTTTCCTCTACATTTACACGCAATGCAATGTTTGTGCAGGCTACTGCGCATGCGCAGCATGTGATTAGCGTGAGTCATGCAGTGAGAAACGTGCCCTGGCCATAAGGAGTAGCAAGTCATGGCAGAACAACATGTTTTGGCAGTGTGGTGTATTGCTCACAGAGTTTTTGAAGGAAGGGGAAACAGTCAATGCTGCACATTATTGCCAGACACTGGAGAAAGTGAAAAAAGCAATTTGCCGCAAACGTCTGGGACTCCTTTCTGCTGGTGTCATTCTTTTGGATGACAATGCTTGTCCCCATTCGGCAGCACTAACACAGGATAAACTTCGAGAAATGAAATGGGAAAGGTTACCACACACCCCCTACAGCCCTGAATTGGCCCCGAGTGACTTGTTTCCTGCACTGAAGTCCCAGCTGCAGGGTCAACGTTTTCACACTGATTTGGAGGTTCAGACAGCCATGAAAAGTGTTCTTCGTTCCCTGGACCCTGATTTTTTTGTAGATGGCTTTCAAAAACTTGTGCAACGATGGGACAAATGCTTGTGCCGCCTTGGAAATTATGTTGAAAAGTGAGAAAGGACCATGCTACTTGGTGCAACTTGATTTTTGTGTGTAACTTAAGAAATACATTTTTTGCAACATAGGGAAACTTTTTCCTTGAACGACCCTCGTACATGCTCTGTTCAAAGTATTTTTTTAAGAAACATCAGTTTCATTTTTCCATTATTCAAACTAGTAACTTATTTTATAAATCTGGTGAAATATAATTGTATTTTTACACATTTTATTGAAAGAATATTGAAAATACTGCAAAGCTTCATGTAATATTGAAAATGTCATGCCCAGGGCGATGATGGAAACTTGTGAGTTGAGAGTTACTATAATATTAGAAGGTGTTTCACCAGGAATAATCATTCGAGCTCATAATTTCCAAGCAGACTGATGTCGAAGTTTTTCAATGATTTTATAATAAAAAATGATATCTCAATGTTTCATTTTAATTTATATTTAACGTCATGTAGATGGATATAAAGCATCCTTCATAAAACTATTTCTTAAAATATCAAAATAATGTAGATAATATAATATAATTAGTGGTTAAATTTGAATATTGGATCACATCCATGCCACGGAATAAACAGAACTATGGATGATGGATATGTGACCATAGAGTTAATGTGGACCGTTACTTTGGAGCATTGGAGTAATATTAACCTAGGTGCTAGGTACTAGGTTGCATAGAAGTGGATTTTTTCTACAGGTGGAAATTGTCTTATAGGTAACTGTCATTTTGTTAGTTTAACTTTAGAATATTCTGATAATTTCACTGATTAACTTGAACTGTTATTTCCCTTACAGGTTATGGAGGCCTGTCTCTCTCTATAGAGGGACCAAGCAAAGCAGAAATCCAATGTAGAGACAATGAAGATGGAACTTTAAATATTTCGTATAAACCTACAGAACCTGGTTATTATATAGTAAACTTGAAGTTTGCTGATCATCATGTAGAAGGCTCTCCATTCACAGTTAAGGTTACTGGAGAAGGTTCAAACAGGCAGCGTGAAAAAATACAGAGACAGAGAGAAGCAGTTCCTATTACTGAAGTTGGTAGTCAATGCAAATTAACCTTTAAAATGCCAGGTAAGAATGCAGCTTTGTAGTGTACAGTAAAATGTTAATTTAATATTGTAATGTGACTGGGTGACAGTGTAATTGTGTAAAAGAAAAACTGATTAAATTAATGTCTGCACTTTCACAAGATGAAAGTTCATGAACATTTTTAGATAGAAATCATCCTAATTGGCCTCTAGGGCCGCTTTTACAACCAACCCTTGTCATACATTTGAGAAAATCATATTGAAAATATTAAAATAGAAATATTGTTGGTTACATAAGGAGTAGATAGATTTAAAATTATATGTGTGTACACTTGAAACCAAATCTGTAAAATTATTTGACTTACAGCACAAGGAAATGAACTGGTCAAGATGCGAAAAAGTAGTGGCAAGATAAAAAATAATCTTTCTGCATTTTAGTTTTGTTTTCTTTGTGTTTTACATGATATAAAAGCCTGTAAGGTTTTTTCCAGTTGTAGCGGATATTTAACCCAATAGTCTCAAAATATAGATTCTCAACAATTCTAATCACTATATTTTGTGTATATACAGGTGAATAAAATATAAAAATATCTACTCTATGAAAAATTATTTATAGCAATACTTCTCTTCTCTCCCTCATACATCAACCTTCACACATTTAGTTGAAAGGTCAATATTTTTCTGTAAAAATACTTTTACATATTAATAAGGGTGAAATGTAAATTCTGTACTTGAAGTAGATAGCACATTTTACATTGCTTATGTACTGTATCATCATGGGCGTCCAGAAGGGGGGTGCAAGGGGGGGCCATGCCCCCCCCCCCTGGAAAATGAATGTGTACCTAAAAATTATATATTTCACATATAATTTCATTTCAATCACAGTAATTTATGTTAATTTGTAAATTCGTTGAAGAAACATGATAATTTCAGACTGAAATAGTGTTTTTAGAGAGGGCATCACTATTTTGGAGGAAAATGTGTGTCCTTTGCCCCCCCTCCCCCTGGAAAAAATTATTTTGCTTGCCCCTCCCTGGAAAAAATCCTGCGGACGTCCATGTTTATCATATATTGTTAGAATGTGTTTTTAGCTGTAAGTGATTTTATTAAGCATTGTTTTTTTAAGAACCAAATTGTGCAAAATCCACCTTGCATGAATTTAGTACATGGGAATAGTTTATAAAGCTGCATGGTGTGCACAGCTTTGCAGTGAGACCTCATGATGTTGTATCTCACTGTTCTACCTTGCTGTATTTCTGTGAGGTTCTCAAAGAACCCTGGAAGTGATCACAGCAGGAGCATTTTCACATAATAGGTGCTGCAAATACCACACAACTTCCCATACTCATCACCCACACAACCTCCCATTATCATTCCAGTGTCATTGTGAATTACATATACAGTACCTGCCTCTGTTCCTAAAAACTGCAACCTTAGAGAAAAATGTGCACTGTGGGAAAAATAGCAATATGTATTTGATAATAATATATTGAAACTTGCTGACTTGCTAGATTCGTTCCTTCTCTCTCTTTCTCTTTCTCTCTCTCTCTCTCTCTCTCTCTCTCTCTCTCTCTCTCTCGCTCTCTCTCTCTCTCTCCTGTCTCTGTCTGTCTCCCTCCCTCCCCCTTCCTCCCTCCCCTTACACAATACATTTTGTCTGGAATTTAAATAATTTCTCATTTGCAGACTTTTCTTGTTCTCAGTCCATGGTTTTTGACCAAGTAGTTATTTTGCACTGTTACATAAATTGTAATTCTTCTTCTTTATTAAAATAATGACTCCTTGAGGGTACCTATATTCAGACTATTCATTTTCCTAATTTTCATTTAAACCACAGAACAGCTCATGTAATTTTTATATCTAGTTTATGAGTAACTAAATAAGAGTCAATATGATTACATGCTGCTTTTGATCAGTTAAAGATATTGTTTTAATATTTTTACTTAAGTAATTATATTTCCACATACCATGTTAGAACTGTCCTTTGGTTGAAATAAAAGGAAACCTGTGCATTATTTTGTAAGAGAAATAAAGTGATTGAATTTTGTTTGAGTTGAATGGAAATAATAACAACACTTTTTTTTTCTTTTTAGGAATTACATCATTTGACTTAGCAGCCACAGTAACCTCCCCTGGAGGAGTTACTGAAGATGCTGAAATAAATGAAGTAGAAGACGGCCTCTATGCAGTTCACTTTGTGCCAAAAGAATTAGGTGTTCACACTGTATCTGTAAAATATAAGGAAATTCACATACCAGGTATGAAGACTGTGTTTATGTTCTCTCTTGCTTTTTACACCTTGATTGTTCTTTACGTCTAACAAGGTTTAATTTAAAACATGCTTCTATTTGTTTTGAATGATAAAATTTCATACATTTCTCTTATCAGTTAAAGTTTTAAGGAAAGTAGCGTAACATTTTATTTACAGTCACAAATTTGATATGTAAGGTATGTGAACTCAATATGGCCTTGTTTCCAATTAGTTACAAGGTTAATTCAACAGATGATGATAGCATTATGAGCTAAGGTTCCTGTCCCAGGGTTAGCTGGGGCTAACTTTCTTCATGCTTTTATCCATTACAAAAATCATCACGAGCATTCTCCTTGGGGACAGGTGATCTCCACATTATCTTATCCAAAAGAAATAGAAATGTTAAATGGAATAAATACGCTATTGTAGATGGTTGCAACTTTATTAAATATAAATATATTAATAACTTACATTTTGTGAGTATCTATGTAACTTCTGCGACGTTTCGGGATGCAACTGCTCCCTTCCTCAGGCTGCTCACATTTCAGTTATGTATAAATCATAACCACGTCGACCTCTCCATAGGTAGAGGATATAGGATTGGTAAAAGGTGTGTGGTTAAAAAACAATAAAAATCTAAAACCCATTACAGGTGCACGTCATACTACCATGCTGTTTCCCCGATTAGAAACTGCTCCTTGGAATGTTTTAAAGTTTTAACATTCCAAGGAGCAGTTTAAATAAACTCTCTATTAAAAGGAATGGTCATTCTGTCATCTGTGCCTTAACAAACCGTATGAGCACATCAAGAATGATTTTCCGATAATTTCCAATCTCCAAAAGATGATCAAGATTTATTGTTTGTATATAACCAGCATAAGCACGTATCTTTCCATGATAATCTTCCTGTGGTTGACTTGAAACAACAAATAAGCTTCTTCTTACCTCCAGAAGAATCCATTTATCCTGATACTCCAAGAGATATCCCAAGATTCCTAGAGCAGCATCCCTAGAAGTGATCCACCCATCACCTGGAGAGTTGAACACAACTTTCACCTGCACTGCCTTCGTACAATGAAAAATCGAATCAACAATATTGTGCTCTTAAAATATGTCTGTAGTCCATAATAGGCCCTATTTGCCTCTATAAGTCATGCCTTTACTTCCTCCTGTGAATCATTCTCATATATCACAACAGAACCCAGGTAGATAAAGGCATCCACTCTATCAAAGGTATAATTAGCCATTGTTATGGTCAGTGATATGGTACCCCTAATTTGCACCCGAGCTTCCCGTATAATCTTCTCTAAGACAATGTTAAACAACGAACAGGACAGCACATCGCCTTGTCTTAGTCCATTTTCTATTTCAACAGGTTCTGAGAGTTGTCCTCCTACTCTTATCCTACTATTAGATCCCTCCATGGTTATCCTCACCATTCTTATTAATCCTATTGGAATTCCAAGATCTTCCATTGCCAGATATAGTTGGGCCCTGTTTATACTATCGTATGCAGATTTAAAATCAATAAATAGATGGTGCGTTCCTATCCCAAACTCCAGAGTTTTCTCCAGTATTTGCCTTAAGGTGAATATCTGGTTAATTGTAGATTTTCCTGGCCTGAACCCACAGATATGGTCCAATGCACTTTTCTACATATGGTAGAAGTCTTTTATATACAATTCTTGCAAATACTTTATAGGCAAAGTTCAACAATGTAACTCCACGATAGTTTGCACACTCCATCATGTCCCCTTTCTTGTGGATAGGTACTATGATACCCGTCCTCCATTCACTTGGCATCTGTCCCTTTTTCCAGATTGTTTATTAGTTCCTTCAAGCCTCTAATGACACTCTCGCCTCCATGCTTAAGCAGCTCTGCTTGCAAGTTATCTATCCCAGGTGCTTTTTTACTATTTTTCAATATCTTGACTGCCTCCCATACTTCATCTAACATTGGACTTTCTATGCCCTCTTCTCATTCCTCTTCTTCATTTAATCCTTCTTCCAGCATACCTGCTACATCTGAACTGCCATTCAATACATCATTAAAATGCCTTCTCCACCTTTCTAAAATTTCATTAGTGTCACTAATTATATCGCCTGTTTCATTTCTACAGACTGTTGTCCTTGGTTTAAAAACATCTTTTGTATTATTTACCAGCTTATACATCTGTCTTACATTCTTCTGCTCATGCAGGCTTTCCAACTGCTTCATCTCCTGCTTCATCCATTCCCTTTTTTCTTCCTATGGACTCTCTTCTCAATCCTTCTTTTCTCTTGATATTCATCCCTAACTCTCCTTGTTGCAATTCTTTGCTGCATCCTCTTATATACATCATTCTTTTCTTTGTTACATTTTGACATTCCTCATCGAACCATGTTTCTTTCTTTACTGGCTTTTGTGTTTTAAGTATTTCCTTTGCTACATTACTGATCCTCAGCTTATATCTATCCCACCTCTCATCTACATTTTCCACTTCTGCCGGTTTCGTTCTGATAAATCCCTCTTGTAATTTACTTCTGTACCTCTCAACCACCATTGGATATCTTAACTGCATGGCATTAAATTTCATCAGGTTAGTCACCTTCATTTTTCGACTATTAGATATTCTTGCTCTAATTCTTCCCATAAGCAAATAATGGTCGGAATCAATATTAGCCCGTCTAAATGATCTAACATCAATGATATCTGATCTATGTCTACAATCTATCAGCATGTTGTCAATTTGATTGTATGTTTTTCCATCCGGGGCTATCCATGCCATTTTATGAATATCCTTGTGCTGGAACAGAGTTGTTGTTATTACTTGATTCTGAGATGCTGCAAACATTATTAGACTCATACCATTCTTGTTTGTTACTTTATGCATACTTTGTTTACCAATTGTTGGTTGATACACATCTTCAATGCCTATCTGGGCATTAAAGTCTCAAATTACTACTTTTATGTCATTTTATGGGCAATCATCAAATGCTTTCTCTAACGCATCATAGAAATGTTCTTTTACATCATCTGTGGATACTTCCGTGGGTGCATGTGCATTGATTATACTGTAATTAAAGAACTCTCCTTTAACTCTTAATGTCGATAATCTTGAACTTTATTATAAACCCAGTTCCTAGCATATGCAGCCTTTCATCACAGCTATAGAAGACAGTTGCTTCTCTCTTTTCCAAAACTCCTTTTCCAATCCAACATACTTCTTGCAATGCCACTATTTCTGTTGCATTTTTTTATGTGAAAGAACAAAATATATTGCTAGGACATATTGGGTACTGTGGGATCCATAAGTATTGTTCAGAAAATTGTCCAGGACTATTTCGTTGGTTTTTATCTTCATCCTATGTATTTTTAAAGACTGTATTTTTACCATATACTGGTTCGGAGGTTGTAACCAGATGGTTTGGTGTGTTGTGTCAGTTCTTGAAGCTCTCATTGCATAAAATGAAGGGAGTTAACATGGTGATGGACAATTTACTTGGAAATACTTATGGATCCCACTGTACGTATGTACCCAATATTGCCTAAACGTTACTTTTTAATAAAATCTTTACTGCACCCACATTATTATTTGGAACTGGCCCCAATTTTCAGTAAACGACCAGAATTGTTCCCTCTTTTGAATTTTGCAATTAGTTTTACCTTCCTGGCTTTATACACCATTAAAAACAATCACAAACCTTAGATAGGCCATATTGGATTCAGGTACCTTATAATCAAAATATCCCTAAATATTCATTTAACTCGCATATTTTCTTTTTATGGTTCTCCAAGTCGATTATATATTAAAGATTTTTGAAAGTGGTGGTTAGTTGTGAAACCCCATTTTCCTGACCAGTACGCAGGAAAGTAAAATATTATTCACCAAACAGAACTTATCTGGGAGCAGAAATCTTTTGTCAATAAACAAGCTTAATATGATGGAAGCATCTAGTAATGTATGTATGTATGTTCTTAGAATGAAGTTGCTACTTTTAACCATGATGTTTAAATCTGTTAATCAATATTAACATCACATCTCTGAAACTACTGCAGTAATTGCCTCAATGTTTACATAAACGGAAAGAGAAACACAAGCGGGCTGTTGTTGGGTATCATAACCCTCCTTTGGCCCAGTATTCCTAATATGAAGAATGTCAAATGCAGCAAAAGATTGCAAAATGAGGGCTGACTACTAAAAAAGAGTATACGTACCTCCTCCCCAGCTTTTGAAAACCATGAACACACCACTGGATAAACATAAAGGTTTTTTATTACCATATCATGTAAAGGAAGTCTGCCTGCAGCTAATTGGTATCATCATGGAAAAGATTTTTTCCCCTCTCCTCTTGTAATTCATGGGAGAAAAAAGAAGAGTTAACAGGATTCTTGTTGGGAAACCTGATGGTAAGAGACCTGTAGGAAGGCAAAGATGAAGATGGAGGAATAACGTTGAGATGGACCTAAATGAAATTGTTAGGGATGGAAAACATCAGATTTATTTTGCCCAGGATAGGGACAAATGGAAGACTTGTGTTGCTGCAGTCATAAACCTTCAGATTTAAGAAGGCTAGAGTGTTTGGTTGTAATTCATTCAATGCTGTCTATCTCTTCATCCCAGGTTTGATACCTGGTGGAGACCCATTGCACAGTGGTTTGAATCCCACTTTGAACTGCAGGTCGAGTCCTGATTAGCCCGTCTGAGCACAAATTGGAGGCTGAGGAGCGTTGTCTTGTTCTCTCCAAAAACAATATTGCATGATATCTCTCCCTCCCCCTCCCTCCCCTCACCAGTGATCAGGATTCATTAAAAACAGTTGCATTTCTCCCCCTTTCCATGTTCTGGCATGTTCTACAGACTCACTTCCAGTGCATCCAACATAACCTTTTGAGTTTCTCCTTAAGATTATGTAAACATCAAGGTGATAAACTAAGTAGTGTCAGAGATATGTTGTTTTCTTCTTCACTCGTATTTTCCCAGAAAAACGTTAGAATGTTAGTTTCATTCTTCTGCTACCACAGACTACATTCTTTGGTTACATTTGTGTGTCTTCTACTGCAGTGCACATGATTATCTATATGCATGAGTATCTGAAACTAGGTATACAAGATGCCAATTATCACTAAATTGAAACTTCACTTTAGGGAAGTTACTAAAATAAAAATGAGAACTTCAAAATTGGTCATTAAGGAAGTCTATTTACCAAGTTGATCTACCTAGGTACATTTGAGATCATAGATTTGAATTATATATCGATGCACTGTATTAATTATGCCTAAAGAGAACCTGATCGTTGGTCTTGAAAAGTAACTAGAATGCTGTTTCCATTACAGGGTCACCTTTCCAGTTCACGGTAGGCCCTCTTAGGGATGGAGGAGCACACAGGGTCCACGCAGGAGGTCCAGGTCTCGAAAGGGGTGAACAAGGACAACCTTGTGAATTCAACGTCTGGACTCGGGAGGCTGGAGCTGGTTCTCTGGCAATTTCAGTTGAAGGTCCCAGCAAAGCTGAAATAGACTTCAAAGATCGCAAGGATGGGTCATGTTACGTTAGCTATGTAGTAAGTGAGCCTGGTAAGTAAAAATATTCTTCAATACAGTTTTTAACTCGTAGAGATTTCAGATTGAAGCAGCAAGTGCCAGGTAGCAAGCAACAGGCAACAAGCAACACCGAGAATTCACACTGAAGTGGCAAGTGACACGACTCCCTTATAGCAAAACATTCACTATGCATGTGTGAACAACAGACCAAGGTGATATGATGCACTGTATTGTAAGACTGAGCTGATGCCACTTTGAACTGATGCCGATACTCTTACTGATTCCCACTGATATCGATTACTTGAACATTGTAATAATCAATCAATTATAGATATCAAAACATCTGATTATTCAAATAGATGTTATGTAATCACAAAATCCAGGTTGCAAAATAAAAATAAAGTTTGAATATTGCATACTTTTCAGGATAATTATACTCTGTGAAATTGTCACGCAACATTTTTGCAGACTGCGTGAAAGACCAAAAGGTTCAGCTGGTATTGGTAAAATAATTCCAACTGATACTTTCCGATACCAATGCCACTGGTATTAACTGATACTGATACATCAGCATTGGTATCAGCTCAGCCCTACTGTATTGAGAAAACTGCCCAGTCTGAGTGACACACAAGCAACAAGTGACAGGTGCAGTTGGCGTGTCTCTTTGGTTTGAAAGGTTGCACTGATTACAGAGGATTGGCTTCCAAGCAACATGTGTCGCTTGTCACCTATCACTTATTGCTTCAGTCTCAAATCTCCCTTAGAGTAATAAATAGGGATAGATGATATCAGAAATTTAATGTCACGATATATCAAGAAAATATCGTCACAGATGATATGATATTTTTCTGTATCATGATATCCACAATATATATTGCCAAATATCATGATGATATATTGCTGACATGTATATATCACTAAAATATCATGACAATATATTGCTGACATGATATACAGAAGGTCGATCTGCGTATATGTGTCCGATTTTGAACCGTCACCCCTGTGCACAGAATCGACCAATCCAAGCGGTTAAAAGCATGGGAGGACGGTTAGAGCCTGTAGTATCATGGCATTATCACGAGTGTTTGTTGTGTGCATCATGGCTCCCCAGGTGAACTGTTTTTGGGAGGGGTACGTAGTTGCACTTTTCCACGCCAAATATTCGGTGTCAAAAATTCAATAACAGTGCAAAGAACATGGATGTGCCTTGGGTTTGATGACCATCAAGAACATAATCAAGCGGCATAAAAAGCACGAGGTTCCAGCTATTCAGTCGCCCACCAGGGGGACGAGGAAGGGAGCTTGCACTGCAGTGATGCCACCCGTGTCTCGGAAGCTGCATCGAATGGCACTAAAGGAAACCTCCCGACGCAACGTGTGATGGCCATACGACTCCACGTGGCCCAGTCAACTGTGAACCACACCCTGTGTGAGAAATTAAACCTTCGGAAGGATTTAAAAGCCGTGAACATTACCTCAGTGAGGCCTATCGGTGTAAGGTCTCATCACATACATCTCGTTCTACTAAGAACTTTCTGTCACATATGGCGACAGACATCGGCATTCGGGTATTTCATTTCACGATATACTGGTGAAGTCACCGGATGCGAGTCCCATGAATTGCTGTGTGTTTTGTGTACTGAAACGGGCACTTTCCTCTCATCGTGTCACCACTCTCCGGGGCCTGTTGGAAAGCCTGTCAGGAGGAATGGCAGAAGATTTCACTTCCTGTACTTCATCGTAAGCTCCTACAATGGAAGTTATGGTGCAGGGCTATTGCCAAGACACACAGTGATCACATTGAGGCCAACCAATGGTGATCCCGTGGATTTTCATAAGGTTAGTGCTAGTCCAAAATCGGACACATATACGCGGATCGACCTTCTGTATATTGCTAAATTATTTTGGTGATATATTACCAACATGATATATATTGCCAAAATATCATGATGATATATCGCCGACATGATATATATTGCCAAAATATCGTGACAATATATCATCTAATTGATGTTGCCTGGATGATATTGTCTGGACGATATATCACCCAACACTAGTAATAAATTATTTTTCTATAATCACACATGCAATATATTGAATGTAGAAACTGCAAAAATTAAATTAGAATAAAGGACAGTGTGTGTGTTATATGAGGCCCAGAAGGTAAGAACATATTGTTTTGTATCTCAGGACTTTTACACAAATAGTCATGTCTGCATTGAAAATGAACTATTGTGAGAAGAAGATTCTGGTGTAATTTCTGCTTTTGCAGAAGAGAAGAAACTGATGAAGCAACTTAATATTTGATGTGGTATTCCCATGAAACATGACAAGTGACTAGCAACATTTTATTCTGTACAACAATTTCATTATATTTAAAATGGACTCATGTTCAAAAATTAAGTGTATTTTAATAAGGACACTTCCTTTAGCCAACCAAAATAGTCAAATTAGGATAATATGGAACCAATTGATATTTGGTAGCATCGCTATAGTGGTCCACAAACAGGTAAATAACAGCTTCCTGAAACAAAGGTGCAACGGACTTCATTCTGAATGATTGGTGCTGTAAAGGTAAAAAAAAAGGTAAAGTGCTCCCCTGTGCATAGCACCACGCCATGAAGGCGTATAGGGGGTGTGGGGGTAACGCCCCACACTTTCTTGATCCGGTCTTGAGTGGGGGTGATGTGATCAGCATCACGCCCCTGACCACCTTTACCCCCCAGGTACCCATGTTATTCGACGCTGGGTGGGTGCCGGGGCCGCTTCCATCGTTAGAAAAGTTCCTGGATTTGAACCGGCCGGGGATCAAACCCGGGACCTTTAGCATGGTAGTCAGACGCGTTACCGACTGAGCCACCGTGGCCTTTTTGATTGGTGCTGTGGATAGAGTTAAAATATTGTATGCTGACCCACCACAGTGAAGGATGTAGTAAATCATGTTGACATCTCTATCACCGGGTTATAGAGTTCTGTGGTCCCAATGGAGTAGAAGTTCTAGAATGGCTGAAGCAAATTGAATGAGAAGTTGTCAATTATTTCAGCAATGCTATTGGTGGGGAAGGAACTATGTGATCTGTTTACAAACCTGCAAGTTGATATTTGCCTCTCTCATTGGATAATGCCAGATCAGCCTCTAACAGAAATGAGAGGGCAAAATGTTGCAGTCAGTGTTCTTCAACCAAAGAGAGTTTCATTCATTCATTTAAATTGTTGCATGGGTTTCCTGCTGTCCGGAGTTCCTGGAGTGTTAAAGATGATGGATGTTGTTTTGTATCACATCTCCCAAGTATACATCATTATAAGACAAGCGAGTTACTAAAGATATATCCGCGAAACTTACTTGTAAATGTTCTATTAAATGATGCCCAGTGTGAGTGCAACTCACACTACATTGGTAGATCCATCAGATCTGTCAACAAGCATATACAACAGCACTTAGCGGATGCAAAAAAAATCCCAACCCACTACCGGACTAGCAAGGCACCTCAAGTTCAACAAACACAGGATCCAAAAAGTTTCAGTTAGGCATACATCACACACCCTAATCGACACCAAAATCAAAGAGACGCATGCAATTATGCACTTTCCACACAAGCTGAATATTGACAGCGGTCAGGCTCATATGTTTGGCTCCCGCTATTACAACAGCTCAAACCCATCGCGCACAGCAGACTAAATGGCTACACCAGCACCCCTAGCAGTAGTCGAGGAAACAACAACAGGAACCGGAAGTCAACCTAACAGTAAAGCATTGAGTTTGCAAGTGGATGGTGGCAGAGGCCACCGAAATTAATAGAACATTTACAAGTGGATATATCTTTAGTAACTCGCTTACATCTTATATTATCAACCACATTGTTTATTCCCCTCAACATGAATATACCTCATTAATTTTCAATTGGACTGAGGAGACTGAACTGGCCACACTATGCACTGGATATTCTGTTTTCAGACAGCCAGTGTTGCTCTATGAGTGCATGTGCTGTCTGTCATCCACAAACATGAAATCTGGTCTCATTGCACCCATGAATAGCTGGACATATCAATGCTAAATGCTAGGTTACTTGTTCAAACACATGAAGGGATGCAACTCAGCATGATGCCACCCCACACCATGATAGCACCTTCTCTGAAACTTGGCCTTAAAATATATTGGAGGGGATGTATTAGATCCGAATTCTCTCCAGATGAGGACTGTGTGAATAACTTTGGAGACTTAATGTGCACTCCTCTGTGAACAAAGCAGAACCCCAGTGCATCTTGTAGGCATTTGGGCATACAATTCATGGAAACAGTCATCCCTGGGTCTTCTGACAAGTCTAGTAAAGTCCATTGCTGTACTCTACCTTTGCTGGGTGGTAGTAAGTGACAAATATAGTTTTCCGTACCATTGTAGCCCATGGAAGACCTGTGCTGAAGCAGCCAGATATTTCCATCCTGTTGGAATATCCACCAGATTCTTGAAATGACATTTTGTGGCACATACAGCTCTTGAAACACTACCATCTGGTTTACCAAGCCTTCAGTCACCCTTTGATCTGACCCCACATCTGTGTGGACTCTCTGCACCATTTGTCTTCAGGTAGTGACACTGGTATATCACAAACGCCCAACATGGGAGCTGTTTATTTACTTGTCTCATGCCATGCTGTCTGCTGAGGCTATTTACTTGTCTTATGCCATGCTGTCTGCTGAGGCAATAAATTGCTGTGGTCATTCTGGAAGATGTCTTGCATTATTTTTCTGGTGATTTCACTTTGTTTGGTTTCACATTTTCCAATTATCCATAATTTTTGAACATGACTATTCATCTGCTAGTTTATCTTCCAATAAAACTAATTTTGCTCAAATATTCATAAATGGCGCTTATCTCCTTATTTACTTCAAGTCTACAAATAATAAAACACATTTCTCTCATGCTCAGGGAAAGAACAATGCAGTAGCAAATTAATGTACTGAAATGAAGTACTCACTTATTTGCATAACTGGTATTCATAGAATGTCATGAAAAATAGTTTCATGGATAAGTTAATATTAACATTTCTGATGTTGACAATAGAGGGGCTACCACAGTAATTGTCATACATTTTGTCAGGCCCGTAGCCAGGCAGGGGCCAGGGGGGCTGAGCCCCCCTAGAACTATTGTCAGCCCCCCCCTGGCACTGAGGTCAGCCCCCTTTGACATTAGGTAAAACTATTTTGTGTAATTTGTTTGAAAAGTGAAAATGTAGACAGCAGATATTATTTTGCTCACAACTTTGGTGAAGGATAAATTAAGGGAGCATGAACAGCAGCTATTACATTCGTTCATCTTATTTATAAGAAGAAGTGTAAGTAGCGGCAAGTATTTAGGAGATTCTCTTCTCTAGACTTCAGAAAGTTCCTTCACAAAGGAACTTCCTTATCTGCACCTTCGTTGCCCCTGTTGTGACCTCCCATTTATACAGAAATCTGTGACTTTCATGTCATTATGCAAATTCCCTCCGCATCTGCGTCAAAGGTTAACAGCTCCCAAGTTTTGGGAACGAAGGGGAGTTTTATTGTTTTGGTTTGGGGAGTGGAATGTGCGCATACGGTAGGCACTATGATTGAATATTGTCCATTTTTTCTTGTGTAATATAAATATCTGTATCATCAAACGTAGTTTGGAGTGTGTAGTAAGGGATGATTTCAGTAGCAGCCAATTAACACTTAAAGTGATATTTTAAGAGATATAGAAAAATGTAGCATTTGTGTGATATTTCTAAACTTTATGTAACCTAATGACCACCCTCCCCGCCTCACACACACATAATTTACCTTCATTTAACATTGTTAACCTTTTGAAAAATGGACTTTATTTACAAAGCCCCCCCTGATAACCTGTGAGCCCCCCCTGGAGATCAATTCTGGCTACGGGCCTGCATTTTGTACTTCGATTTTCCCAAATAGGTGCTTTAGTATTCCAGAAAGGGATTGCTAAAGCAAAAAAACTTGTGTAATTGTAAGAATTACCATGTTTGTGCATGTGTCGAGGGAAAAGGTTATTTTTCTCAATGGTGGTTGTGTCAACAAGTCAGTTTCACTCCATTAAAACTTTATTATTGTCAATGATATTCATACTGAAAGTGTGATAATAAAGTTCATCCTCATGTAAAATTGAGTGCGCAGTGTTTAGGGTTAAAACAGAATTATTTTTGCCATGCATACTTATTTAAAAAGTATTTTTATTCTGAGCAACAATAAATTTGGAATACTAGTTATTAAAATAGTACATAGAATCACTATCATAATACAACAACTATTTTATCACATCAAGGGTAAAACAAAGTGTAGTAGTATTTACCATCTATTACATATCAGAGGTCCCACCTAGTGGTAGTATTGATAAGTAATTGTTACATGATGACCATGTCACAATTTTCCAACATGTGCAATTTTGAAGTGTTCAGATATGTGTTGCTATAGTAAAATAAAATTATATAATATTCACATTGATATGTATCGTGAGATAGAGAACTCGTTCTTTTCAATGGCATGACTGCAGTTGGCATGAACTCCAGTTTTTACACTTTGATGATAACCCATGAGAACTCTACTTCAGTTATGCACAGAAAGGCTAATGGGGACTAGACATACAATTTAAAGTGCGATATGAACCACTGCATGCCTCCACCAGGTATAGAACCCAGGACCCCTTGATTACAAAGTAAAGACTTTACCATTATGCCATTGGGGAGGCCTCCAGAAGATCTCACCAACATGTCCATGAATTGTATATTTTCAATTTGTATTTTTCAACGTTCCTCCTGCTCCTTTTGGCAATATTAAATTCTATTAACTGTGTTTTTTTGCAATGCTTGCTCTTGGCAAACAAACACTGGCAGGCAGTGCTTGAGGGGGAGGAGGATTGTCATATCTTCAGCTAGGATAATTTCCAAAAGAACACCCCTTCACCTGCTTCACTGTCACCATGTTGAACCATACAAATATCTACACTTTTCTCCAAGTCTCAAGCACTTCACTTCATCTTCGGATGAGTAATTAATCATTTACAGTGGGATCTGAACCAATGTGCAATGTGTGTCTACCAGGAATTGAACTTGGAATCCCTTGATTACAAGGTGGCAGTGTAAGCCACTGCACTAGTGGGATGCCCACAATACAGCATATCCCAAAATGATTATCGGAGTTTCATAGTCATTTAATTTCCCTTATATGTGGGGTACAAGACACAGCTTATGTGGAAGTAAACAACATCTCAACAAGTTTATAAATAGGGAGAAACTAGTACTCACTTTATCCGCGAAACTGTTTTTTATTCTTTGTTCTATTAATTTCAGTGGCCACTGCCACCATCATCGTTGGAACTCGCTGTACTGTTGCTTGGTGTGCGTCTTTTGTTTGTAGTTCTCCAGCCGCCGCTAGGTGCCCTGTTCTTAACTGTACTTCTGCACCTGTGTCGTCTGCTGCTATTTCCCGGTGTTAACTGTTGTAGTAGGGGAATCCAGGTGGGGTGTGCCTGTCCGATATCGATGTTCAGCTCGTGTGGGAAGTGCATTATGGCATGCATTTCCTTGATTTTGGTGTCTACGAGTGTGTGGGCAGTGTGTTTGACTTGTACCTTTTGAATTTTATGGCTATGGTATTTGATGTGTTTGGCAAGACCAATAGTGGATTGGGCTTTTTTTGCATCCGTTAGGTGGTTCACCATAGAACAAGAGGAAAATGTAAGATCAGCTTCCTGGACATCATAATCAGCCACGCACTTAACAAATTCATAACCACTATCTACAGAAAACCAAATGTAGGCAATCAGTAAATACACACACTCTCTAGCTATCCCCCCAAACAAAAAGCTAACATGTGGCTGAACTTTTATCGAAGAACCTTCTCCTACTGCTGCAGAGAAGAGGATCTATGAGAAGAAATAGCCACCATCATTGAAATAGCCCTGAAACATGGCTACACAGAAGCTCAACTTTCCACTTGGTGCAGTAAAGTGGAAATACAGGTCAGGCACCCTAACCAGCCACAAGCAACCCAGCCAGAATCAACCTTCAACAACTAATATAAATGGTTTGCCATCCCCTACCATCCCACCACATCCAACCACATATCCAAAGCCCTTCTCCCATATGGCATCAAAGTAGCGCACAAACGCAATGCCAAAATAGCTGATAAACTAAACAAACGCAAACGGTACTTCCTCTCCATCAGATCTGTCAATGAAAGAATCCAACAGCACCTAATGGATGCAAAAAAAGCCCAACCCACTACTAGTCTTGCCAAACACATCAAATACCATAGCCATAAAATTCAAAAGGTACAAGTCAAACACACTGCCCACACACTCGTAGACACCAAAATCAAGGAAACACATGCCATAATGCACTTCCCCTCACAAGCTGAACATCGATAGCGGACAGGCACACCACACCTGGATTCCCCTACTACAACAGTTAACACCGGGAAATAGCAGCAGACGACACGGGCACAGACGTACAGTTAACAACAGCGCACCTACTGGCAGCCGGAGAACTACAAACAAAAGACGCATGCCAAGCAACAGTACAGCGAGTTCCAATGAGGATGGTGGCAGTGGCCACTGAAAGGAATAGAACAAAGAAGAAAAAACAGTTTCGCGGATAAAGTGAGTACTAGTTTCTCCATATTTATATACTACCGTGTCTCTTTCCCAATTATGAATCAACAAGTTTACATAGTGTAACTTATAAATGTTCAATGTGAGCACCTTTTGCGATATGGCACACATCCTTCCGGCAGTCCAGTGCTTCTTGATGCATTCGTTCAACACACTTGAACATCCTTAACTCTTCCCCTTACAGATACATCCAGTTGTTTCAAAATTGTAAACCATTGACGAATGTTGTTATCAGATGGAGGATCACTTCAAAATTGCCGTCAAAAAGCTCGCCGAACTGAAACAGCAGAACCACACCTTGCAAATTCAATGACAAAAAAGGACTTCTGCATGGGAGTCGCCATCTTGTAATACACCTATGCTGCTGTGACTGTTGGGAAAAATGATAAGCACTGAGGGTAGCAAATTTTCACAGCCATTCTTATCATACATGTACGATAATGAACATTCACCTTTGTCTGTTGCAATATACAGACTACTTGAAACCCCCCAGTAATCATTTTGAGACATGCTGTATTTCTCATGCTCAGTGGCGGCGATTATGGGGGACAGTTGCCCCCCCCCCCCACTTTTTGCAACTTTTACCCCCGCACTATACTAAACCTTATCTAAAAAGGGAAATATAATAATAATAATAATAATAATTTATTGTCATTAAGCTTGTACAGCAATAGACAATGTCAAGAACAAAATACACGTGTATACTGTCTTTGCCCCTGTTTTGGCACCTTGCCCCCCCACCCCTTCCCCCGGTTTTGGAACCCAATCGCCGCCACTGCTCATGCTTTCTCAGTTGTATATATAGTAAATATTTACAGTGTTTCACATAAACATATACACAGACACCAGTCTTGTTGAAAGATTCAGTTTGGCTCTATTAGAGTACAATTACAGTCCAGTGTGGAAACCGATTATTTTATTGTATGTAATGGATAACAGCAAAACATAAAAATTCCACTGTTCATCAGAGAGAACTTTGTTTGTCCGTAACATTAATTCTTAAGTGATGCTTAAATATGGCAGCCATAAAAATAGGAAATTAGTTTGTTTTAGGCTTTTTCTTCACAAGTTTGAGTTGCCTTGGTAAACCTAGTTGGGAGAGATGCATTAAGGGACTCCCTACTCTTGTAATTTAGGAACAGAAGCCAGAGGAGCAAATACATTATGACCTTTGGTTTGCTTGTTTGTTTAAGGTTGTAACAAATATGAGGAGTTAACTTTCACATTTTTGTTTCTAGATTAGATTACATCTATTCTTTGTTCTTTGCTACTTTAACTTCAAAGGTGTAGGAGGTGAAAAATATGTTTAACTGACTTACACTCTTGCATTCATTAGGATGGAAATTATTGCAGTACCAACATAAGAATTTCATTTGTTCCTATCCTGGACATGAACGATCCATTCTTGACCATCCTTGCCAATTTCCTTCAGTTTCATCTCAATATTGTTCTTCCATCTTGGTCTTGGCCTACCTGCAAGTTTCATACTACCACATTTTCCCCAACAAGAAGTTTGAATATTGTATATACTATACTCTTTGTCATGCTTTCTATAGAGTGACGTATGCTTTCACATGAACTACACTTTTGTATCACACTGCGAGATACTCTGAAATGTTCTCCATCGCATTCGAGTTGTTGAAGTGGCAGACAAAGCGTTGCGAAATGCTCCTCCTAACAGCTGATCCGGAGAGGGAAAGTGGAGGGGAATCTCGGAATCTCTGAATCTTACAGCAGGAAGTCAAACAAATATCGTGTAATGGAAAGTTATTGAATTAATTCACAACCTCGGGGAAAAAACATTTCAACTGAATTGTACTTGTTCATAAGAAATCTTTCATTTATAAATAAAAACCTAATGGTGTTTTTAATAAATAAACTTACCATTATGATGACTGTAACTCCTCTACTCCACTCATAATTTCGTCATCGGAAGTGGCATCACATGATGTTCCTGATCCAATTTCAATTATGCGTGGGTCCACAGTCTTGTCAATCAAATTATCCAGGTCCCAAAATTTTTGTTCCTCATTGATTGCATGCTTAACGTAGCTTTTCCACTTATCAGGTGTCACTAGCTGTAATCCCTCGTGAAATAACAACTTCACTTCGTTCAACTTGAAATGTTTGTTGTTGGAAGCAGCATAATGCTTCACCTCAATCCACACTAATTCAATGGGATTGAATTCGAAGTGATATGGAGGCAACCTAAGAATCGAATGTCCTGCTTCTCTAGCTGCTCGGTCCACTCTATATTCACGATACATTCCTTTCACACCATCCACAACTTTCAGAAGTTCAACTTTAATCATGCAATCTGTTAATGCGAACTTGTGTTGGTTTTGCTCGGTTTGCTCGCGAGCCTTCTGCGAAAGCCACTGCTGGATATCACCTTTCTGCAATGCATTGGTCGGCACATTTTCGAGGCAAACGGAATGGTAGGGAGCATTATTCATAACAATGATGCTGTTTGGCTGTAATTTCGGTAAAATACTGGCGAACCACTCCTCGAAACGTTGTCCATCCATTTCCTGGTGATAGTCGCCGACACCTTTCTTGGCACGAAACAACAAACAACCACCATCCACAAAACCTTCGTCGCTTCCGATGTGAATGACAATGAGCCTCCCCCCTTTCCCTGATGGCTGCTTTGATCCAACATTGAGTCCGTGAAGGAATGCCTGTCAATGCGAAACCACTGTTGTTGTGTCTTCCCAAGTTTTGTTTACAGTATGTCCAGCATTAACCCACGTTTCATCCAAATAATAAATGTCTCTGTTTTCTTGGCGGTATCGCTTTATTGAACGTAGATATTGGTGTCGCCAGACAACATTGTCATCTCGTTCAATCAAAGCTGAAGATGGCTTTCTTTTCGTAAACACGAAACCCAGGTCATATAGCACATGATACATTGTTTGGGGAGACACGGATGGCAAATCAGGATCACTCGCGATTGCAGTGGTCACTTTCCCAACAGTTGGTATTTAGTTTCTCCCGTTGCCCCAGAACATGTGAAGTACGAATTGCACTCTTTGTGAAGTCATCCATTGTGGCCAATAGAGTTAACTTCCCGATCGCACGAGGTCTTTTCTTCCCAGGCTTTGTCACCCTTCCTGTTTGCCAAAATTCCTTCTTCATTTTAAAAATAGCGCTCTCGCAAACCTGTCATACACGAAGTTTTTACAACACTTGCACACACACTCAGCTGGACAAGCACACCGCAAATACGAATAAACATTTAAAACAATTTGCTTCAAAGGTTTCCCTTTCCAGTACGCTTTGAAATAACGAGCCAGTGAAACAACCAAACTGCTAGCAGAGGACGCCATGTTTCTCTACTGAGTACTGAAGCAGACAAATATAAACTCGCTCTTAGCCTCTTTGTGAACTCCAACTTTGTTGCTGGCTTGGCCAGCGAACCAATGTATTTGACATTCTCTATCTTACATTTACCATGAAAGAGGTAATAAATACTTTCAATTTTAAAGAATGTTCAATATTTACTATTTTCAATCTATATCTTTTTATTTCATACGTCTTTGTTTGTTTTATTCTAAGGAACTATATTCTTGTGCGCAAGATTCGGAAATGCAGATAAGCTTTGCTCATTGCCAACCCCTCAGTATTAACAGGTTCGATATATATAATATACTTCTTGAATCTCAACAAATATTAATATCAGAAATAATATTTCTCTCACAAAACCACACTTCTGGAATGTCCTAACCTAATGAAACTCTTCTCTAACCACTCTCTCCGAAGGCATGCAATGACAAACAAAAGTTGTAGGGTTGCAATGCTGATAATACGTCACTGTAAAGTAAGCATGACAAGGAGTTTAGGGCTGAGATGATACTGATACCAATGTATCTGAATCAGCCAATACCAGCAGGTCCAGTATTGGTATGTATCGGTTGCAATTTTTCCACCAATACCATTGTTCTTGGGTCACTAGAAGCGTGGTCAAAAGCAACATTTGTCCTTTTTGAAAGGTTTGTTTGCCCATCCTTGTGACTAGTTGAAAGGCCAGCACAAGAAGTTCTGCATGTAGATTTTCCAAGAAATGCTGGATAAACCCCCATCCTCCTGGGAAGCAGATGATTGACAAGATCAAAGGCATGGTTGAAAGTGGAAGCTACACCCAAACTTCTCGAAGCCATGTAACTGCCTGGTAAAGAGTCTTTCATTTCCAATTCCTGCTTGCAAACTCATGGGGTAAAAAAGGTGGGCATTTTTAAAACCAGCATTACTATCATGATGGGCTATTTCCAGGCCAGATGATTGCAGAGTTCTTGGGAAAGATGGATGAAGGTGGCTGTGGAATTCGTTTTGTTTTATTTACATTCAAGAGAGGTGGGAAGGTTGTGGATTCAACAATTTCTTCTTGTACTCTTCCTTTCTGTGTAAGCCTTTTATGTGACTACTGGTATCAGGCAATATTGTACTGAATTGTTTTTATTGCAAATGAGAGAGAATAAGGGACAGCAGGGCATATACAGAGCTGGCCAGATGAGTGTTATTTTAATAACTGTATTTGTATATATTTTTATGTCGCTTTTGTCCCTCTCCAGGTTAACCCAAAGGACAAGAATGATTATAGTGTGCCATGGTGTTTCTCAACGTAGCGATCCCACAGACTTCAACTTTCACATCAAACTTTCATGTTTACGTGCATAAAGCTTTCTTACACAGTGCACACAGTAACCTCTCTGCCAGTATCACTTTCTCCCGTTGTTTCTTTCTTTTCTCGATCTCATTGTCATTTCATTAGCCTCCTCTGCGGGAGGCTTAATCAGCCTGCCTATGAAGTTTCACTTGGACGACGTTCCATGAAGGATGAGGTATATATGTTGAACAGTGGTATCTTACAGTCTGATTGTGGCATTTCCTCATCTCAGGGTACATATTATACACCTCCAATGCCCTGGTGGTTGCCTGAAGTTAAACAGAATATCCATGATCATAATGATACCCTTGTACAATGTGATTGGTTGAGTTTATTTTACTTTACTTTTCTGCCACTTTTGACTAATCGCAAAGATGAGGATGAGTGATGATATGATGAAATTGATGAAGGTACATTCACAAAGAACACCCATGCCAAGGCTGGGATTTGAACCCAGTACTCCGGGCATAGTAGTATGCTGTGCTAACCATTCCACCATTGAAGTCGGCACTTGGACAATGTAAATATTCCATGGCAGAGGATATACATATATAAATGAACAGCCTTGTTCTCATAAGCACAGGCTAAGAGGAAGGGTGATGAAATGTTCAAAATTGGTAATTTTAAATAAGAGAGGAAAGAAGATGACCTGGGTCTGACAATGTCAACCATGGCATGTTCTGTGGTTTCTGCAGGAAGGGAGATAAGACGCACGTCTCACCATGATAAGAACTGTGAGAATAGAATTTCGGCTTGCTCACAAACTCGTTCAGATCACATTAGTTAGTTTTCAAAATGAAATTTCAGACTAAATAATGAACGTATGAGCAGCATTGCAAACACCTTCATTGTATTCATCAATATTTTTAGATATTTTGGCAAATTTCGGTAAAGGGAGGCGCATGGCCCAGTGAGCCCATGTATGGAATGTTACTTGCTCTGATCATCTGCGAAACAACAGTGACAATTCACACACGGGAGTTGTACTACGTAGAATTTTCAGCGAAAAATGCAGGCAGGCTTGACCAGGACTCCAAACCGGGTCTCTCACATACCGTGGCATTGCTCTACCACTTTTTTTTAATTAATAAAAGGAATACCCCTATGCGTTAGTATCCCCCGACAAACAAAAACATCCATGTCCTAACCAGGATTCGAACCCGGGACCCCTGGCGTCGTAGCACGCTGAGCTAACCACTCCGCCACGGATACAGACATCACTGAGCTACCGAGCCGGCCTGGAATGGTTTGCGATATTGCGAATAAACTTTGGAGAGACCGACAGGATGAAATTAGAGCCCAAAGCCACTTTTTATGCATCGGTCTCAAGATGTAGACATGAATATAATGCCTTTCAATAATGATTACCGTAACTACGTGTAATCTCCACATTTTGATCTTTAGTGGCATTTTCAAAACTGTGCAGGCTACAGATTTTGAGCTTATAGAACTAAACTCGCAGGAATGTTGTAGCGTAGTTAGTACTGCCCAACTTGACTGCAAATACGTGTAGATATCTCCGAGTACAGGAACGCTATTGCATTTGAGCGAATTGGATTACGTCTTTCAAGATGGCTGAGGAAACACTGTTTTCGCTGGTCATTTCGCTATTATATTTTCCTATTTAAAAAATGTATAGAATACATTTTCGGAGTGTAAGGAATTCAATTCACGATAGTTTTGTATGGCATTTACTGAGTCACAATTTTTCGATATTACATTTAAAATATAATGAATAGTTTAGGTAAGGGGCGCAAATTTGTAACTATGGATTTTAACTACAACACCGGACAAAAATGTAATACTTTCAAGCTAAGACTTGTATAGCCGATAGAGCATTGGTGTCCTATTGCACTTAAGGTATTTCAAGATCGCGGGAGGAATCCGTTTTTTTTCTTTCTTTCAAGTTTCTATTTCTGCTTTTATTAGTCTAGCCTAAGCTCCATTTTCATAGATTATGAAAATGTCTGTAGTTTACGGCATAACTTCAACTTTAGTGCCGACCTCTCTCTGCCTCCACCAGGAGGAAATATTTGTATTCGTCATATCGCATAACATTTTCACTCAATAAACCACATTCAGATTATTTAATTGACTAATCAAACAATGAAATTAAGAATACATTTAGATTTGGTGCAAGACTTAGATACGGTACTCAATACCTTCAAGTTTTTAAAATAAATAAGTTGTTTTGAGGTATGCCCCCCACCATTATCTTAATTCAGTGACCTGCAATGAGGAGTTGCAGTGATAGATTAATTCACACGTCTCTTATTATATTTAAATCACAATATTTGTTGTCTTGTCGAAGTCACTGTTCATATGCGACACACTTTTTGTTCACGCGCTTTCCACCCCTCGGTACGATCAAACTCTGCCCAAAGTGCAGGGTCTCGAAGAAGCTCGTTTATTTCAACCTGAATCGCTAACCACTAAGCCCCCGAGGCAAGGATCTTTTACTGCAAGGATCGAAGGTTAAAAACTTCGAAGCGAGGATCCCCCCCCCCCCCCCCCACACACACACACAAAGAATACGCCTAGTGGAATGCAGGAATTGTAGGGTAACTCTGTTCCCTTATCTCTGGAGCAAGCAAACAAAAAGAAGTCTCTGCGCAAGTAGTAACGCAAGACTGCTCCAGCAATGAACACGTGAGAGGGAACTGGATTGCGTGGAGGGGGAGAAAGCGAGTGCAGTTACCAGCCTTCGCAGCAGCGTGTACTGCTTCACATATTCCTGGGATAGCGTTCAGCAGCCTTTTCAACCGTCTGACCGTTTCAGGTAGAGACTGCCGCGGAAAGGAAGACGGAATGTTTCCATTTTTACTTGCATCACTCCCTCGCCTCCATCTCGCCGGTCGCTCCAAACGTTGAAAGACCATTGCTTCAGGTGCTCTAGTCCCGTTGTTCTCTACCTTTGTGATCCTGCGGCCCGGTAAATTTGTTTTTTATAAGTCTATGCCCCGATCCCAACAAGTTTACTTGTAAATAGCGTTCTCTTCTTTTAACTTTATACGTGAATTAATATGTACTCTTGGAATTAGTAAATAACTTATGGCATAATCATAGAGTGTATTAGTTTGATTAGGTCTAGGCTTGTTGACAAATATAAAATTTGTTTTAAATTAGTTGACGACGACTGAATCGAATGGACTCTTATAGTTACCTCCAAGTCCCCTCTCAGCGACTTTGATTTCTCATCAGCATTGGCGGTAAAGAACATTCCGAAGAGTTCACGGGAAAGGTACTGAGAAGTGTGGTCTCGGGCACTTATTGGAAATTATAAAAAATATATATTTCAAAACCGGCTGGGTAATTTTAATCCATACGTGCGTCCTTACGGGTTAACCTTCCCGTGTGTTATTTGATCTCATTCTGTTCTTAAAGGGAGCCACGATTCCCCCTGGAACATGAATGCCATCTTAACATTATATATTTTACACACAATGCCATTTCAGCCACAATAATTTATGTTGATTATTACGATGGCGTCGAAGGAATATAACTCAAACTGAAGGAGTTTTGAGAAGGCAACACTATTATGGTTGTGCTCAAAATGGGGGGGATGCTATCCCTTAGTTAAGAACATTTTCATAAAGCACCCCTCAGCTAAGAATTTCCACTTCGAATACTGATTATGGGGTGAAATATACCCCTGGTGAAAAGTACCCACGAAATTAGGCGAGTGGCAGAAGTTCGCGCTGTTTCCACGTCGGAGCAAAACCCCGTGTGTTCGGAGGTTTAATAAGAGAATGAAAGATCTCGTTGTAGGGTATCAGTTCGTTATATCGGAGACACTTTAAAATCGGATATTTTGTGTTTCGTATGGTTCGTACTTACCAATTGTGTATTGCGGAACATATTTGAAGGTGCCATTTAGGTTTTCACACGATTAGAAACATTTTTTACACTAAAATAAGCCATTTCTCGAAGTGTTACGGAACGCACGTCATGGTGCGAGCCCCACAAACCATTCACGGATAGCCCCAAAAACCATTCACGCATAGCCCCAAAAACCATTTGGGATCGTATAACCATCCACGAATAGCCCCAAAAGCCATTCCCGGATAGCCCCACGGACCATTCACAGAAGGTTAGGTTAGGTTCAGTTTGGTTAGGCAAACATAGTTAAAAACCGGCGTGGTTATGTTTTCGCTTAAATTGAAGCAACGGGAATTGATTTCCGGCTGAAATACATTGAAAGATGAAAGAAAATACCTCGAAGAACTTCGAGAATGCTACAGAAACTGATTTCCGTAAGTAGTTTCTCCTGGAAATTTGAAGAAAAGTTTCTCCGATATAACGAACTGTTACCCATTGTAGAGTTGGTCTTTGTAATCCATGTGATACAAACTGACAGTATTTGCTCGAAAGGTCAGGGGTGACACAAAGTGCCCCGGAGAGAGGTCGGTCTGACGCTCGAACTATGCAAGTATAAGTGTGCCGGGCCAGGAACCGCCGCGGAGACCGCCTTTATGGCAGTGACCCTCTGTTGCCGCGTTCACCTGCGAAGGAATTCGCGGTCAAACGGCCAATTACGCCCATCACTTGGGCGAGAAGCGACAACGTTAAATTTTCCCCTCCCAAAAGGGAAACGGATTTTTTTCAAAATAACCGTTCTGCTCTGTGATTGCACACCTGTTAGTACTGGGGCTCCATTATAGGCAACGCAGTCCTGTTGACGTTGCCACACAGTTCACGGGAACCAGCGACTTTCGTCCCGCTCTCGCTTTGCTTTTCCCACATGTGGCTGGCACCATCGCAATTCTGCCCAGCCGCCTATTTTCATGGCGGTGCTTTTAGTTCATTTGTTCTTTGGCTAGTGATGGAGTAAATATTGGCGCTTACCAAAATACACAGTGCATCTTCTAAGTTTTAGGACTGGCATTGGAAAAAGTACTTGAATGAAAGGAATGACGCTTTTATCGTTAGCGTTCGACATGCTTCCATCATAACTGTACACACTGATTTGCAAGGTCATGTAACTTCTGGATGCCTCAGTAGAAGTCGTCCTTTGCAATGTTTTTTTATTGTACTCGTCACGGTTTACTGTATGTCCGAAATCTAGTCAAAGAGACGGCCCTTCGAGTGGGATTTCTCTTTTGGAAACAAAATATATTCAGCAGGTGCTAAGTCTGGGGAATACAGAAAAACCTGTCATGAGAGAGAGAGATAGGGGATTAGATGGGTGGGATGACGCAAATACTTAAAATGTAATATAGCCTCGGACACTTTCTCAAATGGACTGCAGGACGTCTGACAAAGTTTTCTCGTGCAGCTCGGTGGCCGAGCACGTTGAGTGTTCGACTCGTCACCTCGCTATTTTGGTGCTCCGTCTCGATCCCCACTTCGGGAAATGATTATTGAATTTTGAGAATTACCGAAAGTTCTGGGTTCGAGTCCCGACCAAGGCATGGACGTTCTGTTGTTTGCTCTCTGATGTTTTCAATGTAATTATCATTTTTTCTCATCGTCACGATTAACGTAAAAGTTAGAAATGTAACGCTCATTAACCTAACGTAACCAATAACCATTCGTGTTGAGAATACTAAAAAATAAGAAATCCTGGTGTATAAGCATGTGTATTCGAGTTTGTCTTTTCACCCCTTCTTTCACTTCCTATCATTCACATTTATATAGTTGTGGACCTGTGGCTAATAAGGTGACCAACTTTCGGTCATAATTTTCGCACATTTAGCGGCGCGGCGTGACTCCAGCAAATGCTCATGGAATGGATTATATTGAACAAAATAATTAATTGTATATAATATACAGGTCATAATATGTAAAAAATATTTACAAATTTTAGTCCTAACCTGTATGTATTTGTCCAGTGATGCTGCAGAACTAAGCGCTCTTTTTAATCTTCACATTTGAAAACCTATTTACAACTATAGTCATAATTAATTGCTGGCATTAGCTCTGGCTTGATTAGTTCTAAGCTGCTTCGATTTCTCTTGTAAGTCCACTTACTGCTCATCAGCAAAAGAAACTTTCAGTATGGGTATTTGACCCTGGGATGCTTAACAAAAACAAACTCAAGATCTTATTAAGGTTAAGTCGGTCTCGCAGTTGACTAGAAGTCGTCTGACTCACCATGTATCCATCGGAATGTATTTGGCGGGGGGGGGGGAACTCATATCTTGCCCTTTCTAAATGTAATCTCCCTATCAGCTCCGCTCTTTGACCGATTTATCTATGCAAAATTGTCAACGGTATAATTCGCCGCACCTCGGTCAGAAATTTCACTTTCGTGTGCCTATGTGATATAAACCTTTATAACCCCGACAAGAAAAGAATTAAATTTAAAAAAAAATGCGATACGACTTTCGACCAAATGTGGATAATTTTTTTTCCACAGGGTATGCTTTTCAGCTATGTAATCCATCCGAGTAAGTCCTGCTAAATAATGTTAAGCCTTAACCACTTTTAATATTTTTTGTTAATTTATTTATTTATTGCGTTCTGAAATTTTCTGAATATAATAAATAAATCACTATAAGAAATAATAGGTAGGTTAAACATTTCCAACTATTCAAGAGCGTTCGACTCGATCAATCATGAATTGTTATTGGCCAAACTGTATCACTATGGCGTTACCGGTAACTCGTTAAATTGGTTTCGATCATATTTAGGCAACAGAAAACAACGTGTGAAATATCGGGAACCGGAAGTTACGTACTCTAAATGGTTATCTGGTCAACAAGGCGTCCCTCAAGGAAGTATATTAGGTCCACTACTATATGATTTACGTAGCTGATTTCGACCGTGCTGTCCAAAATTGCCACTACCATCAGTATGCTGACGTTTCTCAAATCTATATTCAGTGTAATACAGACAACTACGATAATGCGATGACCAAACTCCAATTCGACCTTGATGCTATAACAAATTGGTCACGGAGGAACTCCCTTCAATTAAACCCAACAAAATCTTGCTTCATGATCATAGGAACTCATGGTACACTTTAAAAAACTTCACAAAAATGCACCTTCTTCTCCAACTCTCGGCAGTATACCGCTAAACGAAGTGGATACATGCAAAAACTTGGGGATTGTGTTTGATAAACACTTAAATTGGGAGGCGCAAGTAGAATGTATTGTGAAAAGCTGTATGGGGAAACATAAATCTTTGTATCATTTAAAACATACTCTGGATGCTAATGTTAAAGATTGCGTTATGCAAGCACTCGTTCTATCTACACTAGACTATTGCGCTCCAGTGTACAGTAATATCTCCCAGGACCTAAACTATCAACTTCAAAAAATTCAGAACTGTTGTATACGTTTCATATTTAACCTAAAAAGAAAAGAACATGTATCCCCCTACTTAAAGAAACTTTGTTGGCTAAACATTAACAATAGAAGAAAATATTTAACTCTCACCTTGATGCACAAAATACTTGAGTGGCCCCCCAAAATACGCATTCGATAAGATCTGCTCTCGTAGAACTTCGGTCGAACATAATATCCGCAAGAAACACAATCTAAAAATCCCCAAACATAAAACCGCCACCTAAAACAAGTCCTTCATTGTTACAGGGATAAGGGAATGGAACAAATTGCCTGCACCATTGACTAACATTATTTGCAATCAAAGTTTTAAGAAACAACTAAAGAACTTACTATTGTCCCAACAACTATATTAACCTTCATATGTAAACAATTGCACCTGCACTTACACATCACACAATTCATACCTAACATCCCCCCCCCCCCCGCACACACACAATGAACTACTAAAGACTTATTACTTATCTTGTATACTTATCAATTCAATGTATCATTTTATTATTGTATAATCTTTATTGTATTATCATGATCAATGTGTTTTTTTCTGTTTTTATTCATTTATTGTATCTTTGACAAGGGTTGGTTATAAGAACGGCCCACGAGGCCGAAACACGCCTGCTTAAATAAAGACCATTCTATTCTATTGAAATGTATTGGCTTTATATAGGGAATCACATTATATTAACTTCCTGAATAACGCTATAAATGGATGCATTGAGAAGTTTTCATTGGTCGTGGCCCGGGTTCGACTCCCGGTGGAGGCACATAGTGGTTCAGATCCCACTTTAAACGGTAGGTCCATTCCCAATTAGCCTTACTGTGCATAAAGTGGACTTAAAACACCAAATCAATCCAATGATCGGTCGTGGATGAAATTTGGTAGAATATGTTCATGCCGTCTAAATAATCTCGTCAGGTTAATTATTTGCATACGTGAAAGTTACTTGAAGCATTCATGAACTGAATCTCTGCAACTACATGACCTAAAAATTAAATTTTGCAAGTTCATGAGTCTATAAAACGTTTGTTTGTCCAAAACTGTATTCTAATAGCTGCAAACAGTATTTGGAACTGCGTGGGAAATTCTTCTGAATCAAAGCGTAAATTATGTGCTGTTAGAGGTTATTTATTTATTTTCAGTGTTAAAAAATCTAAGTTCAAAGAACGCAAAGAGCAAAAAGTGACAATAATGTCTTCAGCTCCGAAATCGGGTTTGACACCTCGTGTGTTTGGGTGCGCTGTCAGTATCCAAGTGGCCTTCCAGCCAACTTCCAACCTTATTTCTGCCGATGATCCGTGCATTGGCGATGGTTATTTTTAGCACTTTCAAAATAGCCATCTGCACGTAGTGATACGGTAGTTTCCACGTTTCTCCTTTCTTTAATTTGCGTTCAGATCAGTTAACACTTCCTCTCGATCATCCACGAAGACACGCACCGAGTTTATTTGGTGCAAAGAGCCGTTTTGGAATATTTAGAATTAGGCACCAAGAATCCTTGCAGATTTCCAGACACCTATTTAAAAAAAAAAAAATGTGCCCGAAACATGCTACAATATGCAGACCTGTCAAAACCGGATAGTTGGGCCAAGAATAATTCGGTTCTATATTTGCAGGGGTGAAGGAGGGGGTAAAGGGAAGGTGTTGGCGCGAGCATGCGTATGCGTTTGTGTCTGAAAGATGGAGAAGGCGGTCCGGGTCTACGTTGGAAGAGCCCACAAGCCGAGACGTTGAAGCAAGATTGTTCACGGTGGTTGTGAAAACCTTGGCGATCTGTGGAAATAGGCCCAAACTGTGCCAGTGTGTTCGGTTGGGAGTCCAGGTTACGTATGTAAAGACCGAGGGCGCATAATCCTCACCGCTACCGATTCTGGTTTTGAAGATACACCATGGGAGAGTACCAAAACCAACCCTTTCACACCTACAAAGTGTGTCAAGAGATTCAACTGCAAAACAGTGCATCAAAGGAGGAATATGGCGGACCAGAAGATGAAGGTACGGAAGTAACACGAAGTGACGATGGTGCGGGCTAAACTTTGGCACCCTAACGCTTTAACTCTAACCTGTTGATTGTGCAACATCTTCACAGACTAGTAAGATAGGCCTTTGCATGTTCTGTCGCCAAAGGATTGTCAACAACCCAGCGTCGCATTGGATCATGACGTATTATTACGTAACTATTGGCCGGAGTGTTAGTATTGGGTGACAGAAAACGCCGTATTGGGCGCGCGGACATTCTTCACTCTGCGAGGCGCATTACGTCAATGTGTGGGCGGCGTCTTTTAGGGTATTAATAGAAGCGGTCGCTAGTAGAATCTCTTAAAAGTTGGAGACACGCTCTCAATCTTTCCGTAGTGTGGAGTCACCTCACCCACTGGCATCTAAAATGCATCATCGCCGTTTAAAATAGATTACGAACTTGTGACCCATTCCACAAGATCAGGGCAAAAGGAACATAAGTTATTTCACAGGTGACGCAACGAACTTCCAATTCTGTCTTCCGTCCCATCTTCGTGCTTTCTTTGAACAGCGAGCTAAGGTCGTGCACTCGTGTTTCTAGTCGCGTCAGCAATAGAAAATAAGTACCTTAATTGCAAGATTAGAATTAGAAATAAATTGATTGTGAGTTGAAATAATTTATACTCTTGGAATTGTTGAACTTGCAAGCAGTGACAGTCTCTACGCGTAAAATACAGATGTCTACATCTATGAATAGATGGTAACGTAGACGTGTAGACCATGTAATATTTGTAAACAATATGGCGACCAGCGTGAGCTTAACAGCGGATATTGTAGGAGATTTACCCTTCATTTCGAATTGTAGTGGGAGCGTAAAAAAGTGTCTTGCTTTTTTCTTCACAATCTCGAACAATTTCTTGCCAAGTATCAAACACGCATACATATTTTCTTGATTGATGAAAATCTACTTTTGTCGCACCTTTTCTCAACAGATGTAAATACTTTTTCTTTTCCCAGTTGAACGCGAGTCGACATTAACAAAATAACATTTTTCTCATACTCCAACAACTGGAAACACACTTCAAGTAATTTTGTTTACATAGATTTTTTAGACTAATTGACGCTAATCGCATAATTTGTACTTTTCTCTCTCTTCGGCTAATCGCGACGATGAGGATGAACAATGATTAGACTACGCATAGACTATCGTTGTTTACGAACACACACACCACTGGTTACAAACACCAGTGGTGACAGTTCACCAGTAATGTTTTACTCGCCAGATCCTGCATGTCAATAGTGCTCTGCTAGAGTGCGCTCAAGCTAACAACCGGCGCGGAGACCGCCTTTGTGGCAGTGACCCGGTTGCCGCGTTTACCTACGAAGAAAACAGCTTATTAGGCCTACCGCTGCCCCCGATTTCTGCAACAAGCGGCAACCTTAGAATCCCCGAAGCAGCCAGCAGGGAAACAGGATTTTGTGAAAATAACAGTTCTGCGCTGTGAAAGGGGGCCGGGAGATAACGTGGCTGAGGAATAATCTTAAATCCGAACTGTTTCTGTGTAGAGCAAAATTCAGACTACATATGGCATGATAATTAATAATGTTGCTTTCTTCATTTCGATTTGTTGGTTAAAGTCATGACCAGTCACAATCAGTGTTCGTCAGCATCTCTGATGAAATCCATGGCGTAGTGGTGACGCTGTCACTCTGTAATCAAAGGGTCCCAAGTTCGATTCCCAGCAGAGGCACTTCAGGTTCAACCTTAAACTGCAGGATCAGTCCCGATTAGCTTATTTGAGCATACAGTGATCGTACAACTAACTTTCGGCATTCTATGATGCAAAACATGGAGCGACTGGCAACTGCTGTATGTTATGTAAACTTGTCAACACTTTGACAAGGATGGGGGGCGGAACTGGGTATTATTATTACCGGGAAACGAGAAGCGGAAGTATTTTATTAAGTGACAATGTTACTAATGTATGAATGCCATTTATCGATTTGGAACAATTTTAAATGATCAAGGGGGCTAGAAAGGGGCACTTGCCCCCCTGAGATATCTGAAAAATGTTAATGTAATTCGAATGGTGAAATTGTAGTGATATTTTATTTCAAATAATATTGTTTCCTGTGATTCTGTAAGTTACAGCAATTAAACACAATGTCCAACAAAATAACGAGAAAACGTTTTCACCAGAGACATTAGAATGATATTGACGGTCGTCATGGCCGTATTTAGAGGGGGGGTTTCTAGGGTTCAAACCCCCCCCCCCAGAAACTTCTGACATGTTGGATTAATGGAAGTTCAGAAACCAAAATCTGTAACAAATTTTCAATTTTTTTTCCCCGAAGCATCACAAAAATACATGGAGACAATGTTGAAACGATCGAGCTAGAATTTTCATACATTTGGAATTCTGGAACTTGAGTGAAACAGGATTTATTCTCAGAATCGTAGCCCACCCGCGGCCCCTCCATTATCACTTCTGCTGTCATCTTTCCAGTGTTGCTCCTGCGTCACAAGGAATATAGACTGTAGATTCCCTTATGATTGTCCCAAAATTCCCTTTCCAGCTTTTAAATTGCCTGTCCGATAAAGTCGAAAATCCCCCTAGATAGGAGTTCAAACCTAGGATCTCCAGTTTTGTAGCGCATTACGTTCGCGATTGAGGTTACAATCCATGCACCAGGCTAAGTTTTTAAAAAGAATAACTGGTTCCACACTTTTCAAAATTCCAAAAATTTAATGTTAAAGTCAAACAACAAAAGCTTTATGACTAAAATTTCCATCTAACTTTTAAAGCTTTTCTCTTGAAGGTATCTAAAGTTTAATGACGAAGTATAATAATTGTGCATTTCAGTACACACTGTATGAAACGTAAAAAACAACAAAAAGAAACTTGTGCTGGATATTCACTCATCTGCTGGATTGAGTAAGTATTATGGAATAGAATTGTTTTATTATTATGAAATGTTAATTATTATTGTACAATTATTGTTATTATTTCTATTATTCAAATTTCTGGCGACGCCCATGGGAACAATTATGAATGAACCCCCCCCCCCCGAATTTGTTTCCTGCCTACGGCCATGACGGTCGTAACTAGGACCATGGGGGAAGGGAAATTCTATAATCCCAACATTCGGGACTGAAAGAATTCGCCAATTGCCGACGCGGTGAAAATATCGAATTCTACACGCTATTTCCCCCTCAAGCGATTGCTTTTGCACTTCTGAAATAAAAACTGTTGATTTCAAGATATTTCTGATATTTATAGTGCAGAAAATAGCAAGAATTAACCACTTTTGAATACGACCCTTTGGAATTTCTCGACCTTGACAATTCATGCGCCGTCATTTTGAATTGCTCTTTTCAGAATTCCCTTCGGAGTGTTAAAACATAGGATCGGGTATCATGAAATTAAATGATTAAATGGTCTCTGTTCGATGTCTGTGCATCGTGAGAAAGTACAAAAAGATGAAAAACTATTCATAAACATTTATAGATGCTTATGGAAAGTAAACAAGGCAATTTCAGTTATATTTAAAGTGAACTCAAGTCTGAACTTGTCAGAAATGCCTAAGCATTTTTAATTCCATTTTAATTGCATGATATGCATAATAATAACAACAATAAAAAGTGGAATATAAGTTTCTATGGCTGAAAGCCAAAATGTGAAATCTCACCCCCCATCCCAGAAAAATGCAGGCGGCTTTGTAAATTATTGAAATTTGACTTAAAACTTTTCTGAAAATGATGAAGTTAGCAAAGAAAATGAGAAGCTGGGAGTCCATCATTAACCCTCACCATTGATAAGAATATATAAACATGATTGCTAGACAATGCCCAGGACTTTTGTACACAGCTTTTTAGTAGCCAGACCTATAATTCTTAGGGTCTCTCTCTCACTCACACACACACTCACTTATTCACTCACCCTCTTGGTCCAGAATTTCTAATAAAATCATGAAATGCAGGAAAAGATTAGAGAATATAGAACTGATTACTAAAAAAGAAGACACACCCCCTCCCCCCAGTACTTGAAGTGAGGAGAGGGGGGGAGGCATGCAATCTCCTGGCTAACAAAATGTAAATAAATCTCCAAATCTGCAGCTTCTTGTGGGAGGGTAAAGTTCCCCGTGCATATGGTACCGTGCATGAAGGCACATTTAGGGGATGTGGGGATAGGGCGCCACATATTCTCGATCTCGGCCATTTTGGAGGTGATGTGATCAGCACCATGCTCCAGCCGCCTTTACTCCCCATGGTTGCCCCCAGGTACCCATTGATTTGAGGCTGGGTGAGCCCAGGGACTGCTTATGCGGGGACAAGGCAGGAAAAATTCCGACCTTAGATCATCTGCACTGGGAATTAAACCCTGGTCTCCTGCATGGGAGAAGAGGGAGGGTGCTGGTGGAAAATATAACAGTCAGAATTATTACCAGAGTTGAATTTTCTTCCAGGGGAATCTTAAGATGGGAAGTGACTGTAAGAAACAGAATGGTTCTATCCTTTTTAGTTCCCGTGCAATTTATTATTTTCCACCACCAAGGCAACCAAGGATTTTTCTTTCATTAAACACTATAAAATATCCATAATATTGTAATGCATATTGCCATTTACCAACTGGAAATATTTCATTAGTTGTTCCATCTAGATACATTTGATTGAGATCCATTACAATTACAAATTACCTTTAGAATGCAGTGGAATTGCAATCAGTTATCTGCAGTAGTCAAATGTAGGTCCAGTTCCTGTTAGCCTAATCTGAACATAAAATGAAGTTAGAATTAAACTGACTTTCACACTCAAACAGATGATGGAGTTCATGGATGTGATTTGGAGGCAGAAATTTGGGGTTGGAGCAGTGATAACTTACCCAGAATATTTATTTCTGAAAAATCGTGAGAGCAGTCACTGATCCAGTAAAATGGAAGTATTCTAATGCTAAGAAAAAATGTCTCTTTCCATAATTATTTTGACACAAACTCCTCAATGTGACAAGGAGGGAAAAAAAGATAACTTATTTCTTGTGTTTTGAAGTTGTTTTTGAAATAAAAGAAGATACAAGTATGTATACAAGTATATTTGTAGTTATGAGAACAAACAATGAGAAAATTTTAGTTTTGTGTCATTAAATAAGAAAGAAATTAGATTTTAAAGCTCATGATTGTAATTCAATGAGACTAATATAACATTTTTTTTTCTTGTTGCAGGTGAATACAGAGTTGGAATTAAGTTTAATGACCAACATGTCCCAGATTCACCATACAAGGTGTATATATCTCCAGCCATGGGAGATGCCCACAAATTGGAAGTTGCTCAGTTCCCATATTCTGGTGTACAAGTTGATAAGCCCACAGCCTTCTTGGTGAGGAAGAATGGAGCAAAGGGAGAACTGGATGCTAAGGTATGTATATGTATCATTATTATAAATCATCATGAGAGAACCAGGTGGACGTAACTCCAATTTATCAAATTTACAGGAGAGAGGAAATAATGTATTTGCAGGAACATGTCTGACTCTAAAAGAATTAGTAAATTGGAGATACGAGACTCCACCTTACTGCTAAGAATTATAAGTAATGTTGGGCGATATAAACTAGATGATATATCATCACAATATTTTGGCGATATATATCGTATTGGCAATATATAATGTGTCGGCGATATATCGTCATGATATTTTGGTGATATATATAGTGGAGATGATATGTCGCCAATATCACGATACAGAAAAAATATAACATATCGTCTGTAATGATATTTCATTCACGATTTATCGCAGTATCAAATTTCACATATTGTTCATCCCTAAAGTGGAGTATTGTCGATCTGGCTCCAAATAGAGCTTTTCAAAGGAGATTATTTAAACAAATGGAAAACCGCATTTCTGGAGATACATTCCTGTGGTTCTCATATGATGAAATAACATTGATACATAGTCAGTAGCAAACATTGCTTTCAAAACAGAGGTAGCGAGAGCTACAAAACACCCATTCACCCCTTCACATTTCAAGTATATATGTATGCATATAGATGATACTTCATCTTTGTTTTCACAGTCACTCTGTTGACAAAAATGATCAATACCATCCACCCTCTAGATAGGGGAAGCACATGCTAGCCTTGAGCATGTGGATCATCCGCCACTATATGAAGCCACTGAAAGAAAAGCTCTTAAAGTAATTTCATATCATATGTATACAGTGAGGTTGTACAGTCATGGACACGTCTGGGCTGAAACAATCCCATTGAAGTCAAAGGGATTGTTACAACTCTGAAGTGTCAGTAACTTTACATAAAAAATCTCTGGAGGAGGGATTCACACTCAACTTGAGAAGTCAGCTGCATCAAACATTTACCGAATGAACCTATAACTATTTTTATATTTGACATATCTTTGTAATGTTCCTATCGCAACTAGATTAGCAAATAAAATTGAAATTTCAGGGCAATTATGATTTGATTGATTGATTTGATGTTTTAAGTCCACTTTATGCACAGTAAGGCTAATCGGGACTGGACATACAGTTTAAAGTGGGATCTGAACCACTAGGTGCCTCCACCGGGAATCAAACCCGGGACCCCTTGATTACAAGGCAACAATGCTACCACTGCGCCATTGGAGAGGCTGCAATTATGATTTGAACCTGGGGTGTGGACACTGTACTACTGTGACTGTGTTCATTCCAACAGAACTACCAAATCAACCTCTATTTTCTCCAGAATTACTACATCTTAGATGTAGTTTGAATGCTGTGCTGGTCCCAGGTATATGACAACTCTAAAACTATAAGTTTACTTATGATTTAAGAAATCTTAAATTTCATTTTCTAAATGTTTAATACATATTCTGTATTGATTTATATGATTTATAATTGGTTTCTTCTCAGATTGTTTCACCATCTGGTATAGAAGATGACTGTTTCATTCAGTCGATCGATCAGGACACTTACTCAGTAAGGTTCATGGCAAGGGAAAATGGCATTCACAATATCCACCTTAAGTTTAATGGCGTCCATATCCCTGGCTCACCCTATCGTATTAAAGTTGGCAAGGAAGATGCTGACCCAGCTGCTGTTCAAGCTAATGGAAATGGTCTTAGGGAAATTAAAACAGGTCGGTGGTCTTACTTTAATCATGGTACAGTGGGATCCATGAGCATTACTGTGCAAATTGTCCATGACCATTTTCATTAATTTTTCTCTTACATCTTGTGTTTTTTTAAGCGATGGATTTTTACGTATGCTGGTGCAGAAGTCGTCAACAGCTTGTTTGATTTTTCTTTAATTCTTGAAGCTCTTATTGGGTCAAATTAAGTGCACAAACATGGTGATGGACAATTGGCATGGTAATACTCATGGATCCCACTGTACATCCACTTTATCTGTCAATTTGGCTTCAAGTATAACGAACTAGAAAAATTCTTATTGTTTTCTCTAAAGGCATTAAAAATCTAATATTTATGTTATGTACAAGAGTAAAATATTTTGTTTGCTCGAAGGGAAAAAGATGGTCAGTTATGTCTCCCTCTACTGCACTGAAATGCAAATATATTTGAGACAGTGTAGTTACTTTTAGAGATAGAAATGCTTATAATGGTTCATCATACATACAGATTTCACAGAGAAAGTTAGTTTAGAAAATTTAATTATTGAACTATTTTGGCCATTGTCATCAAATAATTTTTGCTGCATCTGTTATTTATGCATTTAATGTTAGATTTTGTGCAGTTTCTGAATGGGAAGATTTTCTTCTTCCTCATAATTTTTATCATGTATCTTTTTTTTTTATTATTTGATTTATTTTACTTCGCTTCTTGTGCCACTTTTGGCTAATTTGCAAAGATGGGGATGAATGATGATGATATGATGAAATTGATGAATAGACAACACAGACGTCCATGCCCAAGCCAGGATTCGAACGTGAGACCCTGTTATCATGTATCATATCCATACAGAACTATCAGCAAAATTACTGGTTTTTATGAAGAGGTTTTCTTGGGATATCAACCAGATGATTTCCGGATAAGCTTCCAGGCTTTCGAGAGCTAACATCACTCTCATCTTCAGGGACTGAAGTGGAGAGTATCAGAAGTAAGTTTTTTATGTATTTAGTGGGAAAGGTGTAGATAGTGTGCCAATCAGGCGTTGTCTCTCAAAACATCTGCACTACCAGGATTGGGAAGTATCAGGCTGGGTCCAATTTGAGCCCCATGTCCCTGTTAAGAGATGACACATGATTGGCCTACCATCTATACCAGACTTCTCCCCCACTAAATATATAAAAACGTCTGATACATCTCTGCACTTCAATCCCCGAAGATGAGAGTGATGATGCCTCTTGAAAGCTCAGAAGCTTATCTGGAAATCACCTGGTTGATATCCCGAGAAAACCTCTTCATTTTTCACTGCCAGGAAAGCTTCAAGAATTATTTTACTGTTTTGTATAGTTTCATGTATCAATTCTTCAATATTATAAAAAAAATGAGATTATAAAAGCTTATGAATATGAAAGTTACATGCATTACAGACATAATAAAGTCTGCTTTTTGATGTAACAAGTAACACTGACTCCCACATAGCTGAATGCTTAGCGCTTTTGCTTTTTGGCATGCACAAGCCTGAGTTCAATTCTGGTGGGATCCCCAAAATTGCAGTGAGGACACTTGAGGAGCCACTTGAATTGAAGAAGTTGAAGGGACAGGTCTAGAAAGCCAGAACAGTGGTGATTGGACTCAGTGTCCTAACTATGTGCCACCCAATGAGAAACTGGTTGGCATGCATTGGTCTTGAAAGGGCTTGCACCATGCAGTTTAGTTCTTAATATAAAAATAAGATGAATAATTTGTTGAATATTTCAAGTATGCAGCATGATTTTATTTTTAGAAAGAAAAGTGTAGTTTCAGTGGTTTACTTACGTTCATGTAAGCTAATATATTTTTTTTTTTCCTTCCTCACATCAGGTCAGAAGACAGACTTCCTTGTAGATACTTGCAATGCTGGGGCTGGCACATTAGCTGTCACCATTGATGGCCCATCAAAAGTGTCCATGGACTGTACAGAAGTTGAAGAGGGTTACAAAGTTCGTTATACACCATTAGTTCCTGGAGATTACTATGTTAGCATAAAATACAATGGTTACCATATTGTGGGCTCTCCATTTAAAGTTACATGCACAGGTTTGTATATTCTTTCGTGCATAGTTATTTTTTATGAGGTTATTATAAAAAAATGTTTTTTCCTCATGCATTTGTCTGCTGGACTACTGATTTCTTCAGAATTAAAACACAGGAAGAATTTTGCAAAACATAGTATTTTATTTACTACAAAAGTTAATATTTACTTATGAAAGACATGAATAGCATGCAGGAATGCAAAATAACATTTTTTTTGTAATTCTTGTGTCCACTCAAAGCAACATTTTGACTGGTGTTCACCATACATGGAGCAACAGCAGCAGAAGAATCTGGTTATCCTCCATTTGCTTGAGGGGCAGAATGCACAAACCTTTGTTTCTTGTTGTTGTTAAGCAACTACATTAGTTCTTGCATTTCCATATTCAGGATGTTAGCAAAATCTTGCAAAGTTGTCGTGTAAGCTTTGGTGTACGTAGAGACTAATGTTTCATCTGCTGGACAACTCAAAACTAAAAATACACTAAAAGAACACTTGTAAAAAAAAAAAACACCGATGCTTCCCCATAAGTCTCTCAGACCCAAATGAAGGAAGATTGAGCAGGGAATGGAAGAGTTAAGTGGAAGGGGGTGAGACAAGAAAACAGGTACCACATGCATAGTCTGCCAGATGATGCGTTAGCTTTCTAGTGTTAATAAATACCTTCTCAATGAAGAGTGGTTGCATGGAGTAAATATTATGATACACCAAGTTATTATATTTGCCATGCATGTATAGAAAGATATATTCTCCTTTGAAATATTTGAAAATAATCCTGGGAGACAATGTGGATGATAATGAAACTTACACAAGTATGTGTTGTATGAAATTCTGTTGGATACTTTCAATTTTATTCCTTAGTTTCATCCATTGTTGGTCTGGGTCAATTTTATTTCTTGCTCTGTTATTCCCAAGAATCGAAAATTGTTTATACTGTGCCACAAGGCACCTTTCTTATGGGAATGCAGTCAAAATTATGCATTAATTCTTCAGCTAATAATAAGAATAAATTTTGCAAATAGAGGTTCTCCAAAGTCACTCACTCTTGCTAACTCTGAAGATAGGAGATGATTTCAAAATTATCTCCCTTTCAATTTCAGCAATGTGCTAAAGACTGTAATGACTACAGAATTCATAATAGAATCCATGAAGTAATTCATAACAGTGTTGTTGACGTTACTAATTGATAACAATTATAACCATTCTTTTTCTCTTAAACCGTACCTTTAACATGTATGTTATACAAACATAGGAATATATACAAATGTATTGCATATTAGTTGAAAAGAAGTCTGTTATCTGCTCATAAAATCAATGTGTTAACTTTACAGGAGAAGATTTGGCTGAACGAGGAGCCCAGGAGACGTCCTCTGTTGTTGTGGAAACAGTACAGAAGGTCTCAAAGAGCAAACATGCATCTCCAGTCTTGCCTCACTTTAAATCGGATGCATCTAAAGTTACTAGCAAAGGAATGGGCCTGAAGAAAGCTTACTTGCAGAAGCAGAATATGTTCACAGTCCATGCTTCTGATGCAGGTATGTTTTCAACTTCTTGACTTTTAACTTTCTTTTAGTGATATTGAGAATGTGCATTGGCAACTGCGACGATTTATAATAAAATGTTTAAGGATATAATCACATCATGCTGCAGCAATAATTCTTGGAAAATGCACGTTTAAGTGCAACTTTATGGAAGAAACTGCCAAACTATTGTTATCATGTTATGGGACTTTAGATGCACTTAGATATTCATAGACACACGGAACATGTGAACGTATCCGTGTACCTGTTTGCTTTGCTTGATTAATTTTGGTGACTGCTGTTACACATTGAAACTTGTACCTCTCTGCAGACCAGAAACCTGCCAAACGGTTCCAATGTGTATGATGACAGCAATCACCAAAATTAATTGAGCAAAATAAACAGGTACGGGGATACATTCACATGTTTTGTGTGTTTCTAAACCATTGTTAGCTTGTTCATTTCTAAATTGGTTTACTATGTCATGTTATTCAGTGTTTTGTAGTTCAAATAATCACAGCAACAACCATCAAGAAGTGATGATTTACAAAACTAAACTTCATGCCCTACCAAGAATTCAAATGTAGAACATATTAATTTTCTCCTATCAACTAAGATGTCCAAACCTTGCCTCAGAAGGTTCTGGGTTTGGATCCTGGCCAGGTTACAGAGTATTCCAGTGTATTCATATTTTCATCTATTTCATTATTTATTCTCTATTTCACATTGAACCAAATTACAACTGCAATTTATATGCCAAGTACTAAAACCAAGTGTTTAAGTTAACATTTGGTAGCCAAATGTTTAAGCAAGAGTTTATACGTTAGATTCTCAGTGGACAGGTGTCTCAGGTTTGAATCCTGGCCTGGGCATGGCTGTTCTTTTTGAGTGTCCCTTCATCAATTTAATCACATCACTCATCACTCATATTCATTGCAATTAGCCAAAAATGGCAGAAAAGCTGCGCTAAATGACAAAAATCGAAATCAACCTATTCTCTGTGGAAGATTAACTAGTTCAGATATATATATATATATATCTGAACTAGTTAATCTTCCACAGAGAATAGATTGATTTCGATATATATATATATATATCTGAACTAGTTAATCTTCCACAGAGAATAGGTTGATTTCGATTTTTGTCATATATATATATATATATATATATATAATATGTATGCATGTAAAATATTTGGTTAAACTATTGGTTCAGTCCCACTCAAAGTCAATCAAAATTTTGCTGTTGTGACATTTCTGTGCTGACAGTGTTCCATCACATGTGAAAGTAAATTGTATGTTGCCATGCATTCCTGGTTGTTCAAAGAATTCCAAATGACAATAATATGATAGAATTTAAGGATTATATTAGCATTTCATTATGTGTTCAATTATGATAAAATGAAATCTAATAGCCTTTGTACACCTAACGGCGAAAGAAATAATAGGCAAATTGTCCATCACCATTTTCACACAATGTGATGATCATGAATTGAAGTAAAAACGTTAATAGGCAGAGGACAAAATCTGCTACGTATCAACAAAAATTCATTCCTTAAAACAACACAGGGTGTGGAATAGAGAGTAATGAAAATTGTAATGGACAATTTGCCTACTATTATCTTTGCCGTTGACTGTACTATCAAGATTCAATAGTAGGCTAATGGCTTGTGTGCCATGCATGCACACATACACTCATTGACATAAAAAGTTAAGCATCCAGAAGGAAACTTCCAATTTGGATGTCATTTCATACATGTACACCTTCGATGGGTATGTAAATAATTAGAGTTGCAATGATATGTAATGTCTAGAACGGCCACCAGAGTGCATTAGTTGTGCCACCACGTGATAGTGTTATCAGGTCTGATAGCATTCATAAGGCGTGTGCAGATCATCAGACAGTCTGTCAACACCGTGAGGGAAGCTCATCAACACAGAGAATGCCTCGTAGATGCATCAGACAGCATTGCAAGCATGTGACAGAGTTTGAAAGGGGCCACATTGTGAGTCTCTATGAGGCTGGTTGGTCGAATCATACAATTGTCAAAATCTCAGGCATTCAGATGTCACAGTGCCACGATGTTGGCACCAGTGGGTATGTGAGGGCACCTACACATGTCGTGAAGGTTCAGTTGACCAAGACTGACCATGCCAAGGGAGGATTGTGCACCAAACATTACGCAGCCCCATCACATCTACCTCTGCTATCCGGATGCAGGTACAGTACTCTCTGCAACGCCCAATGTCATTCCCCATGATTGGTCATAGACTGGCAGCAGCCAGACTACGAGTTTACCATCCAATGCAGAGGCTGCCACTAACACCAGAGCACAAACGGCTGAATTTGGAGTGGTGCTGTAACCCGGAGGCATGGACTGCTGACGACAGTGATGAGTGGCATAGCATCATGTTCAGCATGTTACCACGGATGACCACCATGTGCGAGTATGGCAGAGCCGAGGGTGCGAGGACACATCCTGCCAATGTTGTGGTGCGACACACCAACATTACCCCTGGCATCGTGTTGTGGGGAACCATAGGTATGACTTCAGATCACCTCTGGTAGTGATTTGGGGAACTCTTGATGACACAGTGGTATGTCACGGACATCCTGCATCCTTGTGTGTTACCCCTTATGAGACAGCATCCTGACAGTCTTTCAACAAGACAATACTTGTCCACACATGGCACATGTATCTACGGACTGCCTGCATCATGTTGAGATACTCCCATGGCCAGCTAGATCCTCTGATCTATCCCCGATAGAACATGTGTGGGATAAGCTCGGTTGTCAACTCCGACCAGTGCCGATCTGCAGGATATCAAGGGTCAGTTACAACAGCTGAGAGTTGGCTTGCCTTAGGAGAGGATACAATGTCTCTAGGACTCCATTCCAAACTAAATCTGCGCATGTATCAAGGACCAAGGGGGTGCCACATTCTACTGACATGGAGTCAGCAGTACGCCCATACTGCACACTCTGTTGTCCCTTTGATCTGATTTGATAATCATTGCAATAGTCACATAACCTGTCAACACGCGAAGCTTCATTTCATTCCCCCCCACTACTTCTAGGTGTTTCATTTTTTTTGTCAATGAGTGTACATGTGCAAAGACAATTAATAATTTGGTTTGAGTAATGCATGTTTACATCTAGACACGAATTATCTTGATCAGTGCTCAAAATGGAAAATGTCAGCTGTGTGTGTGTGGGGGGGGGGGTGCTTTAGCCTTGGGGCTAGGGGGGGATACTCGTACATTTTAGCATGGGGACAATGAGACAGCTAGGAAGATACCATCTTCCTGCATACCCATCCACTTCAAGCACTGATATGTATAATTCTTTTTATTTTGCAGTTTTCTGTTGAAATTATGTGTTTATCACTGCCGTATTCTGAAAATTTGACCTGGTCTACTGCAACAATTCTTATTTGTTGCATATATTTAGAATATATTTATTAGATATAATAAATAAAACACCAAGACAGGAATGTAAGTAAAACAAAAACAGAAGCCCGACAACTTCAAATCTCCCAGCAATTTCTATGCATATGAAGAAAGTTGGTTTATGGTAAACCAGGTAGCATGTTAGAATATGCCACTGGTGTTTATATGATGGGTAAATGTTTAACAAACTAGGAATGTTGCCTGTCACAGTTCAAGATTGACCTTCTGGAAGTTAAATAATTATTATTTTAGAGAGGAAGAATAGGAACAACATGAGAGTCATATTGTATGGATTAAATATAAAAAACTAATGTGCTTTTTAGTTGCACAATGTACTTATTACATGTAGAACAGTGATATGGACAAAAGAGGAGGAGGACAGAAGCAAGATGTAGGCAGTGGAGATGAGTTTCTTAGTTTAGTAGGAAACTCTAGAAGAGGTGGAACAAGGAATGAAGAGATTCAACAGTGTGTGGCTGAAGAACATAATAGATGGTGAAGTGGTTGAGGCCTATGAAAAGGATGGGACCCTAAAGAGAGTGAGGTCATGCAGTGGATAAGGAATGGGAAGAGGTCAAATGGAAGGCTGAAGTGTAGGTGGAAAGAGCAGGATGGTGGGTGTGAGGAGAGGGCAGGATTGGAACATCGCAGATACAGGGGAGGTGGCATTACAGAAAAAGATTGAAAATGACCGAAAATGGTGGAGAATGATGATCACGATGATGGAGATGAATACAACAGTATTTGTGCATGCATATTCATGTAATTTCATCATTTTCTACTAGTGGTCTACCAAAAAGTTTATGATGTATCTATGAAACAATATACACTCGGGGATCTATTCATCATCATGAACTTTGAAGAATAAGTGGGTGTAGTGGTAATGTTGTCACCTTGTAATCAAGGGGTCCTAGGTTTGATACCTTGTGGAGGAACATTGCACAGTGGTTCGGATTCCACTTTAAACTGTAGGCCCAGTCCCGATTAGCCTATCTGTGGATAAAGTGAACTTAAAACAACAATTCCAATTGAAAGAATAGCGTACATATTGATTTCAGCTCTGACTGAAATAAATTCATACTGGGAATTTATCATCACATCAAATCATTGAGCAATATTTGCAATTCAGCCTTAATTCCCTGCACATTGTTAAATCTTCATTCTGAAAAGATAAGAGTTTTTTAAGAAGAAATAAGTACTAAGTTAGGTGGATGGAAAAGGACTGCTCGTCTTCTTACAAAAGTCATTGCATAAAATTTGGTGAGGTTGTATATTGTATAACAAATACAGTATTCAAAAAGTGCATAAGAAAGCCTCAATCTACTCTGAATAATGTTTGGTCATAATTCGACAAATTCGTAGACTTTGGTAACTTTTTGAAATCTCACATAGAGGTGTTACAATAAAATCTCTTCAATTCTCCTTTAAATTTGTTGAATGAAGTTATTATAAGGCAAGTTAAAATATGGCTAAACCTAATTGTTATATTTTTTTCAGGGAACAATATACTATATGTTGGTGTTTATGGACCTAAAGGGCCTTGCGAAGAAGTCTTCATCAAGCACATGGGGCGCAACAACTACCAAGTTAATTATGTTGTGAGAGAACGTGGTGACTACATTGTGATTGTGAAGTGGGGGGATGAGCACATCCCAGGGTCTCCTTTCAAGGTGGACGTGTGATAAGACATCATGAAAATAATAGATCTTGTAATTACCAGGACCTTCCAGACATACTTCCATAACAATTGTTTGAGCTCAATACTGAAAACAGTTGACAAGTAAACATGCAATAGAATGTTATGGAAACATTGGAGTATATTTTTTTCAATTATTGGATGTGTGTGACAAGGTTATAAGGTGCTAGTAAATTAGAAGCTTTGTTTATTTATTTACTTTTTTTTTCACAACATGAAATGCTAATGCACAGAAACTCAGTTGGAGATATCATGTAACTTTCATTTGGTTGATAGCTTCTTAACCTACAGAACACAGAATTTTCCCATCACTTGCATTGTCAATGCTGTATGAGGATGGTAATTAATGTGTGATGAGTGACAGATTAAAAAAGAATGGAAGTGAGTGTGAGTCAAATTATATGTTACTAGATGAATCTGTTTAACTATCTTTGACTTGAATTCCCACCAGTTCATTAATTTATATTTCACTATTTTTTTTATTTATTCATTGTCATTTTAAATTATTGCACTTTACATCAAAAAGTATACTTTTTATTATTCTTTACACTGTCACATGATAATCTTATGGTACAGAGAGAGTTCTATTTTGAAGTTTCACATAGAGCTTCAGTTTATTCTATTATTGCAGTTAAAATCTATAATGGTTGTAGCAAATTAAAGACCTTTACCCTATTGCTCACTTTTATCGATTTACTTCTTAATTTTAGAAAGTACAAAACAAGGTTTCTCTTCTATAAAATAATATCAATGTAACGATTACACAGGAATGTATGGTGGAAATTGTTAAAAAGTATAAAAATATGTTTTCGTTTTAAATTGAAAAAATTCTAATGAAATATTAATCATTATTTCCTCATACACTTATCAGTGTCCCTTCAAACTTCAACATAAAACTTATTTGTAAATATAGTTTGCTGATGTATTTTAATAGCATCATTCCAAGATAGATAGACACATTCAGTTTATAATAGGTAGGACTAGTTATGTATGTGTTATATAAGACAGTTCATATTAAAACATCAAATCATTCCAATTGAGTTTCTGTGATAGGGTTTCAGTGTTAGTTTTGAATGTGATGAACAATTTAATCAGTTGTAAGTGCCTTCCTTAGATGATAGGGTAGGTCAGCCATATAGAGTGATAACAAATGCCTATATTTTTTAAAGTTATTAATAATTAAAGCAAAAATGGCATAATTGTTAAAAAATAGCAGATTTTATCTTCGTCCATTTCTTTCCTTCCAATCATCATCAGCGATGGTGTAATGGAATTGGAATATTTGAAGCAGCAACACTGTATATGACTGATCTCTTTTGTGAATGCTTCATTGCAGAAATTGCATACTTTTTTTTTAAAAATTTAAAAGTTAGTCTCATAAACAGAAGTTTGCATTTCACAAAACCTGTAAACCATAGATAGAGTAAGTTTCATAAGATAAATAATTTTCTATGGTGAAATCTTTTCTTATTGAGAGAGAAAAATACATATGAAATAAATTGTACTATATCTTTGTATTATAATTATTACAAATGAAACCACAAATGAACAAGGGAGAAGCTTGGAAGAACCATGGTCTAATAATGATTTATAATTACTGTAATTTATAAGTTCTGTTTGATCATTTAAATCATTTTTATTTTAATTCAACTAAAGCTATATATACATAAATGTATACCCACAGGCAATCAACTGATTCACACAAAGTATTTATGATTCATATTCATGGTGTGGGAGATAAAGCATGAGTACTCCATAAGTATATACTTAAAGACTGCATTACATGACATAATGATGCTTTGATATATTAAAAAGTGCTTCAGAATTTTATCTGCAAAACATTTTATTCATTATGAATAGCTAGGTGCCATAGATCTTTATTGAATGTATGTTTTTATAAAAATAAATTGTTTGACAGAGTTTTGTGCAGTTGAAAAGATGTTTCTAGTGTGAAGTCTTTGGAGCATTTTCTGTTATGAATCATTCAACTGTGCAATTGCCTCTTACAACAGTTGATAGCACAAAAGTGCTTTTCTGTAGTAATGAATCGAAATTAGATTTTTTTTTCTTAATTGTTAATTTCTTTTATTGTATGCTTTTACAAAGCTTTTATCTTAATTTTGGTGAAAGTGTTAGTATTTTAGCTAATAATGCGCTATTACTAATGGGTTAGTTGAAATCTGCATTGATGCTTTTTCAGCATTTTGAAACTCAAGCTTCTAATATAAGCATTGTGAGATATTCATTATGCCGTATTGCTAGAAACTATGTGCCTTAACTAATCCTGTCAAAAACTTAAATCTACGTTGTGCTGGTTGACCAAACTTGTCAGATGTGTTTCCAACTTGTTGATAGTTTCAAAGGTTTACATATTCTCTCTTCTGATTATAGTGGTTTTGATTTTTGCTTCTAGTTTATGGTGAGAGCTTATAAACTATTGTACATTGTGATTATTTTTTTCACAATTGTAGCTTGTGACTTAGTGTATAAAGTCTAAAAATAAACTTTGTACATATACTTAATGATATTGTTTAATTAATCTTGTAAGGTAAAGGTAAGGTAAAGTTCCCTGTGCACTTTGCACCATGCCATGAGGTATATATGGGGGGGATGTGGGGGTAGTGCCCCCACACATTCTATTGATCTTGGCCATTTTGGAGGTGATGTGATCAGCACCATGCTCTGGCCACCTTTACCATCACCCCCAGTACCCATTTAATTGAGGAGTGAGCCCCAGAGCTGCTTTATGTAAGGACAAGGCTGGAAACATTCCAACCTTAGATCACCGACCCTGGGAATCGAACCTGGGTCTCCTGCATGACAGTCTGACATGTTATTGACTAGGCCGCTGTGGCTCCAATTAATCTTGTAATCGTCTAATATGTATTTTTTGTTTCTCTTTATACCAGTGTTTGGAAGTAACTAGTTACTTTTGAAAGTGAGTAACTGTAACTGAGTTACTTTTTTACGATAGAAGTAACATTTTAACAGTTACTTCTACAGTTACCTTTACAGTTACTTTGCGACACTTAAATTGCAATGAAAGTTTCATAAATTACACAGGGCCACAAATTAAATTCAATTTAATGTTGTTTTTTGTTTAATAGGTGAACTTTATTATTTGAGCCATGCTGATCACGAATATGAAATTCGTTTTTCTCTATCACGCAAGGTTCTCTTACAAATCAAATTTAAAAATTTGGGCTTTGTCCAATATTGCATACTGTTTTATTATAATTTTTCTTTTCTTCAATCAGAATAAGTAGCAATATAGACACACAAAGGACCCATATCATATAGAAAACAACATATAGCAGTATATAATATACACACAAGAAAATCATTACACAATACATATTTTTCAGTTCTGTTTAGCACGCTTTCTTCTGTAAGCTTTCCTAACTTTCTTGTAATTTTCTTCTCGCGTTTCTCTGTACAATGCCCAACAGTAGTCACCCATCATGCTAACACTCCAATGTCCTTGATACCTTTTCTCCATATCCCTCATGTCCTGATGGAACCGTTCGCCTTGTTCCTCACTTAATTCACCAATATTGATTGATTGAGTGATTGATTTAGTTTATTTTACTTCGCGTTTTGTGCCTCTTGGCTAATTTGCAAAGATGGGGATGAGTGATGAAATGATGAAATTGATGAACGAACATTCACAAACAACCAAGCCCGACCGGGATTCGAACCCGGGACCCTTGGCGTCACAGCACGATGTGCTAACCACTTGGCCACAGGGTCGGGCAATTCACCGATATTGTGTGGAAAGTTATCAAGGTGTGAATGCAAAAAATGTAATTTGAGATTCATGTTACAACCCAGCTCTTGACATTTAAGTAACATATTCTCAACAACTTCTCTGTAATCAGGACTTTTGTGGTTCCCCAAGAAATTCAACACTACACTTTTAAATGCTATCCAAGCATCTCTTTCAGCTACAGTCATTGTTTCCTCGAAGTATTTATCATTCATTAATTTCCTAATGTCTGGTCCAACAAAAACACCTTTCACTTTGCCGTACGACAGGGATGGAAATTTGTTGCATATGAATTGGAAACATTGTCCTTCCTTGTTAAGTGCCTTCACAAATTGTTTAATCAGCCCTAATTTGATATGAAGAGGGGGAAGTACCACGTAACGCATCTGACTACCATGCTCAAGGTCCCGGGTTCGATCCCCGGCCGGTTCAAATCCGGGAACTTTTCTAACGGTGGAAGCGGCCCCGGCGCCTACCCAGCGTCGAATAACATGGGTACCTGGGGGAAACCCTGGGGGGTAAAGGCGGTCAGGGGCGTGATGCTGATCACATCACCCCCACTCACGACCGGATCAAGAAAGTGTGGGGCGTTACCCCCACACCCCCTATACGCCTTCATGGCGTGGTGCTATGCACAGGGGAACACTTTACTTTTTTTTTTACTTTTAGAGGGGGAAGTACAATTTTCTCAGGACTGACTAAATGTTGTTGTACGATGTTCTTTGAACCCGGGTTCAACGTTTTCAGTATTGGCCATTCTTTTCTTTCCCAGCGGTAATTTCGTGCCCTACTATCCCACTCACAGATGTAACATGGCATTTTCGTATATCCACATTGTAGTCCTAGTAAAATGCTCAAAACTTTAAGATCGCCACACACCAACCAACCATGGTCCTCATATTTAATTTTATTAAGAACAAGTTGCATATTACTGTAGGTTTCATTTAGTGACACAGAATGAGCAGTAGGAACTGAGGGGAACTTATTTCCATTATGTAACAAAACAAATTTTATACTTGTTTTATTCGAGTCAATGAATAGCCTCCAATCAGTTGAAAGACAAGGAAAATTTAACTTAGTCAGCAAACCGGACACATCACAACAAAACACGAGAGAATCTTGTTTTGAGAAATAAGGCACAAACTCTTTTTCTCGATGTCTGTACCAGGAAAATGTGTTCCACAAGCCAGCAAGTTCTTTTCGTTAAGTCTGGAACCAAGAAGCTCAGCTGATTCTTTAGATAAATTTAGGACTCTAACTAAATCATTGAGTTCGCTTTGAGTGAACGGTATAGGGTCACGAGATCCGTGAGGGGGGTCATAAATGTCATCTTTCATTTCACTTCCTTCCACTGAATCAGATGATTTTCAGAAAAATGTTATATTAGGATAACTTACACACTCAAGACTTGATGGAGGTGTCGGTACAGGCAAGTCTGGACCGTGCAACACAGGTCTATTGCAGAGGGAATATTGGGATACACTATCCTCTTCTTGTTTTTAATATTTCGCCCTACAATTTCACAGAAACAGAAGTAACAATCATTGCTGTGATCCTGAGGCTCCCTCCACACCATGGGTATTGCAAATGGTATAGTTGGTCGCTTTCCCATGCTCCAGTTTCGTAAAGATTCCACACATGATCTACATACCTTGTGTGGGGCCCACGATTTATCTTGATCTCCTAGTTTCATTTTAAAGTATGCGTAATATGCTCTTACAAAATCTGTAGTTTCCTGTCTCTGTACCCATGGAACAAATTCACCGCAGATGTAGCAAAACACATCTGGGCTATTCAGACAACCACGAGATGCCATGACCACACCACAGTAATGTACCACACTGAACAACCAAATGGTAATGTAGATCAACGTATCTTACATATAACCATGGAAGCAAATTAGGACTTTTGACAGTTACATATAAAATTAATTTCAAATGATATATCAATGGTTTACATAGTATTATTTTCAGCATTTAGGCAAGAAACATATTAATTAATTAATTTAAATAAAACAAAACTTCTCTGTATTTAAAGCTTATTCATCTTTATTGCTTGTTGAATAATTTTGAAACGTACCAGTGACATCTAGCGATATTCACTTCAATTGCACTAAAACGTGCATACCACAACCCACATATATAAATCGTGAATTGTAAAAAATTCTTGCGTGATGTGAGAAAACTAATGCCAGTTTCAGCATCAGCAAGTTCTAATACATGTAAAACACCCAAAATTATAAAAACAACAGAACCCATGCAGCCCTGTGTTATTGGTGATTTAGGACTCAAAGTGAGCTGGAATTTAGTTTCGGCTGTGATATAAAAGCCCATCTTTGATACATTAATTGAGGACTAAAAGTGGTAAACATTGTAGGTGCCAAAAGCGAAAGTGTTGGGAAATCTCATCATTCCCCACATCAGCGCATAAGAACGTTCACACTAGTGACCTCTTTACATGCCCTTTGAACTACGTAGAGGGCTACCAGCCACTTTTCACGTTTACCACATTATAAAGCATAGCACATTTCACAGTTTAACGTGGAAAACTGTGTTTGAATTACTTTGGCACTTAACATCGTTTACCAATTTTAGTCTTCAATTCTTGCAAACAATAGATGAAGAGGAAAAGAGAAAGTAGTTGTAGTAAATTTGTCTTCTGGCGGTGGTCAGTCGGTAGGCTTCAGTCGGGTGCCAGGAATTTCAAGGTTTATCGTATGTTTCATCTTTCGTTTGGTAGACCTGAATTCCAAAGCAATATACACACCTCGGAAAAGGGGGAAGGATTTCCCAGAAGCGGGAAGATAAGCTTCTAGGAGTAGAATTCCATCCTATTGCTGACAGTTTGCCATTTTTAGTTGTGTGCTGTGAAGTGTCTCTTGTTTCTGTAGTTTGTTCCTCAGTGACCTTATAAGCAGCATCCAATTGTCTCTTCCTTTGTTATAATATCGAATTAAGCTGAAAAGGGACGTACTGCAATATTTCAGTGTTTTCATGAAAGAATTCAACAATACTTTTTGTATGAACCAAACTGAAGAAGACAAGAGCTAGCAATTGCACACACATAGTTTCCACGTGATTTCATTTATCGCAGTTCCTGATTGAAAGTAAAAATATTTCCGGTTAGAATTCACTTATTTAAGATTATTCAGCATTTCTGGACATTTTAAAAAAAAGTAATATATTTTGGTAAGTGCTATTCGTTTAAGACTTAAATGAGAACCCATTTTCTTGACATAACAGATATGACAGATCTCACCATTATTATTGATACAACAGTGAATTACAACACTCAAGTGGCAAATTAACAAATCAGGAAAACCCTAGCCACCATTCTTGCTTGTTTATGTAATCGTCTCTGAGAGAACTGAAGGGGTAAGTTTCAGATGTCACTTTCACCTTCATTGATAACACACAATTATAGGCTACTACATTATATTTTTTATCATTTTCTGGTTCATAAACACTTGAAATTATACAACAAATTTATTTCTCTCTGACACGCCCTTTATGCGAAACAGACCTCCCTTCTTAGAATATATTATCTCTCTTTCTATGCAGTTTCAGTCCCCACTCCAATGGACATTCCTTAAGAACAACAATGATAATAAATACAAATGTTTAAGTCTCAGTAGCTAGCACAATGCACTATATGTCAGGAGTCCCGGATTCTATGTAGTTCGTTTCAGACATGGATGCTTGTGTTTGTTCCAATGAGAATACGGAAAACAGAAAATTGACATACGTGAAAATTGAGAAGATGTGGATAACGGGAAATACTACCGGATAGGGGTATTCCTTAAAAAAATGTCGTTCGCGTGCCTGACTACCATGCGAGAGACCCTGGGTTTGATGCTCGGTGGGGGAGAACTGAGATTTTTTCCACCTGTTGAAGCGGCTCCAGCACCCACCCAGCATCGTATAAAGTGGGTATCTAGAGGAAATTCTGTAAGGGGGGGGTAAAGGATGCCAGGGACGTGGTGCTGATCACATCACCCCCACCTTCGGCCATGATAAAAAAAGTGTGGGGCTCTAAGTCCACACCCCCTATACGCCATCATGGCATCGCGCAAAGCACATGCAGGAGAGCACTTTATTTTGTAATAAATATAGATATACGAAGACTTATATTATGTACCTGTAACATAAGTAAAAGACATGTTGGTCTTCACAAAATATGTTATTAGTAAGTTACTTTTACAGTTACTTTCTGCTGAAAAGTTTCTTGCAACCAAATTAATTGTAATAAGTTATTACTATTAATGATCGATTTGTGTAATTTGGTTGCAAGAAAATTTTCAGCAGAAAGTAACTGTAAAAGTAACTTACAGTTACTTTTGAAGTACATGTAACTGTAACTGAGTTACTTTTTAAAATGAGTAACTGTAACTTTTTTAAGCAAGTAACTGTAATTGTAACTAGTTACCATTTTAAAAGTAACTTTCCGAACACTGCTTTATACATATGTTAAAACATAGTGTAAATAACAAATTTAGTTATTTTCCTCCCTTTTGGAAGTAGAAATATGGTACTGTCACCAGTCAAATACAACAGTTTTGTTTAAATGTCACAAGTATACAGCCACAGCTCTGGCATGCTCAATCACTACTAATAGATAATAGATGCATAGCTGAGACATACACAAATTAAAACCTAAGAATATGAGTCGAGCAGGTATAGAATAGCAGCAGGCATGTCAGATAGCAGCAATTACAATTGTTAGAAGCTTATTACATTACTCGCAGCTTATTGAATTCTTAGTTATAAATATGCAAAAGAATGATGGGAAACAATACATTCAATCCTAAACAATTTTCTCTTACTTAGGAGTGGTTTCTTTTTATATTCTCAAAGTAGGTTTTATTAAAATAACACATAACTGAATCTGTGTAAAAGTTATCTCATTCAGTTTTTCTCCAGCATTGATTTGCACTTCGAATCCGGCTCTGGTCGGAATTTATTCGGCCTACGTATAGGGCCGGTGGCAACCCACCATCATGAGGAAATTGGGAAGCTCCGAATGAGTGAGCGGTAACCCGGTCGAGAAGACCTACAACGGCTGGGGGTTCGTCGGGCTGACCACCCGTCACCCCAATACTGGTCTAAGATCTCCACACTACACCAGGTGACGGAGGAACAGTGTGGGAGGGAGACCAGCAGTCGGTAGGTAAGCCAAGGCCCTCACGGGCTGTAGACCTATGGGTTATTATTATTATTGATTTGCACTTTCTTATGACAATCAAAATTAATATTAGATCCAAACCAGTGAGTTCATATTACTACCTTCGAAAAAGGTTTCATTCTAAATGTGCTATTGTATTTCAGTTTCAATTTCTTTCACTTCATTAGATTAATTAGAAAGGAAAGTCGGTTTTTCATTTGAGGTTCAATCCTGGGACCACTGGCCTTGCAAATGTGTTATTTCATTTTACATCTGTTGGTTGAGTGAGTTAATTCAGTGAGTGAGTCCACTTTATGCACAGGCAGGCTAATTGGGACTGGACCTACAGTTTAAAGTGGAATCCAAACCACTATGTGCCTCCACTGGGTATCGAACCCAGGACCTCTTGATTATAAGGTGACCATATTATATCTGTATATTATCAGTTATCAATATTGATAAATATGATGTTCACACTTCATCAGTAAAAGCTAAAAGGTACATCATACCTCCTGTGCCTTACACTGCACCATGCAAGAACATATGAGATGTTGGAGTAGAGTTTCACACATTCTCGATATTGACTACAGTGGCGATGATGTGATGATTCGCATCATCTGTGATCACATGTTCCAGTTGCCTTTTCCAGGGTGAGCCCCAGAAATGTTTATGCAGGAATATCAACAGGCTCTACCAATGGGACCACAGTGGCTCTAGTTTCAAATTTCATATCATTTCATATCTAGTATTGAGTGCAAGAACAAAACTGAAGAAGTGTATACTGTATTTGTATTTTACTTATTTAGTGTTAATTTTTCTCCCACTTTTGGCCAATTGTAACAAATGAGCATGAATGACGATTAAATGAAATGGATGAAAGGACACTTGAAATAAAAGAACCATGCCTATGCCAGGATTTGAATGTGGTTCCCTCGGTGACATGATAATGAGTCCACCATTCAACATGATCAGCTGTGGAGGTGACAAGAAGACCAAACAGTCTCCATCTCTCTCACTTTCTCTCTGTCTGCACCTTCCCTCCCTCTCTCTCTCTCCGAGTGAAATGAAGAAAATTACTGCAGTTATGACAAAGTGTGTGCGTGTGTCTGTCTGTCTGCCTCATGGCTTTTCCAGTATACCCGACAGTAGCATACCGAATGACAGTCCTTCTTGTTGCAAGCAGCACAGAAAAGTAGTGCCTACATAGAAGCAGCAAAAGGGTACTCAAGCCAACAGAGGTAGGCAAACACCTGATTTTCATCTGCACAAAGACAGTGTTGTGTGTGTGGTGGTTTGAGTGGGAGGGTATTATTGACCGTAAGATGTTTCTGAGAAACCAAAACATCACTGTTGCATTCAGTGTTTGTTAATGACACCCCCTCCCCCACCTCCTTGCGGAACAGTAGGTCCTATGTAAATCGAATGTCATAAATTTTCTCTGTAGTTTCCGGTGTGTAAGGTTTTTACATGAAAAAATTATCGAGAATTAAACAATAAGAATGAGACAGTTTTATGTGATAAAATTGAATAAGTGAAATAACATTAATGATAATAACAATGAGAATATGGTTGTTCATGATTAACACTATAGAAATACTATGGTTATTTTCTTTTTAAACTGACCACTAGTCTCTGACTCTATCTTCAACTTTACATACTGTGGAATGGAGACTATTGCACCACTATATTATACTGGTTACGTTGATCATTTTGCAAAGCATTGTATGGCTTGTTAGAATTGTTTTTCTTTTATTGATCAAAAACATTCGTTTGACACTATAAACAAGTGGAAAATAGTAAATATATTGTCACACTATTAAACTCGCATCATTTGAAAAATTAATAATGTTCAAACATTGTTCAATTTGTAATATTTAAAGAAAAGTTCCTTAATGAGTCTGGTACAAAACCAAATATTTGAGCAGGAGGAGCTCTACAGTAAGGGTTGTAGAAGCACCAAACTATTTATGAAAGTATTGTTTAATTACATTTCACTAGATTTTCCTGGCCAATGTGAGATGTCGCTAGCATTAATCAAGCTACCCAGTAGCCTCTGCATTGTTGTTTTAGCTTTTGTGACCTGCTAGTCCTCTACAGAAGATATACAGATGGGGGACAAAATAATACGAACACCTGTGAAATTAGAGAAAATCTTTATTAATACGGGGTTGGACCACCCTGTGACTGAAGTACACTTTGTATGCTACGTGGGATGGACGCATAGAGGTCATGCACAATGTTTAAGGGAATATGGAGCCATTCTTCCTCCAGAGCAGTCTCCAATTCCGAAAATGTGGCTGAAAGCGGACTTCGAGCATGCAGTTTGGACTCCAAATATCCCCACAAATGTTCTATAATGTTCAAGTCAGGAGACTGTGGGGGCCATTCAAGATGTTCTACTTCACCGTCATGTTCTTCGAACCATGTTTGGACAGACCCAGCAGTGTGGATAGGAGCGTTGTATTCTTGAAAAAGTGGCCGCTCCCCAGAAAATAAAGTCTGGACAAAAGGATGGAGATGATCCCCGAGAATGCTCCGATAGTGATTGGCGTTGATCTTCCCATGCAGAAAAACAAGTGGCTCCACACCGTGTCAAGATGTCGCACCCCATACCATAATGGACCCACCTCCATGCTTCACAGTCCGCAAGAGGCAGTCAGGATGAAACATTTTGGGGTGTTCTCCACACATAAACGTGCCCGGTGGTCTGAAATAACGTGAATGTTGATTCATCAGACCAGATTACTTGTTTCAACTGCTGTGGAGACCAACTTCTGTGAGCTCTGTACCATTGGCGTCGCTTGACAGCATTACGAGATGTCAACAACGGCTTACGAATTGCCACTCTGCCATCAATGTTTGCAGCATGGAGTTCCATTTTGTCAGTTTTGGTTGAAATGGGGTCCTGGAGATGCCTGTTTATTTCAGATGTTATCTCGGATAATGATTGCTTGTGCTTTCGGGCCACTGTGCGCTTCAACACCCTCCTATCCTGAGCAGCAAGCTTTGTCTTTCATCCACTGTTGTACCTTGAAGACGCCATCTTTCCTTGTGTCGTGTACGCTGTCATAGCGGCTGATACTGTGCTCCTTGCACACCCCACAAGTTTGCGGTTTCCGTCACCGTGGCTCCAGCTGAACGTTCTCCAACAATCATGCCTCTTTGGAACTCTGTCAAGTCTGACATTGCAGCGTCTCTAGAGAGCATACGATAGACGAATGCACCACCAATGACTGCTGTTGACAGACTAATACCTTCCCCTTCACGGCCACTAGGTGGCAGACTTCAGTACCAGGTGGTACTGCTGTACTGACGGTGTGAAATGTGGCATACTTTTTCACAGGTGTTCGTATTATTTTGTCCCCCATCTGTAGCTTTAGTCTGTTTGATCGACATTATTGGGGTGTAAGGGGTGACCTTTTGAGAAGTCCACACAACACTCCAGTAACTACAGTCTTGCAGGCCAATGAGAGGCTCTGGCATCTGGGCCTACGACCAGAATAACTCTCTATAAGGTTGTGTGTTGTCTTATTTTGTCCTTGTGCGTGTCGAGTGCCTCTTTACAGCTTCTGTTTTTAACTTGGGTAAGGTAATAGTCCTCAGACACACATGTTGATTTTGGCCCTGCATGATGTGATGGATGCTAGCCTAAGTGCTGATGAGCTCACAATTTTAATTTAATTTAATCAATCAATCGATCGTCACTATTAGTTCAATCAAGGATCTTCATCGAACTGTTAAAATGGAAATCAAAATGACAGGGAATCGAAAACAGGGGGACCTGAAAATAGGGATCGAACAGACAAGAACCCAAAAAGGCAGGGCATCGAAAGGAATCATGGTTTGATTTTGGGTATGAAGAGGCAGACTCTGTAACAGGCCTATTCAAGGTTACTTCTTCCCTCCTTGAAGCTACCCTTCTGTGTCCCTTTCTTCTTTCCACCCAGTTGACATCTGCATGTGTTGCAAGTGACATAATATCCACTGATGTGTTTCAAGATGAGTGGAACGAAAGCTTATTGATTATGGCTGCAAAGAGACAAACCTGTAATATATAAAAATGTGCTATAATAAATACCATCCAGTCAAGAATTGGAAGAAAGTTGAAAGATTTATGAAAGGAAGTTTGTACCCACTTTTTTGTGAATACATGAAAAGATTTATAGATGCTGGCATATTCTAACGATGGTCACAATTCTTATTTAAACTATGCCTACTTAACTATTTAAACACAACAACAGTTACATTGAATGCAACTAAAATTTTACATACATATGACAGTTATGTAGACCACCTTCCATCACATACGGAAGAAATAAGTATGTCCCATTGGTGGGTGAGCACATAGAGAGGCCGACTCCAAAGGCTCTAGCCTTGAGTACTGGTCTCATCAAGGATTCTCCTTTGTGAGTGTTTTTCATTCTGTCTACTGTTTTCAGCAGATCAATAGGTGTTTTGAAACATCTACTGTGTCATATTTTCAAACAAAATGACAATTTTTAATATGGAGGAATTAAATGTAATATTTACAGCCACCATCTTAAGCTTAACACACTACATGCATATTAAATATAATACTGAAGAAATTATTTTCGCTTGTAGTTTCTCTATTGTATTGTTTTCAGTAGATCAATATCTGTTTTGAAACATCTATTGTGTTTAGATTTTTTAAATAGATATAGAAACGAATTGTTAATCAGGAGGAATGGAAAGTTATATTTACAGCCAACATGCTAAGCTAGACACACTGCATAAAATAATACATGTAATACTCAAGAGAATTTGTAGTTCCTCTACTGAACATGTATATTTTAGGCCTACTGAAGGTCTTCGGTAGGAAACCATTTAGTTTCAGTAGATTTCCGAGCAGGGACGTAGCTAGGTTGATCAGTTCGGGGGGGCCCAAAACTTAAGTTTTTTTTCTATCAAACCATTAAAAACTAACAAACTATTAATATACCATATAGGCCTACATAAGTATATGTACAGTATGTGTATGTATATATATATATATATATATATATATATATAAAATCTTATTGGAAAAGAACATTATTTTCTCCTGTAGCCCCCAAAAATTTACGGATATAGACTCGCGAAATCCACGGCCATTATTCGGGAATCTAAATGCAGAATGAACTTATTAACTTAATGGCATCTAGACAGTCTTTAAAAATCCATGTATTTTCTCTTATGTCAGATTTTTGAGACACCAAGAACAATGTCATTAGTCCTTACTCCTTAGATTTGTAAATTTGCTCGAAGAAAATTGAGAAGTAGAGAAAACCCTCTTCCGTGGGTTTAAATACAAAAGGGTGCTGGAATCAGGTGTTCAAGTATGACAACGGTGCGAAAATGAAATGTTTGTGTAATGAGTTCAAGATAGGCATCCCATGTATATTGTTTATACCACAATCGAATCCGGCGGCCTTTAGTGCAAGGTGACACCCTTAACCACTATTCTATGGGACATGCACGAGTCTTTTGTGGCGTCGTACTGTACACATTGGAGAATGATGACTATATATATGAAATTTTATGCACACATCTAATTTCTTAAAAGTAATCTTCTTTGCACGTGCAAAACTGAATATATGATGGCAATAGAAACAACAAAATTCCCGCGCGCTCAAATTATTGCGCTCTAGTCTTTGAAGGTTCGATCCCTGGTAGGAACTCCAAAATTTCTGTGATGGCCTAACATCGTGAGGACAATTGGGAAGCTACTTGAAATCAATATGTAAGCGAATTCCACTCTCAAAACTAGATGGGACTCGATGTGATGACCAAGAGTCACCGAATGGAAAAACACTTCGGAGGCTTTGTCCTTCAAAATTAATTTTACTGAATAACTGTAGTTTTGTTTAGAGGACCTGTTTCCGAGAAACGCAGTAGAGTACAATTTGATAACAGTAGATTCTGTCTACTGTAAACAGTAGAAATTTCCAGCAGAGATAGTCATCCTCATTCTCGCGATAAAAGCGACATAATGTAAAAAGTTAAAAATACGAAGTTACATTGCATATTAAGTTATACTGTAGCGCAGGGGTGCAGAAACTGCGCATACAGCATACTTATCTGATTTCTACCTTATAAGGAGATCATTTCAAAGTAAAACCTAAGTGAGACTTAAGTAAAACTAAAGTTCTTGAAAATACAGCAAAAAATTGAGAAAAAAATTTAGCAAACCGTTTTCTGCAAGTCTAGATTTAGAGTGCAAGGAATGGTCCTTACAGAAGATACTCAATCGTGAACCTCACTTCCATATTGTACACCCTAGACTACATTTGCAGACTAAGGAGGCTCTGGCGTCTGGACTCGTAGCCAGTATAATCATCTGTGTGGTTTATTTTTTGTCCTGTCCACGTGTGTGTGTGTGTGTGTGATTGTCCTTTCATCAATTTTATCTTATCACAATTCATCCACTTTGTCGCGATTATCCAAAAGTGGAAGAAAAGCGACGTAAAATAACGAAATCAGTCAGTCAATAAAAGCAAGTGCAGTTTTGTTCAGGCACATTATTAATTCGAGCCGGCCTCCCCGATGGTAATGTCGTCGCCTTGTAATCGAGGGGTTCCGGATTCGATACCCGGTGGAGGCACATGGCATGATTGCACAGTGGTTCGGATCCCACTTTTAACTGTAGGTCCAGTCCCGATTAGCCTTGTTGTGCATAAAGTGGACTTTCAAGCAACAATTCAATCAATCAAACATTATTAATTAGCGTGAAAACTGTGTCGTTTACAACGAGCTTGTTCCCATGTGAGGTAATGAGTAGGAATAGCCATGAGTGTTAATGCTCCCATAAATTTAACTTCAACCGCCCAATTGAAAGAAAACAGGCAGGCAAACTTTGGGTGGCAGCATGTTGTTTCTTGTATGAGAGCCTCACTTTGTGACCTGCCTGTCCCGACTTATCCCTGTGCCAGCAGGGGTAGGCTATGTCCTTTGCTTCACTGTGCTTTTACCCTTTAATCAAAATAGAAAAAAGGGCCGTTGCAAGGGGCTCAACATGTTGAATGCAATGGCTTTGTTTCTTCTACCTATTTTCATTCTCATAACTTTTGGGGCTATATTATACCGGTTTCTTACTTTGTTCAAATCAATATTTCTCATTTAATTTATTATAAAGTACTTGCTAATTTTAGATATCAGCCTGTAACACGTTTCACAGTACTACAAGTACGAAACTCAGTTCTATTGCTTTATGTCACACCATCATACATCTCCATCGGTGCAGTCAAACTAGCAGTTTAAAGACGCGATTTAAAAGAGTCATTTCTGATCCAGAATTGTTGAACTTTCCGTAATTAACGATTCCGACAGTCGATATCGCACGGCATTCAAGTCAAACGAGACTATAGTTCAACGACTTTCTAGAGAGAAAACCAGCGTCTTTACAACTTGAAAATGTATTTTTGATGTTGGGGTTAGCGTGTGGCGCCCCGAAGCCAAGGACGCACGTTCGACTCCCGACGTGTCGGCTCAAACGGCGGCCGACTTTCTGTACGAAGAGATTATCCTCCGGTTTGGGATCCCAGAGACCATCCATACCGATAAAGGAAGCGCATTTACCTCTAAGCTTTTTCAGGAGTTGAATGAAAAGCTCGGAGTGAACCTCAAGTTCGCACCCACGGCGTGCCATAATCCGCTGGGCCTCCAGGAAAAAGGACATTTTTCCTTGCAGCAGATTCTTAGAAACTTTGTAAATAATGCTCACACGAATTGGGATATGTATCTTGGCCCAGCCCTATTTTCATATAACACGGCCCGCCAGCAGAACTTGCGTTTTTCTGCATTTTATCTATTGCATGGTTTCGAACCTCGCACTCCTTGGTCTGCAATGTTACACAGGAGCGTCTGTGCAAACGTGGAGAATGAAACGAGACTTTAAATCCTAGACAAAGCGCGTGCCGCGGCCGCGGAACACCTCCAAATGCGCTATCAAGCCGTTAAGCCAGCTTATGACCGACGACATTCTCAAATCTCGTTTAATAAGGGCGATGAAGTCCTTATTTTTGATGCCACCCAGCGCATTAGAACGTCTAGAAAATTTTCTGGACGTTTCACTGGACCTGGTACTGTAATAGAACGCGTTAACCCCAATTCGTATCGTGTCCAATATCCAAATAAGCGGGGCGTTACTGTCATAGAGGAGATTGGCGTACAGCGTCTGAAACTGTATCATTCCCCCACGCCTCAGTCCGAAATTCAGGATTAGAAACCACCAGGACGAAAACGACGTTGTCCCCCCCCCCCCCCCGCCTACGTAGCCTACGAACCGGTCATCTCTCTTTTTTTCGTTACAATCAGCGGTCAATGAGCAGCGCCGTCCAGACAGGCATTTTTTGGGGGGTTCATTTTAACTTAAAATATATATGGCTAATCAATAACTATTTACCTATTATGCGAAAATGTTGTGAAAAGTATTAGTTAGAGCCAACCACCACAGTGGCGCTTAGCGACACTGTGAGTCACCCACACCAAATTCCAGAAGGCTCAGAAGAAGCAAAGTTTGTTAAATAACACTAAGAGTGTTTATATGTAGCGCACAGTGTAGTAGTCTCAACGATATAAGTTAACAATTCAGATAAAAGGCGCTTATTTTTTTTCCCTACGCGTCCCCTATGTCCAGCTGACGAGCTCGAACCTGAAGGGACACTTTCTGTTTAAAACAGGAAGGATGAACGAATTAAGCCACCAATGGCTTTTGTATTGATTTATTACTATGTCGTGTGCTTAGCACACGTTCAATGAATAGCGAGAATTCAATTGTCCGTATTTGGTGTGTGGATGGACTAAAACTGGTTTTCAAAATACGTTCACATTTTTACGCATATTATTTTTTTTATTACAGGTGGAAGAAATTCATTCCCACCACTTTTGTTCCTTTCCCCTCCCTTAACCGGCACGGGACACTAAAATATTGGGTACAGGGTAATTTTCATTGCTTGCGCGGACATACTTGATTTAATGCCCCGCACCTCCACCACGTATAAAGTCTAAGAGGGGGATCGAAGATAGGCTATGAGAGCCTTTGCCACTCGCTTGCTAGGCGAGAGGAACGTTGTAACTCAAACTGCAAGGGGACTAGCCCCGTAAAGAAGAACACACGGACATATATTTAAAAACACTACCTTTGACTGAAGGAAAGACAAGAAATGTTCGTTTCCTGGAGTTCTACGGCGATCTCTTCCCCGCTGGTCCTTGGATCGACGTGGTCCTACTCTGTAAGAAAACGGACGAGGGAGCAACTCCGGGCTCCAAACTCTGTACTTTCGTAGACCGATATTCTAAAGATAACTTTAACTTCCCGATCGTTCGTTCGCTCCTTTTTCTAAACTTATGATGCCTGTGGAGCTCTCTCGCGATAACCGGATTCAACGTAAACTGAAAACAACTAGAAACGGCTTTCTTTTGTAATAACTACTTCATCTGACGGAAAACGGAAGACAACTGAGCCTGATATTTTCTCACGCGACCTATTTAAGTGAAATTCGAACTACGACGGTTGCTTCGATCGCGTTCTCTCGCAACGGCAATCCTGAGGAAGAACGCTGATTCCTTATTTCATTTTCTAATGCAATGTCAGCGGAGTTTTTCCAACTCTGCTGAACGACGCTGTCGTGATGAGCTTTTAAGAAGCTCTTTTTCAATGCTTCAGCGGGACCCTTTTTATAACGTGATTAGCTTATTTATTTATGATGCCCGGGTCCTAGGTTCGATTCACGTCTGCGGCGTGATACGGAATGTAGCTTTATATAAGCCTGACCATCATGCGCGTAATGTCCATTACAGTGGCTTCAGTAGGAGTAGAAACATCCGAATTGGCAATATGAGTTTGAGTTTTTAAGTCCACTTTATGCACAGATAGGCTAATCGGGACTGGACACGCAGTTTAAGGTTGGATTCGAACAATGCTCGAAGTTGAAATTCCTAGCTTGGGGAAGGGGATGCGTTGTCGACTTTCCGAGTAAGTGGGGGATGCTTCTGCAATGCAGTGAGCGGAGGATGCCTATATAAATTATCCTAGCTGGGGGTTGCTTAATGAGAATTTTCTTAACTGGAGGATAGCATCCTCCGAGTTCAAGGGCGCCCACAGAAGGGGACCAGGGGGCGTTTTACCCCCTCTGACATATCTGGAAAGACTGCATACAATTCAAATTTTGAAATTGTAGCTTGAAAACATGAACGAGAGGTGCCGTGAAAGGCAGCATATTATGTCCTATACAAATTATCCTAGTCCTGGGGATGCATTATGAGAATTCTCTTAACTCATCACCCCACATTTCCCCCACTTTGAGCACCGCTGCCCCCCCCCCCCTTTCCCATGCCCGAGTTCCCTCACTTCGATAGAATTTGACAGAGTTTTTTCTTAAGTCACTTTATGCAAAGATAGGCTAATCGGGAGTGGGCCTGCAGTTTAAAGCAGGCCTGTAGCTAGAATTGATCTCCAGGGGGGGCTCACAGGTTATCAGGGGGCTTTGTAAACCCAAGTCCATTTTTCAAAAGTTTAATAGTATTAAATGAAGGTAAATTGTGTGTGTGTGTGAGGTGGGGGAGGCATTATGTTATTATAAAACATAAAATTTAGAAATATCATGCAAATACTACAGTTTTTCCTATATCTTCTGAAATATCTACTGAAGTGTAAATAGACTGCTACTGACACCATCCCTTAATACACACTCCATACTACAGGGTGAGTCATAAGTCTACATACAAATGGTGAAAACTGTGACTAATGTTTATTTTTCCTTTTCAGGCAGGTGAACCAATTAAAAAGAGATGCCACTAACGAAGGAAGAACGGATTGACGTCATTCTCTTGGCTGGGAGTGGTACCACCCGTCATATAGTACGTACATGCAATGCAACCCACAGAACGCAGATAAGCCATGACACCGTGGCCAAACGTATCAAGAAATTCAGGACAGGTTCATCTGTTGATGTCTTCGTCGGCGACGAAGTTTGGCCACGGTGTCATGGCTTATCTGCGTTCTGTGGGTTGCATTGCATGTACGTACTATATGACGGGTGGTACCACTCCCAGCCAACAGAATGATGTCAATCCGTTCTTCCTTCGTTAGTGGCATCTCTTTTTAATTGGTTCACCTGCCTGAAAAGGAAAAATAAACATTAGTCATTGTTTTCACCATTAGTATGGAGACTTATGACTCACCCTGTATTTTCGATGACACAGGTATTTATATCATACAAGTAAAAATGTACAATATTAACTTCAATCATAGTGCCTACCGTACCCCGGTCGAAGCAATAAAACTCCTCTTCGTTCCCAAGACTATGGATCTGTTGGCATTTGACGCAGCTGTGGAAGGAATATGGATGATGACGTTAAGTCACAGGTATTTGTCAAACGAGAGGCTGCAACAAGGGCAGGGAAGTTACAGATAAAGAAGCTCCCCTATGAAAGAACTTTCTAAAGTCTACAGAATCTTCTAAACACTTGCCGCTACTTAGACTTCTGCTCACACACAAGATGAACAAATGTAATACCTGCTGTTCATGTTCTGTGAAATTATCCTCGCGAACTTGTGAACAAAATGTAATATATGTTGTCTACATTTTCACTCTTCACCTCAAAGAAATTAGAATACAAAATAGTTTTACCTAATGTCAAGGGGCTGGCGGCCCTGCCAGGGGGGGGGGGGGCTGAGCCCCCCTGGCCCCTCCCTGGCTACGGGCCTGGTTTAAAGTGGGATCAGGATTACTATGATTACAAGGCGACACGGAGAAGACCCTAAATTGGCCAAATAATAGGTGTACTAAACAATATACTTTTTTTAAAAAACTTGTTTTATTTACACTACGCACACTACGCAATGAAACAATTTCAGGAACAATACGCACTTCCTTCCCGTGCGTTGCACATCGTGTGTTTAACATGCCTAAGATTTGTGCAGCTTTCATGCAGATAGGAAGTTCTCCATTAAGCGTGGGTGCCTCCATTGACAAGTAGGCGTTTCCTAATAGGATTGTTTCCAGGCTCCATATTGTCTGTTAAGTTGCGCCATCCCCACCCGTGGCAATGACCAGAAGAAAACACAACGGAAACTTGTAAAGCGGAGTAGTATATCGACCGGGGAAAACTGCGGCGGGCAGTCATAATACGGGCCGTGGAATGATCTTTTGCATGTTTCGAGCCAGAAATGGGCTGTGTGTGTCCCTGCTTCCGTGACAGCTGGTGGAAGCGCTTCGGACGGGTGGTACCATGGAGCGCTGAACTTGTTTAACGTCCTATATTTCTCCCGAACGGTCAACGGCGACGATGAATTTGGAGACTGCTGTCGACAGACCAACGAAAGGTTAGGAATTAAAAGTGTTCGTACGCATTGAAGATATTGTTCTTCCATTTGCCAGCAAGGACTGACCAAAATGCACCGATGCTATACTCTGTCCCGGTTATCTCTGGAGAAAGGCCGCGCATCGCGGCAGAGAAGGGGAGAAATCGAGTGGGCAGAGCAAAGCAGCACACGCTGCTGCGAAGGCTGGCAACTGCAGTCGTTTCCCTCCTACACTCAATCCCGTTCCCTCTCATGTGTTCATTGGTAGAACCGTATCGCGTCACTACTTGCGCAGAGACTTGTTTTTGTTCGCTTGCTCCTAGCCGATACAGAGTATAGGCTCAACAACTGACGTCAGGGGCATAATTTACGCAACGCACTGAGGAAAACATGAAGACAAGACGAGACTTTGTATCGTATCGGAATTTAGTGTTGCCCACGGGACGAGACGGGACAGGCTTTTAAAAATTCGAGACGAGACGAGATTGACCATGTGTCATAAGACAAACGAATATTTTCGAGACGAGACATCATTTCCACGAGACTCCACGAGACGAGACAGGCCAAAGTCTCGTCTCGTGGGCAACACTATATCGGATCATGTGTCAGTAGGTCTGTCGTGTTCTCGGTCTCTCGGAAGAGCAAGACTCGGTCCTGTCTTGATACTGCATATTATGGTATGAGTAAAGCTTTTTTACAGCGTGTAGAGATCATTTAAGAAAATAACTTGTCTTCGTTTGACGCCTCATTCGGTGAACACTCGAAGAAATGTGTCCTGTACTGAAGGTATGCAGCCGCGTAGCACAGATTCACGCAGTTACTACCAATTACGACAAATATGACTTACTTAGAAATGATTCTGGGCATCTCTTTCGGAATTTCCTTAACCCTTAACCAGGCGCACCTCTTTCACCACCTTAAGTAGGCGCGTGGGGGTAAATTTGACCCCCAAATATAAAATATTATTTGTAACCAAGTAAGATACAAATGCACCAAAAAATACTTTTATACGATTAAATTGACTATTTTAAAGAACTTAAAGTAATTTTTGAATATAGAAAAGAGGTGCAATTAATTTTAAAACTATAATATGAACAGACATTGCATTTCAACATTTCAAAACCCTTTCTTGCAATAGTTAAATCAAATAATAATAATCAGGGACGTGTGCAATCAGCAATACAAAAAATATTTATTTCTGTAGGGTATGCACTTCAAATATTTGTGTAAATTTAGAAATATCCATTTTTAAAGAAATACAAATATATATTTTAGTGCGTTTTCCCTTGAAAAAATTGAAGTTCCAATACATATCAATTTTCAAAATCTCAATTGTTTTACACAACTAACTAAACGGGACCATTGTATTATTTTTTTTATCATATATTATGCCAAATAAACTTGTCTTGTTTTTAAAACTTCATCTTCATTTGGCATCTTTTTCCCTTACAGAATATCTCCGTATAATTTCTACGTAAGTATTGTTATATTCCACAGTGATTCTCACAGTAGTGTCATCTATGAAAAGTGAAAATCCTCGATAGCAGATTTGACATTTTTGCAGTTTCAAGTGATCCAAGAAGACGTAAAACAATGTTCATACTTCTTTTGTGAACATTCGAACATGGGCAGGGAGTTTCTTTCCATCGAGTTATTTTGTTTTTTTCCCCAGAAAATAAGTTTCATCTTCATCCGGGATATCATTCTCATCATCATGATTTGTCTTAGAATTAGTATAATTTTTTCACTCAGTAACATGATATTCTACATCATGATCTGATTTGGAGTCAATTATTCATCTCGAAGCACTTCAGATGAACTAGGTTCGAAATGTCCTCCAACAGTCATCGTATACGTCCTTGCTGTCTTTCATACTACGACCTTTTGAACGATTTCTTACAAAAATTAAACATTCACTTTAAAACATAGTCACACAACTCAGCTCAAGTAAAAACTGTTAAAATATTTCACTCGCGAAGCACAGTAAGCGAAAGTTCTAAAAAAATGAACAACAAAAAATCACATACGTAACTAGGCGCGTGGGGGTAAATTTGACCCCCATCAACTTTGGAACAGCTTCACCTTGCTGCAATTATATATACACAATGAAGGAAACGTCTTCGACAGTTCAATCAGGCTGTTTTAGGAAGGTACTAGATAAGCTAGCACAGGGGCAGCCAACAAGTGTCTGGGCGTTAAGAAATACCTACCTACGGGTCAAATTTACCCCCGCGCGCCTAGTTAAGGGTTAAGTGAAGACACGTCCATAAAACAGATATTATGTCTGTTTTGAATATTCATCCACCACGGCCTCTTTACGAACTAGCAGACATGACTTTTTTTTGCATAAAATCATCAATGGTACAATTGAAACCGAATTTCCAATCAATTAATTTAATCTACGAGTACGAGTAATGCTTTTCATAATCCCACTATAAGGCTCTCCCTTTTACAATTGTCTCCTTTCTATGGACTTCTCTACTTTATATATATATATATACGAGGGATGATCAGAAAAAAGGTTACAAAGCATATAACTTTTGTTTTATTCACTGTAACGTAACGAAAATTTATGTGTAAATTAATAACATGTTTGTCTTATTGCGAGTTTGAGGACTTCGGATTCTGACCATGTATACCCGAGAAGCGGACATTTAAAATGGTGACTCGTCTAGAAAATTGGTCAAGAGAAGTGAGGGCAGTGGTGCGGTTCCTGTGGGCCAAAAAGACTACACCTTTGACATGCATAGGCAGATTGTGGAGGTGTATGGGGAGGGGACAATTTCAAGGCAACATGTAGCGAAGTGGTGTCGTGCCTTCAAAGAAGGACGGACCAGTATTGTTAATGACAACCCTGGACACAGCGGTAGGCCCAGTACCTCAACGACTGACGTGAACTGTGCTCTTGTGGATGAGTGTATTCGTGAGGACAGAAGAAGAACATTACGCTCAATATCAGCTGAGCTGGGACTACCATTTGGTTGGCTGGCCACCATTATCTGACATGTGATGTGTCAAAAGAGCTGCCTCACGGTGGCTACGAGAACTTGACGCGGATTTCTGTGTAACCGGTATGGAAAACCTCATCTACCGTTGTGACAAGTGCTTGAACAAAAAATGTGATTACATCGAGGACTAGTGTTGAGTGCCCTCCATCATCAGGTGTGTTGATCTTCCAGCTATGTCTAACACATACGCCATAATAGGCTTTGTAACCTTTTTTTCCGATCATCCCTCGTATAACCTGCCTGCAAATGGTGACATTTTCTTGCCAGAACAGTTTCCGACAATCGTTAAGAATGCATGTGTAACTTTAAAATTTTCTTCTGTGCCAAAATGTGCATTTAGTCCATGTTCACATTTGAAAGGGCAGGAATAAAACACAACGCTGAAGGGAGATGCACACACGGTTGATGCAGACTATGTGGGACGATAAAGCGTGCCAGCCACTATAACGCACAGGACAGAGAGACTCCGAACCATCGAGTGGAACATTCCATACGTCTCTCGGAGGCGAGGGGAGAGGTTCCACCTCCGTTTGTTGAAAAATGATAGTCAACACTTGGCTTTTATTTACCTATACAAAGAATGCTGGAAGTACACGGAGACACCTGTAATGATACGAGAGTGCATTCGAAGGCCCAGCGAAATAAAACAAATATCTAGAAACCACGTGGCTTCTGGTATGGAAATTCTGCAAGACGCTTCCTCGCGTTTCTGGGCGGCACACTGCAGTGAGAGTTTCACCGGTATGTTTCAGAGGAGGATATTTTTCTCGTCTGCTCGTTAAGCTTTAATTAGTAAGATTTTGGTTTTTACAGGAACATATGAATGAAATGATTCGCAACAAAATTTTTACTCTTTATTTAATTCATACTTTCCAACATTTGCCGACCTCCGTGCAGAGACGGCGCTACAGGGGGGCTAGGGGGGCTGAAGCCCCTCAAAACTGACCTCAGCCCCTTGTATCCCCTCCAGATTTTTGACCGAAAATAAGAAAAACTAGAAGTCTTCTTGCTTAATTTTTTGGATTACAAAATTTCCATTTGGCCAATCATAGTTGCCAAACTTGCTACTAAATTGACATGATACCCTCCTGCCTGCTTGGTATGGTAGGTGGATGTATTCAGCGGCTGTGAGATTGTTCTTTGGTTGGAAGTTCAAACAGTAACGAAGAATATATACATATTCAGCAAAATGTGAAGAATTATTAGCCAATATAAATCGAATCACTACTTTTTAGGAATAGATCTAACAGGTGCGAAAAATGAAATTTTATAAGTAGGAGGACGTTCAACATCTAAAGAACCGTCAAGTTTCATTTCTGTTTGTTAATTCCTCATTCGAGTACCAGCAATATGAGTGTTAGCAATGTTCTGTCATTCTCGTCATAGTTATGTATAGACCTCGGATTTTTAGGTTCTAAAAAATGTACTTTTAGGTTCCTAAAATAGGTCCTAAAAATCCTAAAATAGGTCCTAAAAATTCTAAAATAGGTTCTAAAAATCCTAAAATAGGTTCTAAAAATATTAAATTAGACTCAAAAACTCCTGAAGTTGGTTCCAAAAAACTTAAAATGGTTCAAAGTTCCTGAAAAATACTAATTATGTACAATTGTTAAAAACAAAATTTCAAAGGTACTGTGAGAAATTTTAATATATATGTAACCATCAAATATTCATTTTCTAACCAAATTTTCATTTCAATGCATAATTTTCAAAATTATCCACTAAATATTGCAATACTAATACTCTTGCTGTTACCAAAAAATACTTATCGATATGATAAATGAATTGTGTATAATTTCCTGCAAAATACATAAAAATCTTTTTCATATTATCCAGAGACAAAACCCCGCCTTTGAACAGAATCATAGTCAGTGATGCATATTTAAATGCTGAAACGTTTATCGTAATGTGTGAATGCTAGAAAGCACCAAAAGTAAGCAAGACCACACGGATCAGAAGTTTGCACTTTGGACTGTGCAGGCAACAGTGGCACCAGACATTTTGCTTTGTTTAGAGCTTGAAAAAACATTATGGACTTAAGAGGGAGGGAAATAGGGAGTATGTTTCAAACAAGCTAGTCATTGCATATTTTCGTTACCAGACAGAACTAATCCGGGAACTTTTCTAACGTTGGAAGCGGCCCCGGCGCCCACCCAGCGTCGAATCACATGGGTACCTGGGGGAAACCCTGGGGGCTAAAGGCGGTCAGGGGCGGGATGCTGATCACATAACCCCCACTCACGACCGGATCAAGAAAGTGTGGGGCGTTACCCCCACACCCCCTATACGCCTTCATGGCGTCGTGCTATGCACAGGGGAGCGCTTTACCTTTTTTTTACAGAACAAATACCTCTGTGTGATGTAAAAATCCTCTAAAACCTTAAAATATACATAAAAACATTTAAAACGGTTTGATTTAAGCGCAAAAACCTGTAATAGGTTATTTTAGGCACTATAAAACTTCATCATTTGTTGCGTTTTTTGATGAAACGTTGACGTAACTTGTTATTTCGTATTTACCTGCAAATGAAAAAATAGGTTAAAAACCTAAAACCCGAGGTCTAGTTATGTATATCCTTATCGTTGGAAATATCCGAGACGGAGAAATACGACGTTAAGGGATCGACCTATTTGTTAAGTACTAAGAATTGGAAATATTAAAATTGAGCTCCCCACCTCGGTAGTATAGTTGTAAGACTGCTGCCTTGTAAGAAAGTGGTCCAGGGTTCGATCCCTGGTGGAGGCACATTTCATTAAGTCAGGGCTCGAAATAAAAATTTTCACGAAACTCAACGCTTTACTTTCGTTAGCATGGTGTTGTTTTTCTTTCTTTTCTTTTTCTGTTGTCTCTCTTACAGCGAATATTAATATTCACACTGAAAATAACAATGTAATAAAATATGTACAAAAATTAAACGTACCGGAAAAGTCCGTTGCCATCTGGCGAAAAGGAGCGGAAAAGTTCCAGATATTCACGAACCAGGACGCCATTCCTCTACAAGCTGTAGATCTCGTCCCGATTAGCCTCTGTGCATGTAGTGGATGTGAATACAAATCCAACCAACTATACTGAGCGCAACTCCAACTGGCGGCTGACCTTGAAGGCTATTTCTGGCCCTTTCTATCCCCCAATCATTTTCGGGGGCGTGTGGTCCGATGGGTGTCAACAAACTCAGTTGCGAAGTAAAAGCTGAAGGGGTCACATCGCTCTCCCGAAGTAACGTTGCCAAACGTACTTCTGTTTTTGCCAGTTGTCTTTATATGACTGTGTGTCCGCCTGCATTCCGACCTGTGGGTGGTCCTTCCGGAAACTTCATCGTTTAGGACCGCGTGTGCAGTTCTACCATCAACCCCCGACGATTTCTGGTGCTGGCAATGTCGATGCCCGAGAAGACTCTTTCTCGCTTTACGGTACGTTTGGCAACACGTGGTGGACCCAACACTCGTTTGTTTCGTCCCGCGAACAACGTTCGGTACCTTGTGACTCGAAAATGCCCGATCTCGGTCGAAGAAAATTTAACTGATCGCTGATTCGCTGTTTCCCAGCCGCCAGCTGGAGTTGCGTTAAGTATAAATGCTGCAATACGGTGCAAAAATCAGCACGCTTGGGCAATTGTTATGCTCGTAGGCCTAAGCGTACGCCTACATATTAATTAATTATCATTTGTGAGGTAAAAAAATAATTTCTGCAGCACTGTCACAGTAGCTCATTTCGATTCCAGCATGTGGAAGCAAAAGATATACATGTGAAGAGGATATTAAAGTTTGGATCTATTTTCCAGTTCTTGATCACCTAATTTCTAAACTAATGGAAAGCTTTACTAAGGATAGTGATGTGTTAATTCCAGTTAGCCGTTTTCGTTCATAAAGTGCCGATGAAAGCTACAATCTTTCGCCCCCAATACTTTTGTGACATGGACAGTTTACAGTCTGAATTAAAGCTGATGCCTGAAGTTATGGCAAGTTACGAGGTAGAAAGACAATTTAAAATAAGAATCCTTCAGCAGCTGCTTGCACTGGTTGAAACGTTCAAACGCCTTCCACTTTTTTAAGCTCTGTATTATTGCAAATTGCAGTGTCCATACGATTCCGTGCTCGTAGCGAACGTGCTTTATATAGTTTTATTATTAAATGGAATATATTCGGACAAACACAAATTCCCGTACTTCGTTTTAATGAATTCTATTTCACTCATCTTGCTGGTTTCACAGTCGATTGAAGAATGATCAGGTGTGAGGCAAGGGGTCTCACTTATCGCACAACACTTGAGCAACCTAGTGTTCTGACATCACGGAAGAACGCTTTTTAATTTTAGGCTAAATGCCTACGTTGTTACGTTAGGCTAGCTATGTTTAGTTCTCTTAGACTAAATACTATTTTTTCATTGTATTTATGCTAATGGAACCTAACCTAACAGGCCTAACCTAACCTCGTAGGCATTCCTCGTCTGACGTCAGAACACAATGTAGCAAAACTGTTGTGCGACAAGGAAGACCCGAGTCAGGTCAAGTTGACTTATCACTGGCAACACTTGCATGCTGACCAGTTTCAAGGACAAAAAAGACAGGACAAGTTTGCGTGTTCGCTAACAGCACACACCTGCAAATCCTTCCGTAACTGTGTTCGCTAAGAGCACGTTTTTGCTACGAGCACGTTCGCTAACAGCACGGCACCGTGCATACACCATCAACAGCTGGATGTGAAAGAATATTTTTCTAGTTTCCAGCAAATCAGATGTTATCTTCGTAATCGGATTGGTAACTAGAGGTTGAGTGCTCCAACTATTGTCTTGAAGGTAACAGCTATTTAGTAAAATAGTCCTGGACACTATTTTTATACGATGGAAAAGAAATTTGATTCTGACCCTCTCCCCGCTCTCAGGTTACGCCCATGGTAGCTCCCCGAGAATTTGAGTAGGAAATCTGGAGCTCCCCCGCACATATCAGGCTGGCGCCGACACTGCCTCCGTGGCCATGTGGTTAGCACAGCGCGCTACGACGCCAGGAGTACCGGGTTCGAATCACGGCCTGGGCATGGATGTTCTTTGTGAGTGTCTCTTCATCAATTTCATCAATCCTCATTCATCCTCATCTTTGCGATTAACCAAAGGTGGCGCAAAAAGCGAAGTAAAATAAATCATGTCAATCAATCAATTAACTCTCCAACATTCGTATATCCCTTTCAATTGCATGTATCTTGCTCCAATTTTTGCTATTTTTTTTCTCAAGAAACTTGAGGGAGCTGCAGCTAACCCTCGGTAAGTCCATGGGTGTCACCATCCTTCTACCTGATTTGGTTAGGTAAGTCCATGACATGAACTGCGCTTGTAAGTGGTTGATTTTATGAGATCATAAAATGATAAGAGCCCATTGGTGTTCGTTAGCTTAAGAACCATCGCCATTCTTTACCCTTATCGCCTAAGCACTTCATTATGTTTATGGGAAATATTCTGCTAATAATAGGTTGATTGTGTTTGTTGTTGGTTCACCGTGTGATTTGGCTACTCTCTGTACCCTGTGGTAACATGCAGGTAATTAGAACAGATCATTAGCAACGTAACCCTGATTAGAAAGAGTGCATTTTTCAAGTAAATCGACTATGTGTGTACTGTACAGACGGTAAGTATTTGAAACCTACGATTCTTTGTACTTGTGCTACCTGTTTTCTCAAACACACAAGGAAAAAGGTCTTCAGAGGTTTGCGCCGATGATAATGGACACCTAAATTCTTAACTTCGACTTACACATAGAAAAGAAAATGCATAAGCTGAAACAAAAAAAAATAGATAAAATCTGTAGCTCAGACCAAATGTTTATTTCATCATCGAGTAAGATGCAGAAATGTGCATAAAAAACATCAATTGATGCATTAAAGTGCAGCACGCACGACATAGAAAGAAATACTCACTAGCATCATATGATGCACTTTGGCGTTTCCTTTACAAACGATACAAAAATGCATCAAACTGTAAACCTGATTCTTGGCAATAGCCAAAAACACACACTTTAGTGCATCAATGGATGCGTTTCTGGTGCATCAAATAGCATAGGCGTAACTTGGCGGGGGCAAGGAGGGCCAAGTGCCCCTCAAAATGTTAAGGTTAATTAAAATTTACAAGTTCCGGGACCTGAGGAGCAAAGTAATATTTGTGATTTCGCAAACGTCACCGTTATTTAGCAAACAATCCTGGACGCTGTTTTTATGGGATGGAAAACTTTTCGAGTCTCTTCCCCCAGGTTTGATTCGACACCCTCAAAATTAGGCCCAGTTTAATTTTACACCCTCAAAATTAGACCCAGTTTAATTCTGCATCCTCAAAATTAGGCCCACTGTGATTCTACCCCCTCAAAATAAGGCCGTTTTATTCTGCTCCCTCAAAATTAGGCCCAGTTTAATTCTACACCCTCAAAATTAGGCCCAGTTTAATTCTACACCCTCAAAATTAGGCCCAGTTGAATTCTACACCCTCAAAATTATGGCCCGTATAATTATGCTCCCTCAAAATTAGGCCCAGTTTAATTCTACACCCTCAAAATTAGGCCCAGTTTAATTCTACACCCTCAAAATTAGGATCAGTTTAATTCTACTCCCTCAAAATTAGGCCCAGTTTGATTCCACCTCGTCAAAATTAGGCCCACTGTGATTCTACCCCCTCAAAATAAGGCCGTTTTATTCTGCTCCCTCAAAATTAGGCCCAGTTTAATTCTACACCCTCAAAATTAGGCCCAGTTTAATTCTACACCATCAAAATTAGGCCCAGTTTAATTCTACACCCTCAAAATTATGGCCCGTATAATTATGCTCACTCAAAATTAGGCCCAGTTTAATTCTACACCCTCAAAATTAGGCCCAGTTTAATTCTATACCCTCAAAATTAGGATCAGTTTAATTCTACTCCCTCAAAATTAGGCCCAGTTTGATTCCACCTCGTCAAAATTAGGCCCACTGTGATTCTACCCCCTCAAAATAAGGCCGTTTTATTCTGCTCCCTCAAAATTAGGCCCAGTTTAATTCTACACCCTCAAAATTAGGCCCAGTTTAATTCTACACCCTCAAAATTAGGCCCAGTTTAATTCTACAGTCTCAAAATTATGGCCCGTATAATTATGCTCCCTCAAAATTAGGCCCAGTTTAATTCTACACCCTCAAAATTAGGCCCAGTTGAATTCTACACCCTCAAAATTATGGCCCGTATAATTATGCTCCCTCAAAATTAGGCCCAGTTTAATTCTACACCCTCAAAATTAGGCCCAGTTTAATTCTACACCCTCAAAATTAGGCCCAGTTTAATTCTACACCCTCAAAATTAGGCCCAGTTTGATTCTACACCCTCAAAATTATGGCCCGTATAATTATGCTCCCTCAAAATTAGGCCCAGTTTAATTCTACTCCCTCAAAGTTAGGCCCAGTTTAATTCTACTCCCTCAAAATTATGACCAGTTTAATTCTACACCCTCAAATTAGGCCCACTTAATTCTACACCCTCAAAATTAGGCCCAGTTTAATTCTACACCCTCAAAATTATGGCCCGTATAATTATGCTCCCTCAAAATTAGGCCCAGTTTAATTCTACACCCTCAAAATTAGGCCCAGTTTAATTCTACTCCCTCAAAATTAGACCCAGTTTAATTCTACACCCTCAAAATTAGGCCCAGTTTAATTCTACACCCTCAAAATTATGGCCCGTATAATTATGCTCCCTCAAAATTAGGCCCAGTTTAATTCTACACCCTCAAAATTAGGCCCAGTTTAATTCTATACCCTCAAAATTAGGATCAGTTTAATTCTACTCCCTAAAAATTAGGCCCAGTTTGATTCCACCTCGTCAAAATTAAGCCCACTGTGATTCTACCCCCTCAAAATAAGGCCGTTTTATTCTGCTCCCTCAAAATTAGGCCCAGTTTAATTCTACACCCTCAAAATTAGGCCCAGTTTAATTCTACACCCTCAAAATTATGGCCCGTATAATTATGATCCCTCAAAATTAGGCCCAGTTTAATTCTACTCCCTCAAAATTAGGCCCAGTTTAATTCTACACCCTCAAAATTATGGCCCGTATAATTATGCTCCCTCAAAATTAGGCCCAGTTTAATTCTACACCCTCAAAATTAGGCCCAGTTTAATTCTACACCCTCAAAATTAGGCCCAGTTTAATTCTACACCCTCAAAATTAGGCCCAGTTTGATTCTACACCCTCAAAATTATGGCCCGTATAATTATGCTCCCTCAAAATTAGGCCCAGTTTTATTCTACTCCCTCAAAATTAGGCCCAGTTTAATTCTACTCCCTCTGAATTAGGCCCAGTTTAATTATACACCTTCAAAATTATGGCCCGTATAATTATGCTCCCTCAAAATTAGGCCCAGTTTAATTCTACACCCTCAAAATTAGGCCCAGTTTAATTCTACATCCTCAAAATTAGGCCCAGTTTAATTCTATACCCTCAAAATTAGGATCAGTTTAATTCTACTCCCTAAAAATTAGGCCCAGTTTGATTCCACCTCGTCAAAATTAGGCCCACTGTGATTCTACCCCCTCAAAATAAGGCCGTTTTATTCTGCTCCCTCAAAATTAGGCCCAGTTTAATTCTACACCCTCAAAATTAGGCCCAGTTTAATTCTACACCCTCAAAATTAGGCCCAGTCTAATTCTACACCCTCAAAATTAGGCCCAGTTTAATTCTACTCCCTCAAAATTAGGCCGAGTTTAATTCTACACCCTCAAAATTAGGCCCAGTTTAATTCTACACCCTCAAAATTAGGCCCAGTTTGATTCTACACTCTCAAAATTATGGCCCGTATAATTATGCTCCCTCAAAATTAGGCCCAGATTAATTCTACTCCCTCAAAATTAGGCCCAGTTTAATTCTACTCCCTCAAAATTAGGCCCAGTTTAATTCTACACCCTCAAAATTAGGCCCAGTTTAATTCTACACCCTCAAAATTAGGCCCAGTTTAATTCTACACCCTCAAAATTAGGCCCAGTTTAATTCTACACCCTCAAAATTATGGCCCGTATAATTATGCTCCCTCAAAATTAGGCCCAGTTTAATTCTACACCCTGAAAATTAGGCCCAGTTTAATTCTACTCCCTCAAAATTAGGCCCAGTTTAATTCTACACCCTCAAAATTAGGCCCAGTTTAATTCTACACCCTCAAAATTATGGCCCGTATAATTATGCTCCCTCAAAATTAGGCCCAGTTTAATTCTACACCCTCAAAATTAGGCCCAGTTTAATTCTATACCCTCAAAATTAGGATCAGTTTAATTCTACTCCCTCAAAATTAGGCCCAGTTTGATTCCACCTCGTCAAAATTAGACCCATTGTGATTCTACCCCCTCAAGATAAGGCCGTTTTATTCTGCTCCCTCAAAATTAGGCCCAGTTTAATTCTACACCCTCAAAATTAGGCCCAGTTTAATTCTACACCCTCAAAATTAGGCCCAGTTTAATTCTACACCCTCAAAATTATGGCCAGTATAATTATGCTCCCTCAAAATTAAGCCCAGTTTAATTCTACTCCCTCAAAATTAGGCCCAGTTTAATTCTACACCCTCAAAATTATGGCCCGTATAATTATGCTCCCTCAAAATTAGGCCCAGTTTAATTCTACACCCTGAAAATTAGGCCCAGTTTAATTCTACACCCTCAAAATTAGGCCCAGTTTAATTCTACACCCTCAAAATTAGGCCCAGTTTGATTCTACACCCTCAAAATTATGGCCCGTATATTTATGCTCCCTCAAAATTAGGCCCAGTTTTATTCTACTCCCTCAAAATTAGGCCCAGTTTAATTCTACTCCTTCAAAATTAGGCCCAGTTTAATTATACACCCTCAAAATTATGGCCCGTATAATTATGCTCCCTCAAAATTAGGCCCAGTTTAATTCTACTCCCTCAAAATTAGGCCCAGTTTAATTCTACACCCTCAAAATTATGGCCCGTATAATTGTGCTCCCTCAAAATTAGGCCCAGTTTAATTCTACACCCTCAAAATTAGGCCCAGTTTAATTCTACACCCACAAAATTAGGCCCCATATAATTCTGCTCCCTCAAAATTAGGATCAGTTTAATTCTACTCCCTCAAAATTAGGCCCAGTTTGATTCCACCTCGTCAAAATTAGGCCCACTGTAATTCTACCCCCTCAAAATAAGGCCGTTTTATTCTGCTGCCTCAAAATTAGGCCCAGTTTGATTCTGTCCCCCTCAAAATTAGGCCCAGTTTGATTGTGCCTCTTCAAAGTTAGGTCTCAAGTTACGGCCATGGCAAATAGATTTTGATGTATTCATATACACTAGCGCGCGCGCTTGCAAACCGTACATACCCAATTACGAACCTGTTTCACGCTTTGGTTGAGACATTTCCTTATGAAATAGAAAGGTAGAAATTGCTTTATGGGGCATGATACGTCGCCATTAATTGCATTAAGGGGAAACACTCTGACGCAATTCGTTCTTCTTGTTGGAAAGGTGACGAACCAAAACATGGAAGAATACCGAATATTATGATCGACTGATTTGGAAGTGTGATATGAACAGGGTAAGGTTTTCTCATCGCGTAATAATAGAACTCCTGGTAATTATAATTTCAACCACAGCAGTGCTTTGGAGTGCAGGTGACGCACGCTATACATGTGTTTAAGGGTTGGGGCAACCCTTTTTCCACACGCACACCTGCACAGATACAAATTACGCATACACACGTCTGTGTACGCATAACAATTCCCAATCGCTCCTAAGGATCATTATTGGCCCTTCTATTGCTCCAACACACTTTATATACATGTATGTATGTGCACCGGAGTTTAATGATCTATTGTTGCGGATAAATGGGCTTGCTTTTCTGACGCTCAAGGTAAATTATATGTACAACCCAGAAAGTTCTGCAAGGAAACATTCCCTGTGACTTTTCCTGTCATCCTAACACCGGAATCCTGTAATTACTGTCGCTCAGCGCCCTCTTGGTGCTTTGAGTAATGGCCTATCTACGTACCATCATCATGACCGCCCACCGGGGAGGGTTGAGGTGGGGGATCACTTAACCCCTTTGAATATAGAAACATTTCTTATTAAGTTTAATTTCTTATATTTGCTTCCTTTTTCCCTCTTTCTGTTTTTCTTCATATCGTTCTTCACATATTCACCTTCTTTCTTGTTTCCAAGATCCTATTTTCCTTGCGAATTCAGTTGTTGATTTTTTCTTGAGTACAATTCTAGGGTGTTCGGGAAAAGACACATAAAGGAGGTGAATGACTTATACACAAAACTAGCGGTGTTTCAAAGTAAAAATAAAGAAAACTACATTAGCACTTAATCGTTTTTCCCCCTCTGCTTCAGTAGTTTACACCACCAAAAAACGGGTTTTACAGAATTATTCAACTACTCTCTTGTAATTTATGAAAAAAATCAAGCGGAAAATATTTTTAGGTATTTTTTTCACGATTTTAGGTCATTTTTAAATAATTTTAAGGTCATTCTATAGGCCTTTTTTAAAACATTTTTTTAGGTCATCAACTTCCGAGCCATAGTGACGATCTAACATGCATATCATGTCTGTAATGTTTGCTATTATAAGAATAAACATTTAAAAATGCTGTAAAATTGCATACCTTGACATGTGGTTTTTCTCGAACAGCCTAGAATTTATCTTTTGTTTTGTGTCTCCTTTTCTTTATTATATCTCTCTATCTGTATACACACACTTATACACGCACACCTCTAATCTCCTCGGAATGCCAAGCAACGCTTCATTGTCGTTGCACCAAGTCCCATCGCCGCTGTGTTATGGGCTTCGAGACAGTAGTCCGCTATTCCTGCCTCCCAATTGTCTTCACGCTGGAGCGCTAACCATTAGGCTACGCGGACCATCTACACATTCTTATTAATTTGTTTCTCTCTCTTGCTCCAGCTTCTATTTTTCTTCCTTTCTTCTTTCGCTTTACCTGTGAAAATACTTATATTTTGCGATCACAGTATTTACGACTCAATATATGCATTGCGCCGACCTCCGTGACAGAGTGGTTAGCACATCCCGTTACGGCGCCAGGGATCCCGTGTCCGAATCCAAGCCCTCATCATCAGTCATCCTCATCTTCGCGATTAGCCGAAAATCGCAGAAAAGCGAACTAAAGTAAACCAAATAAATATAAATATGTGTATGTACGCAAGCATTCGCTCGCTCGCACTCACGCGTGCGCGCACGCACACACTTCGAAACCTTTACAAAATGTTCTTTCGCCGCCTGTGCTCGCCATCGGAAGTTCAGGGTTCGATTCCCGACCCGAACATGGGTGCACCTCTCTGAGTGTTCCTTCATCAATTTCATCCAAACATCGTTCACCACGATCGTACGAATCAGCCTAAAGTTGCAGAAAAATAAAGCAATTTTTTTTAAAAAAAAAGTACAAATGGAAATTGTCGTTACTTCGGTCAGAATCGAACCAGTGACCATCTGCTACAAGTAAATACATCTTTGAGACAGGTGCGATTTCAATAACTACGCATAACAGAAATACAAATGGAGGCCTATAGAGTAATTCGTCAGTGCGAACAAAGAGGTCTGGAATACAAATAAGTAAAGATTGTCTTTGTGTTACCTCATTTCAAGGTGATTTCGCTTCAAGGCTCAACTCAAGGCTTCTGTTTAAAATTTAGGAACGTTTTTTTCTCTCCAATACCTCCTGTCCTTTTGCGTTGATTCATTACCCAACCCCTCTTGACTTCTTTCATGTGCCAGCGATATATAAACGAGAGGTTTTTGACTTTGAAAGCAATCGCATTGAAGGAACTATCACTGCTTTGCTCGTCGCCCTTCCGTGCTCCGACGTGTCATGGATTCATAACTACTGGATTCTCGGCTGACACACTGGGCCACTCCTATAAAACCAAGCCATGAGCCCATACGTCATTTCCTTTACTGCAGAGACAGCATATCTGGGAAATGTATGTTGTTACGCTCAAGGTGCATTTTCTGTTCCAATGTGTTCATTCCTCTTAGGAAATGGCCCGAGGTGTCTTTTCTTCTCTCTTTTGCTTCCAACCAAACGAAATTAACGGTTTTGACCAACTTCTTAACCTCACGCGCAACAACCGCTCATCTTTGTCAGTTGGGCTACTATTGTGGTTGGTCCTGTTATGCGAGGACGTGCAGTAGAAAAAAGTGTTGGTACGATAATTGCGATATACTTAATGCTAGCCAACGTGCACTTTTGTCTTTACTTCCATGTCACGAATCTTGCGTTGAGGTGATGTTTTGTTTTATACACATGCCGTGTTGGTATGTTTGGTAATCACTTTTTAAGTCAACGGAGAGGTAGTTACAGATAGTGAAACACTCGATTCTCACTCGGGATGATTTCTTCACTCACTTTAGTGGTCACTGTTTATTCACTATCTTCCCATTGTTTCAATAAACGTAGACGTATGGAAATGTTTCTTTCAAGCAACAGAAGCTAAATTCGATACAGTGAATTTACTTGGAATCGGCCTCCGTAGGGGAGTTACAGAGACGAGACAGTCTCGTCTCGTGAACGAGGAAGCCTTACTCGGTCTCGTCTCGAGTCACGAACGTCTGTTCTGTTTTGTTCTCGGCATCGTCTCGACTTAGCGATGCCCGTCTCGTCTTCCTCTCTAGAATTTAGTCTCGTTCTAGCTCGTCTCGAATCTCTAACTAACAAGCGCAGTCTCCAAAAATATTTATTAAATAAACTTTTTTTGTTTTAAGTTTTTCTATCTTAACCAATCACCTCCTTGGCATGTCTGAATAAATCACAGAGTATGGAAAGATGGATTGAGATCAAAATGCAATATATTTGACAGTGTTGTTTACTAGTGTCTCGAACGAGACGAGACTCTTCGACACTACGGCTCGGTCTCGTCTACATTTTACACACCTCAATCTGTTTCTCGGGCTTGACAAGTCTCGAAAGATCTAGTCTAGTTTCGATAGAGTGAGACTAAATAGAAACTTGTATCGTTGTGGTACTGTCCCTAAGCTCTTCCACGAAGCCAGGGGTCCTAAGCACAGCGTAATACGACACCAGGGGTCCCGGGTTCGAATCCCGGCCTGTTTATGGGTATTCTTTGTGAGTGTCCCTTCATCAATTTCATCATTCCATCGTTAATCATCGTCGCGATTAGCGGCAGAGAAGCGAAATAAAATAAACCAAATCCATCACTCAATCAACCAGTGGTCCTAAATTCAAATAATACTAAGACATTTGTTTTATCTTATTTCAGATAGGCTAATCAGGGCTGAACCTAGATTACATTGATTCCCAGGACGGGATTCGAATCCGGAACCCCTAGCATCCTAGCGCGCTGTGAACCTCGGAACCTAGTGTTTAAAATGGGATTCGAACCACTCTGCAACGTGCTTCTACCTGGGATCGAACAAGGCTACAACGACGGGGAGGTTCCATGTATTTGATCGATTCAACAGTCATTTTCATCGTCACGATTAACCTAGAGAGGTAGGAAAGTGACGTAAAATAACAAAAATTAACAATACCGAACAACTGAACAAGGGGGAAGGGAAGCAGGACGTTATTTTGAACAGCGTGCGACTCTTGGGAGCCCCCGAAAACTATGTTTCTTGAATGAGAGGCATAGTTGTGTTCAGATATACGTATATGTATGTGTCTATTACCCTAAAAATTGGGCGCCAGGCTGTCTTTGCTCTGGGTGACAGGAACCCTAGTTTCGACTGCGCTGAGCACCTAATGAGAATCAAATCTGCTTCATATAAGAAACCTAGGAGACCCATTGAAACAAGAATACAAACAGGGGAAATGTTCTCACTGATATCTCGTGGTTTCAGTCACCCTCCTTAAGAAACTATTAAATGGATAATCGGTAGAAATACTCAATGACAAACAATGGTAATAACTATATGCGTAATGTAAGCACTATACATTGCACCGTGACAAAAGAACACATAGGGGTGCGGAATTAGGGATTCATACACTTTCGATCTCGAGCATAGTGATCAGCACCACGCCCCCGGACCTCTTTTACCCCAAAATTTTGCCTCCAGGTACCCTAGAGCCCCTAAAGTACGGACATTATGGGAAAATTTCCACCTGAGATTATCCACCCTGGAAATCGAACCAGGGTCCCCGTGTATCAAAAATACACCATACCATTTTCTTCTTAAATTCTGTTGTTATTATTTTTCATATTTTTCTACTTTTCATGACGTTTTGCTGTTGTTCATTACGGACAGAAACATTGGTCAGGATTCGAGCCCAAAGTATCTTGATGCCGTAGAGGGCAATGCTAGGCCAGAGACTGTAACATACGAAGCATGGTTTTCAGCTCTGAAACAGTCAGCGTTTTCACTTTGGTATTTGACTCAGACCAAACAGAAGTCTTACTCAATGTCAGCTTAATCTTTTCACGGTCGCTTGAATATTGAACTTGAACCACTCCTGTATTCATCGTCAGCAACAACACGCACACTTCTATTCATATTTTCTTACATGTCACGCATAATAACCTAAGTCGAAACATTAGTATTAAGCAGAAACAAAGGTTATCAAACTAAGGATCGATTAAAGTAGCCAGTCGCAGGTGTGCAAATTTCATGCAAATGACCCACTCCTTAGGGGCGGAACCACAACCGTGCCCAGGAAGAAGGTACAGGTTGAAGTCGTTGAGCCTGTTTTTATTATCTCCAAGTAGCAAGTAAGCAGTCCTGTTGTAGGAAACCACAGAATTTAAATGCAAGGAACTAGAAAACAAATGGATCAGTGCTGAAAAGTACGATGATGATCCCCCTACTAGTTATTTTTGGACACTTCCAACTAGAGGCGGCGCCAGGATTAATCATCTAGGGGTGCTGAGGGGGAGCGCAATGAAATTTAGGGGGCACGATGTTAAAAATAAAGGAAAATGAAACATGCATGCAACCTTTAGCCACTACATCAAACATCAATCAACTTGTAGTAGGCATCTACGATAATATGCCAATGAAACTGAAGAATGCTAGTGACTTGCTTCATTTTTGTTTGATTTTACCACAACAACCACATGTTTACAAATTTGATTGACAGAATGAGAATATTTTACGTTGTTTTTCTGCCAGTTTGGAAATTAGAAGCAACAGCTTTGTTGAAGGCAGTGACATATGTTGTGTGTTACACTCGAAGAAAGTGGTCATGAAGTAAAAATTCAGACACAAGTTACGAAGGGGTTGTAAACGTATGACGACATGACAATATGCCACTTCAAGAGTTAATAGTGTTTTCGGTTGAAAATGTTCGCACCCCCCTGGCACCACCCCTGCTTCCAATACCCCCCAATCTCAAATGTTTCGTTACACCCCTATTTTTTTTCATTGCGAAGATTAAGAATTCTAGAACAATCCTTCGCCCCCGGCTGTATCGTCAGAAGACAGCAGCAAAGTGAGTCCTGATTGGTTAATACGTTTAATAATGCCATTTAATTAATGCAACTTCGTGTTATATTCCATGGACGTGCACACTTCAACAATTTTGAATCTACTCCAAGTTGACTCATTTTATCTTCTGTGAAACAAGTAGACTTATAACTAGGGCTCGGATAGTTATGCACTAAAAAAAGGCAAAATATGCATGCAAATATGCACTAAAAAGTGTAAAATATGCACTTAAATATGAACTTTAAAAACCCGTTTAATTTATAAATTCTGTATATTACAAAATATGAAAGATTACATGTCAGGCAATGAATATGCATTATTCTGAATGCTCATTCGCTACACAGATTTATTTAATTAATATGGTTCTGCGTTAAATGAAACACAATTCATTACAGATCAAGATCATGATTGCATCTGATAACAACATGATGTCTCAAATTTTCGAACTTGAAACTCCTTCTGATTTTAGTTAGAATAGTCTTATATTCAGAAAACACTTTCCACTTCGCAAGATACAAGTGGGCCTCCCCGATGGCGCAGAGGTAGGGTCGCCGCCTTGTAATCAAAGGATCCCGGGTTCGATTCCAGGTGGAGGTATATAGTGGTTCGGATTCCACTTTAAACTGTAGGTCCAGTCCTGATTAGCCTTACCGTGCATAAAGTGGACTCAAAACCACAACTCAACAACAGCAAGATACACGTGGACTGTATTTTGGGGTAACAAAGTCAGACACGGGCCTCCCCGATGGCGCAGTGGTAGCGTCGCCGCCTTGTAATCAAGGTGTACCGGGTTCGATACCCGGTGGAGGCACAAGTGGTTCGGATCCCACTTTAAACTGTAGGTCCAGTCCCGATTAGCCTTACTGTGCATAAAGTGGACTTAAAACACCAACCAACTCAACCAACCAACCAACCAAAGTCAGACACATAAAATTCCAGATCATCCACACGTTGTCCATTTGTATGCAAGAAAGACAGAGAAAAGATAAAGAAAAGAGAAGAGAAGCGAGGAGAAGAAAAATAAATACAGTATATGCTCGGTGTTGGTTGTGGGTACAAAAATATGCACATCAACTTATTTTCATACAAATATGCAACTGTATATGAAATATGCATTTTTAGTTTAAAATCCTTAAATATGCATTTGCATATGCAATATGCCCTACTTATAACAAATGTGCGGAAATTTTTCATATAACAAATATTGCAATATCCACGTTAGTGCCCATAAACAAGGATCCAATATGTTTCTTTTCACCCTTCAGAAAGTTGCTGTGTTTTTCTTCACTAAGATTTTACATTTCATTTATTTGTTTCAGTATATTTTTATGTGTACAGAAGTATATATGCATTTACATGTAAGGACCTCCAGATTGTAGTGGTTACGTTTTCGCCTATCAAGCGAAAAGGCAGAGCCTGCCTTGTATTCATGGGGGCTCACTGGTTTTGAGGGGAGGTGTTTTGTAAACCAGGTCCACTTTTCAAAAGTTTAACAGTATTAAATGAAGGTAAATTATGTGTTGGGGGGTTAAGTTAATATAAAATTTAGAAATATACAAATACTGACTTTTTTCTATATCTTCTAAAACATTTCTTGAAGTTTTAATTTACTCCTACTGACATCATCCCTTACTACACACTCCATACTACTTTTGATGATACAGATATTTATACGTATCATACAAGAGAAAATGCACAATATGCAATCGTACATTCCACCCCCGGCCGAAGTAGTAAAATTCCCCTTCGTTCCCAATATTTGGGAGGTGTTGACCATTGAAGCAGATGTGGAAGGCATGGATAATGACGTCAAAGTCACAGATTTCTGTCTAAACGGGACTAGAGAATCATCTAAATATTTTCCGCTACTTGCACTTCAGCTCATAGGTAGGATGAACGAATGTAATAGCTGCTGTTCACGTTCTGTGAATTTGTCCTTCACCAAGTTGTGAGCAAAATAATATCTGCTTTCTACAATTTCACTCTTCACTGCAAACAAATTATATAAAATAGTTTTACTTAATGTCAAGAGGGCCTTACGGCAGCCTGGCTGCGGGCCTGATTCCTTGTGTAGGCACATTACACGTCGTTCGTATCCCACATTCAACTGTAGGTCCAGTCTCGTAAAGCCTATACCTGAGTATAAAGGGGACTTATAGAAATATAACAAACTTTGATATAACTGACTTCTGGCAGTACACTGAGAATGAACTGAACAGACGAGAACAATGCGACCAAACATATGGTCGAGGATACAACACATCAACTGGGAATATATATGGATATGTGCATATATCAAGATCAATCCGTGAGCCCCTCCTTCAACTGTTGCTCGTATGTAAATTTTCCATTCGATTTCAAAATGAGCGTCATGCCCCGGATACAATTCACTAACCTACTAGTAGGAACTATTCTTCTGATTCATATGTGTTATGCGTCGTTGAGTTGGTAAGCCGTGCGGGGAGCACAGAGGAAAAAGCCACCATGTGTAGAACGCCCTTCCAACTTTCCCCAGCAAAGTTGTAATTACAACTGCTGCTGCGAAGGACTTGCGTTAATTTACTCGTCATTGTTGTATTTTAATTAGTGCATGTGTGAAGCAGATTCATTGATATGTAAAGCACTTGTTGGAGCATTGGAAGTGGCCGAGTGTCTCGTTCAAATCAACGGTACGAAGCCCAGATACGCTGAACCATGCTTGATATGCTATTATGGTGAACGACCTAATATTAATTTCGATTTTTGTTAAAAGAGAAACATAAATTAAGAGCATTTGAAAATAAAATCCTTATAAAAGTATTGGATCTAAATGGAATGAGAAGACGGGTGAGTAGAGAAGGTTACATAATTTAGAACTACATAATTTGTATTCATGTCCAGATATTATTAGAATAATTAAATAAAGAAGACTTAGGTGGGCATGTGGCACGGATGGGAGAGGAAAGAAGAGTTTACAGGATTCTTGTTGGGTAAGAGACCCGTAGGAAGGTCAAGAAGAAGATGGAGGGAAAGCGTTGAGATGGGCCTAAAGGAAATCGGTAAGGATGGAAAAGATTGGATTGATCTTGCCCAGATGGAAGGCTTGTGTTGCTGCAGCCATAAACTTTTGGGTTTAAGAAGGCTAGCGAGTTAGCCTATGAAGCTCCAACGTTTGTGCTTTCACCTTCGACGAGAGCGGTTAGGGTTAGATCCCGGTGGGCGAAAAAAACCGTGTTGGGCCGAGAGGACAATTGGGGAGCTGCTTGAAAGCATTAGCATCGGTCTCTGGTCTCGAAAACCAGAAAACAGCGGCGATGGGACTCGATGCACCAACCACGTATCACCCTAGGAAAATTCGCTTGGCAGACCTTGAACCTCGGAGGGCTGTTGGACCACGGAGTTTAGTTGTTAGTTCAGATTCTAGCTATCTAGGTTAATCGCAACGATGAGGATGAATGATAAACCGATGATGTATACTCCATCTCGGCAATCTCTGGAACAAGGTCGCGCATAACGGTAGAGAAGGTAGAAAGCGAGTGAGGGGAGAGATGCCGTACACGCTGATGCAAACGGCTGGTAGCGGCAGTCGCTTTCCCGCCTTCACGCAATCCCATTCCCTTGCACGTGTTCATTGGTCGAGCCTTCTCGAGTAACTACTTGCTTACTTTCGTTCGTTCGCTTCAGAGATTCAGACACCGAGGTGTCCAACGAGAAGTGACACCATTACAAAGTGCACACACTGAAATAGGCACTTTCCTATCTAGTGTGCGCATGCGCGACTAACAGACCGAGGCGACACGAGAAAATGGCCTAGCCCGTGTGACAAACTTGTATCATTCCAGTACGAAAGATTGCATTAATTTCTGAAGGTTCATTTACAAGTAACAAGTGCCGCTTGTCGCTTATCACTTCGGTCTGAAAGCTCCCTTATCATTGCATGCCAATGACTTGACTCAGTTGTAGACAAGGGAGAGAACTAATGGCACCATGTACCCATGGGCGTCCGGAAGGGGGGTGCCGTGCCCCCCACCCTGGAAAATGAAAATCAACCAAAAATTATGTATTTCACACATATAATTTCATTTTAGCCACAATAATATGTGTTAATTTTAGCATGAACACCATAAATTCAAATTTAAGCTATGTTTTTTAGGGAACAACACTATTTTGGGGGGAAATGTGCCTTGTTTGCCCCCCTGGAAAAAAAATACCTTCCTTGCCCCTCCCTGGAAAAAATCCTGCGGACGTCCATGCATGTACCCCATGCATGGGATATGGGTACTAATCAACGAAGTGTTTGAGATGAACAAACTGACACAAACAAACGTAGGAACAAATAGATGGGCCACGTGATTTCGCTTTTTGACTCGCACAAACATAGGGAAGGTTAAATATTTACTATATCGTAATAACTTAATAGTTGACAGGTGTGTCTGTTCATTGAATTTTAATTTTGTAGCTCAAGCAATTTCTGAAATTGACAGTTGATAGACACGGTAATCGTACACCAGTACTTGATTTAATATTTCTAAGCGGTACCCTAAAATGCATCATTTTTTTTTCTGTTATGAATTATGCCTTGTACTTATTGCTGAATCAAAAATTTTTATCTAGAGCAAAGTTCGGAACATCTTGTTGAAAGCCACTTTATGCAAATCGGGACTGGACCTAGAGTTTAAAGTGGGATCCGAACCACTACGTACTTACACCGCGTATCGAACCCGGGACAAGGTGACGACTGCACCATCGGAGAAGCATTTTGAACTATTCAAAAAACTTTTCAATGCAAGTATGAGTAGGAAATAGGAGGAAGAGCATTGCCCAATTGTTCAGGAAATTAGTCATAATATGGAGTTTATGAACCTCACGAACTTCTTCGGTGATAGTAAATGACGTCAAATAACAGAAACAAAACAAATAAAAATGTGTTTGATTATCATCTGTTTAATCTATAAATTTCTCTATATCTGGTGCTCGACGATTGCGCACCTATGCAAGTGTAAATAACCTCTTTGAACGCATTTCCGAGCACGCGAATATTATTAGTACATGCTAAACTTATCGCCTAAGATAAACTAGTACCATTGATCTGAGTTGCAGCTTTTCTTTGTTGGTACCCCCCTGCGCCCATTCCCCCATAACGCATCCACAGAATATTTTCTTCTTGAGTTTAAGCTCATGATTAAAACTATGAGACATGCTAAGTCATGGCACTGAACTTCTTGAGCGGTGACGTGTAGGAAGTTGAAGAATCGAGCAAATATGTCAATATCGACTGACTTCAATTCTTAGCGGAATTTGCATTGTATTTCTATTGGGATAGTTCGACTTGCCCGACCGACAAGTTATACATCCAAACGAGAAATGTTAAAAACATTTGCATGAGGTATCTTCCTGCCAGTTAACATTATGTACAATCGGAAACAAAAGTGTGTTTTGCATTAACAATGAAACCAGTACTTCTGAAGTTATCAAATTATATTTATTTTTTGGATCAATTACCGTAAAAATAATTGTTGTCTGTGTGGTATTGCTTGACTCGCAAAAGAAAAAATATGAGAAAACCAATTCCTATAACTTCAATGTACAGTCACCCGCAATAAAAATGGGACACCTAGATCCTGAAATACTGGCTTCCCTCCAAGGCGTTGTGTGTATTGCCTAACTATGCGACGATGTGTGGATTTTAATAACAAATTTTCCATGACAACTTCTGCCAACGCCGTGGAATTATGCAACACACGTAACATCTTGCAGGAAAGAGACTGTTTCAGGATATAGGTGTCCCATTTTTATTGCCGGTGACTGTACTCAGGCTTGTCCAAAAACGTATTTATATAATTCATATATTGTCTGTCTGTCAAAAATAATTTCCCCCAGGGGCACATCAAGTATCTGAGCTTAGTAAATGATTGTGCATTTACTTAGCGGTCGAATGTGCTTCTTGGAAACGTACCTTAAGAAACAAATGCCACCTTTCCCACCGGAGCCGACTCCCGTGGCGGAGTGGGTAGCACATCGCGCTACGACGCCAGGGGTTTCGGGTTCGAATCCTGGCTTGAGCATGGATGTTTATGAGTGTCCGTTCATCAATTTCATCATATCATCACTCATCCCCATCTTCGCAGCGAAGTAAAATAAAGCAAATCAATCAATCAATCTTTCCCACCGGAGGGACACAACGCTCCTTTCTATTTGGGCACCCTCGGATCGGGCAGTTCTTTTTTTTTTCCAAATATCGTACGTTGAGTCGTCTACGTGTGTTGGTAGCAACAGCGTAGTGAATGCTTTTCTACAGGCTGGAAGGGAACGTGCGTATTGGCGTGTGTAGTTTGTGGTGAAGTGTTTCTGATTGCGTGAAACCCCATGCCATACGTAACTTGTCCCTTTTCACTTCGGTGTGAAAGCTCCACAAAACGTCAGCTTTATGCACGTGAGACAAGTGTCATGGCATCGACAGGGCAGACATACGTATTTAATTTGTTACTGAAGATTTCTATTTAGCATGATTACCAAATAAAATACAGTAGCACCGTACGCAATATAAATTCTTCACTTATGATGGGAGTACAGAAAATATTATGTACAGTCAAGGAAAAAAATACTTCCTCCATAAGACAACCGGTGTAAAGGCTCTGCGGAGAAAATATTTTTTCCTTGACTGTACATATTGTCGTTTCTTGACCTTGAGCTAAATTTGTACATATTTATTAAACTCACAGTGTTAATTATTTATACATTCTATAATAACCATTGCGTCACAACCATGTCAGTTCCTAAGTATTTGCAGATTGTATACTGGCTTGTCTAGACATTTGTCAGTAAGTTTTCCTTGTGCATATATTTTCATATCTTACCTAAAATGTATAGGTCAAATTAGTCTCTGCTTGTATCAAGAAAATCATATTGCTACTGGATACTGTTCTTATTTTTTCCTTTATTTTTTTTTTCATTTTTCTAACAGAGAGGAAAGTCCGTTATGCAAGTTCGATGACCATCAGCTTATCTTGCCAAACAAGTTGATCATGTGAGTAAACAACGTAGTGAGTAAATACTGAAATTTTGTATGTAGTCTTATTATTAGACTTAACTTCGAAACTTCGTCGTCTCATTTTGCAGAGCAAATCCAAAGTGTTTTTTTTTTCCTGTGATTGTCTCTAAATAGAGGCAAACTATTGAAACTTACTTCTCCATACTAACGTGCTTTGTGATCGAGCGAATAGGGTCTTGGAATAAGTCAATTTCACATGCATACAAAATAATTGTGCTCTGCAAAGTTTCGAAGTACGTTTGTAATAATGATGGCAGAGCAGGCCCTAAGGGGGAAAGGAGACAACTCGGGCACTCCCTAGATGTAAATTGATCGTTTGTAGCAATTTTATAGGACGCTGGCGCGTCAGATTACGGAATTATGATCTCTGATTTTTCCAGACCTCTTGAATCTTTCTCGATTTTTCTTTTATGGATTCCGAATCCAGCTCCAATCTAGCTTGCTTGAATTGTTGTTTTAAGTCCACTTTATGCACAGATAGGCTAATCGGGACTGGACCTACAGTTTACAATGGGATTCGAACCACTGTGCAATGTGTCTCCACCGGGTATCGAATCCGGGACTCCTTCATTACAAGGCGAGGACGTTACCACTACGCCATCGGGGAGGCCCCTGCTTTACTTCTGGTTAGTAGTGCGTTCATTTGTATCTGAAAGTGACGCTCTGCTTTCGATAAAATATTTTAACTTGAGTGTGCATTATAACTGTAAGCAGGGGTGCCCATCCCCCCCCCAAGGCTGTGGACGACGCATCCCCCCAAAATAAATGTTCATCACAACCCCCCCCCCCCCACACACACATACATACACACACAAATATAGTTTGGATAAACGCGCAGTAATTGATTTTTGTTTGAATGTCGATAATTTGATTTCATTTTTTTTTTAAATAATTTTCGAAGCTTTTCTTAAGCTTTAGACATCGAAAACTGACAGGATTTTAGAATTATCCAGTCGCACAGGAACACATACAAGCGAACCAAATCGTGCCTGAAATCATTAAACACTAAAACTGAAGTCCGCATGTCGGAAGTTCCGAGCCGACTCTGAACCACCACAAAGAAAACACCAGACTTTGTTTACCACTGGCCGAGATGCCAAAAATCGAAAGACGCATGACATTTGAAACCTTCCGTTGCAGTTGAAATTAAAAGACTAAAAAAAGTAAAAGCACGGCTCACTTTCATGTTTGCTAAACGTACAAAACTTCTCAGGTGCACTGAACCTTATTCTTAACAATTTGTCTGCTTGACTAACCTTGTATTAATGCGAACAGCATTTCCAAACAGATTCTAAAGGCATAAGATGTGGTGTTTCATTTCAACCCCATCGCCGCGATCACCCACAGGTAGGTAGGAAAACTGTACATAACAACCATAACTAAAAATCAATAACAAGTCAATCAAACGAAACGATCCCCCCTATTTTTTTGTGAAAATATATAGCTAAATTATAAAAATAATTTTGTCCCCCCCATAAATTCTCATGACGAAAGCGCGCCATGAATCCACCATGACTGTAAGTGTCGTTTGTCAGATTAAATTAAATAAAGTAATTGTGATACGTCGTCTTTATAAACTAGTAGCTTTAGTTTCGCTCGCAAAGGAATAAATTATTTCTGTTATGAACGAGGATTCCCTGCTCGACCACACTGTGAAAACGCGTGCTACGCATTTCGTTGCAGGAGACGGTGACTCGCATGTGTCGGGGTTGAAAAATTTTGCTTTGCGTGCAACGATTTCATTTACTTAAGAAAATGCCTCAGTGTGCTGAGCATCAAGATTTAATCGGGCTCGTAGTCTTGCAGTGTCTTTCTTCAGTGCTCTTGTGCAAATATGTACTGTATGGTAAAAATAAGAAGGCGAAAGTCAGATATAAATTTACAACAGCAAGATGGAGGAAAGGTAAGAAGGTGCTACTCGAACTACACGTAGCATTTTGTGGATGAAGAAAGGTTTGTGAACTTGAAGAATTTCCTCGTAAAGCAACAAAAGCACACCAGAAATGCCGACCCTCGTGGTGGAATGGTTAGCACAGCGCGCTACGACGCCAGGGGTTCGAATCCCAGCCTGAGTATGGGTGTTCTTCATGAGTTTTCCTTCATAAATATCATCACATCATCACTCGTCTCCATCGTTGCGATTAACCAATAGTGGCAGAAAAGCGATGTTAAATAACAAAAATAAAGTCAAATCAAGCACAAGCCTTCCAGACCCCAACGCTAGGGGTCCCGGGTTCGAATCCCGCTCGGGCTTGGATGTTTGTGTTCGTCCGAATAATGAGAAATAATGTGAATGAAGTGGAAATTGACATGTGTGAAAGTGTACGAATGTGTGAATGACGGGGGATACTGCTGAATAGGGGTATTCCGTTGTTGTTTTTTTTAAAAAAAGATGGTGTAGTGGTAACGTCGTCGCCTTGTAATCAAGGGATTTCGGGTTCGATACCCGGTGGAAGCACATAGTGGTTCGGATTCTTTAGATTAGCCTCTGTGTGCATAAACTGGACTTAAAACAACAATTCAATCAATCAATTCAATTCAATCAAATCAAGCACACCAGAAACGGTGAAAGAATTGTATGAGCTCTGTTGAACACTTGATACACTGAAACATACTGAAAAGATATTAACAAACACAAACATGCGGGTCGTTTAGTGCAAGTGATTTATTTTTGTATGGAAAGGAAGAGCAAGTTTTCAGAGGACATTCCAAAGGCGATCAGTCAGTCCTCGAGCTTCTCAAATTACTCTCTCAAGAGGGGCCGATGATCTTGATTGTGATTCAGTTTCCAAGGGAAGCAGCAGTGAAATCCAAGCGATGTGATAGTGTGTGACCTTCGTACTAAACAAAAATACAAAAGCAGAGCGTGCTCAAGGAGAATTTATTTCCGTGCAGGTTGATGGAACGACCGATGTTTCTTGTAGAGCACATCTGAGCGTGGAGGTATTGCGTGGGCGACAAGAACGAAAAGTTTATTGGATTCTATGACGCCTCACGAGATAACATGGCGAGAGGGTTATCAGCTGTTGCTCTCAAGCTTTTCAATGAAAAGATACTCGTGTGACAAACATATGATAGTCGATTTGCCGATGACAAAGGCTAGATGAGGTGTTCAGCACTTTGTTAGACAAGATAGGACAGGTGCATCTTTTGTACATGAAGATATTATTATCGGAAAGGTAAAGCCTATTTTCTTTTTCCCCACTTTTTTTCCTACTAATACCTTAGAACATGGGTGCCCATCCCCCCCAAGGCCAATGGCGCATCCCCCCCAAAATCATGTCATTCGTCCCCCCAAATCATATCATTCGCGCCCTTAAACCATATCGTAATCCCCACAAAATATTTAATTACGACAGCGTGTCTACCGAAAGTAACTTTTTCCTTAGCTTTACTGAACGTTATAATTGAGCTGCCGCTCCTCCCTAAACAGGGGTGCCATCACTCAAGACCACCCCTAAAATCCTTCATCAGAATCGAGAATATCGCGTGGATCTCACTTTAAACTGTAGGTTTAGTCCCGATTAGCCTTAGAGTGCATAAAGTGGACTTAAAACACCAAATCAATCAATCAATCAATCGAGAATATCGCTCGTCTTGTAATGCAGCTTTAGTATAGAAACTTCATATTCATCTCATTAAAGCGCGAAACACACATCGTAGGAACAAATAATTGCGAGCGAAGCGATCAAGAAAATTTTTACATCCATTTCTTTGCTGGCTTTGAAGAATATAAATTTAATGGGGTGTCAATATTTTCTTAAGATCCCGAGATATTTAGTCTTTTCCTTTTCCAGCTTCTCCTTTGGCACATTCGGGGTCGAAAACGTGTGGATGCCTTATCACTAAATACAGTCTCCAAAATGTAATGTTCGAACTCTCTCTCCACTACAGAAATCCCTTGACAAGATTTAACACTTTATCAAGAGCTTTCTATCTCCCCCTTTAAATGTCATACTCAATCCTACCACCAAAATTTCCATGCCAATTTTAGACTTACTGTTAATATTGAAGGGTGGATATTGCCTCCCCAAAAAATTAATTCTCAGTCTCCACACCAGAATTTCCGCAACAGTTTAAGACAATAGTAATACACAAGAATTGGATACCCCCTTCAATGTAATTCTCAATCCCCCTCTAACTATAGTACTCGACATAATCTAAGACTTAGAGTTGGATACTGTCCCCCTCCCCAAAGTTTAATTCAGAATCCCCCCTCAGAACCCACGTGTCAATTAAGGCCTAATATGTACGAGTTCGATATATCCACCCCCCTTCCGATAATGCCCTAAACACTTTCATTTCTTCATCTAATGGATAAAATATGGTGCATTATGGTGTAAAATTTTTACATATATTTTGGAATAGATATAAATCTTGAATTTTATATTATTTGAAGGGAAAATTCCCTAAAAAAATTTTGATGGCGCAACCTGCGCCATAAAACCCCCCTGTGGACACTCCTGCCTTAGAATATTATATTTAATTTCTAAAATGTTTTAATTATTATTAGAACTCCCTAGGAATTACTCACTGAGGGACGTTATCAAGAAGAGATGTGCCTCGTTCTCGGTCTTGGCTCGATTTGTCAATGCGTCTCGTTCCCGGATCTCGTCTCGGCTTCGAATGTCAATTCTCAGTCTCGTTTTGAAATATACAGTAATGGAATATACAGAGTGTGTCACCATATAAACTTTCGCAGCATCTAGGGGATAGAGGTAATTAAAGCAAGCAACTTTTATTGATACGTTTCTCAGTTTGACGTCTCGTTTCGACGCTACGAGCCCTCGTAACCTCTATTTTTATCGTGAATATATGTGCAACCACGCACAGGTCAGGCCCGTTACCAAGGGGGGGCAGGGGGCCATGGCCCTCCCCTCGAGCCATGATTTTTTTTTAATTTGAACGTATAAAAACCTACAAAAACTACGTTGACGGCTTTTCAAATTTTGCATCAATTTCGATTTTGTCCTTGCGCAAATGAATAGGTTGTTTCTGGACAGAGGCAGGCTCTAGAAGTCTGCAGTCTGCAATATTGGGCTATTTTAGTTCGTATAACCATTGATGCAAGTCTATCAGACGTTCCGATTTAGTCAGGACAGTCCATTCCTTTTAATCCACGTCCCGACTTTTTCATCTCGGCTCGGACACTACTTGCTATAAGGGAAGAAAGACTCTTACGCCACTACAGACATTATACTGGTTATGTAGGACTTTCTGTAGAATACTGCCTTGTAATCAAGGGGTCCCGGGTTCGATACCCGGTGGAGGCACAAGTGGTTCGGATCCCACTTTAAACTGTAGGTCCAGTCCCGATTAGCCTTACTGTGCATAAAGTGGACTTAAAACAGCAACTCAAACAAACTCTGTAGAATACTGTGTACATTATTGAAATTGTCTGAACTTTTTATGAGTCAAAAACAGTTGTTTGACACTCGACAAATAGGAACCAATTGATTGTTGAATGGTTTCTTCTATTACAGTGTCACTAATGTTTCACATAATTAGAATAGAGGGGAATTTTCTATAATCTTTACATTATGGAAGAAAGGTCCCTCAATTACTGCAATACAAAACCAACCATATAAGGGACATTTAGCTCTCCACCGACACCCGCAAGGTCTGGTCCCTTTTCGCCATCAATGAGCAGCAGGATAAAAAACTTTTCATTTCTCCAACATCAGGGTTTTTCTGCAACTGATGTCCATTCTGCCACTCAATGGCTTAGGGTTAATTAATATTATGTAAATAGGAATATCCACTTCACAGCAGAATCGTTCACAGCTAGATTTTTGGGGCAAAATTGATATATTGTTATTTGTCCAAAACACTCAAGAAATTAAGTACATTATTATTTACGAAATTCTGTCAATCGGAATTTGTTTTACTGCAACTTTTCTTCTTTTCTACTTGTAATTGTCTTGAACATAAATACACAGTGGTGTGACAGTACAACACACAACTTTCACAGTATTCAGAGGACATCAAGGTCAAAAAATTTGATCCTATGAGCGGTTGAAAATGGCATTTTTATCCCACATGTATGCAACCCCATTTAATAGCTTCTTGGTTGCCACTGGCATTTATTTTTACTGTCGAATAAGATTCTAAAAGCAAAAATACACCATGGATACAATATTATGCCAGCAGACACACTGCAGGGTGAAGTCACTTAGCCGTTCCCTTCAGATAATTTATCTACAGGGTTCGCACAGACTCCAAAATCCTTGACAACTGGAGGAGTCAGGAAAACAAGGCTAGGACTGAGGTCATTGGAAACAAATTATTTTTTAAAAAACTTTCAAATCTTTGAAAAATCAGAGGAATTAAATGATTTTTGCTTGGCAGAATTTATATCGGAAACACGTTTCATTTTATCTTCCCAACAATCTTCCTTTTGGGGTAATATTGCTAATAAAAAGGTTCTTTCATTTATTTTCAAAAATGTTCAACAAACGTGAATCATTTGATTAACTTACAAAGTTGAAGTGTAACTCTTACTTTTTAGTATGTTAAATCATTGCACAATTAATAAAAATACCTGGAAAAGTAAGGGACTTTGCAAGATGGGTGTGAACCCTCATCTATCAACCCCACACACATATTTTGCTTTTCGTACGCTATTTGAATTGTTTGTATTATGCATACATGTAGTCTACCCGTATCATACAATTTTCTTTTCTCTCTCCGACAGAAACAAATTTCAGGGTCAACTGCAAATATTTGTCATGTGGTTGTATACATATAGGTTAGAAAATGCTGTTCTTCAACATTTCGTAGCAAAATGAGCAAATCTCTCTAACCACCCTCTCCCATACACCCCCACACACATATATAGTGTATAATTTGATAGAAAATTTATTAAAATTCGCCTATGGGTATGCCCCCGCCCCTCAAAAAAATCCTGGGTACAGGCCTGGCACAGGTTCACAATTGCCTCGAATGGATTGACTTTCTAATGGATATATACAAAATATATAACTTATCTACAAATAATCAGTATATATCAGCTTGATATGCCTGAAGGATTTGCATAGCCAATTTATTTAGCTAAAATTTTCAAAATCGTACGAGAGTCTAACGAGACCGTGAATCTCGAAAAAGTCTTGTCTTGATTTACAATGGTATTTCTCGTTTTCGTCTCGACATTTACAAATCTGTTCCGGTCTCGGACCATTAGACTGCGCCGATATTCTCACCTAACACATTCATAGACTGAACGGAATGATATTATTATTGGCGTTGGGAGGCATTTCTAAGAATTAAAGAAGTTTTATTTCATTCGAAATGTTATTTTCTCCACTAATTTCAGAGAAATAAGGAATTCATTTGATAAAGTAAACTAAAAGCAAGAGAACATAAAGTAAGGCAAGACATTTGAGAACGAATTCAAGCAGGTATTGTGAATCCACAACATGCTACCTTCATTGATATGATATTTAAATCATTTATACAGTTGCAAACCATTTATTTATTTATTTAAAGACATGAAACTACAGGCAAATGCCCATTTACAGTGTCTTGTTTTACACAGAATACGCAATTAATAGAATCGATAACGCACATATGATAATATGTGTTAAAGTAATATAAAACATAATATAAAATTAATATGAAAAAGGAATAGAAAGTAGCTACGTGTCAAGTGAGCTGAGGTGAGATCTTACACAGGATATGACAAGAATAGTAATATAGAAAAACAAAAACAACCAAGGAAAAACATATGAGCCATGTATTACATATAAAATGATGAGGTATAGAAATAATGATAGTATATAACAAAAACTGGTCCTTAGCATTAATTCTTTCATCTGAACAAACCAGGTATGTACGTAAGTAGTGTTGCCCACGGGACGAGACGGGACAGGCTTTTAAAAATTCGAGACGAGACGAGATTGACCATGTGTCATAAGACAAACGAATATTTTCGAGACGAGACAACATTTCCACGAGACTCCACGAGACGAGACAGGCCAAAGTCTCGTCTCGTGGGCAACACTATACGTAAGGTCCTTGATGCAAATATGGCCAAGCTGGTGATATGGCCAACTGGCTCTCCTGCATGTCATTCCTAATGATAACTACAGATGGTGCTGGAATGTTGTTTGGGCATGTCCCCTGAGGAAGTTGACGGGTCTAACTCTCCGCACAACAGTTTTGCTACCTTGTGTTCTGACGTCAGACGAGGAATACATACGAGGTTAGGTTCCATTAGCATAAATACAATGAAAAATTATTATTTAGGCTAAAAGAACTAAACATAGCTAGCTAGCCTAACCTAACAACGTAGGCATTTAACCTAAAAATAAAAAGCCTTCTCCCGTGACGTCAGAACTCAAGGTTGCTCAAGTGTTGTGCGATAAGTAAGAGCTGGTGACGCGGTGTCCGTTACAACGGCGGGAAACTCCATATTGTTGAGTTGTTGCTGAGAAGAGAACACGCTTGTTAATTCGCTGCGGTAAGTTCGCATTTGGTTTACGTCTATTTTACTGATCATTTCAATTTCGTAATTGCCGGACCCTGTGGCAGAGTGGTTATCACATCGCGCTGCGACGCCAAGGGGCCCGGGTTCGAATCCCACTCGGGCTTGGTTGTTTGTGAATATCCATTCATCAATTTCATCACTCATCCCCATCTTCGCAAATTAGCCAAGAGGCACAAAACGTTCGTAATTGTATAGTGAGTAGTATTCTGTGCTTAGACAAGTAAATTGCCATAATTAAATTTATCTTAACCGTTAGTTTACTATTTACAATTTGTGTAATATTACGTTGAGGTTGTTGATATGGCCCTACTTGGCCATAATAGCTGCACTTGGCCATATTAGTTGCTATTGCATTTTTTAAAATTCTAAGTTATTCTAATTAATATTGTTGTTTAGTGCTGGGTTACAGTTTTACAAAAATAATCACAACATCGACCCCTTAAACGTCTTTTCGATAAATTTTGCCAACACCGAAGAAGCAAAGGAAGATGACCCGAGTGATGAGACCTGCATTTAATTAGTCGAGGCGTGGTCTTGGATATAAGATTATTTCAAGACAAATAGGACAACAAAAAGGACACTAAATCAGCTGCCAACAACAAACAAGAACAGAAGAAGAGAAAAGGGATGATTGCGCAGAAGAAGACTTCGCATAAAAATAATGAGAACTGGTACTGTGTTATTTGTTGTCAAGATGAGGTGAAATATATGAGGCTCTGTGTGGTGTGTACGAATTATGTGCCCGAGGGGTGCGTAGGGCTCACAAAGAATGACAAGGATATTTTCACATGTCCAAAATGCACCCAATAAAGTCAACATAAAGAAATGAGGTAACTTATTGTTTCATTATAATTATTATGTTTTTCTTTCCATTTGTAGTGAGCTTAAATGTTTTTATCTAACATTTGAATGCATAAAAGGTAACAAAAAGTATAATATAAAACATAAACAACTAAAAAAGGTGCTAAAATGTTCCAAACGTCTTGTAACTTGCTTATTAGTCTTTACATGTTTAACTGCATCAAATTTAAAACCATTTAATTGTACAAAATAACATTTAAAAGTTGTAAAACTAATTTTACATTGTATTTTTATTGATTTATACCTTTTCAAAACAGAAACACAAAAGGTGGCCATATTAACCTCATGTTTTTAGTATGGCCCGAAGTCAGACTTACGTTCACGTGCTTATTTTTTATATTCATATTCACGAACGAAACTTGTTTTTCTTGTGTGTAAAAGGGTATGTAATGACAAGGGCTCGGAAGTTGAGGATAAATCTTTTTTTTCCCCCTAGTGTCCGAAGACGAGGCCCAACATAATATATGTTCATTTTGGGTCATTGTAGGCCAGAAAAAGGTGGGTTTTATTTGTCCTTTTTTGCCATTTTCGGCGTTTTTTGGCTTATTGGTCCTACGAGTATTTTAGCCTTTTTTTAGGTCTTAACGGCTTTTTTTTTTGCAACTTCACTTTCTTTCGACTACGTTTTTACTGCCCAATCTCAATTCGAATCATCATCACTTCATCACCTCTTAAACATCCTTTCTGTAGTAAAGAAATAAAATAAATATCCCTGAAACGAGAGAAAAACATTTTTTGACTGAAAGAAGATGCATTTCATTCATATAGTTTTTTCGCACTGTATGTTCCATACCACCAGAATTTTGTATTTTTTTTATTCATTAAATATGTAATTAAAACTGAAGTTATTAATTAATTTGGATCACATTTATACATCCTTTTTTCCGTTTTTAGGTCCTTTTTTGATATTTTTAGGTCTTCTTATAGGTCTTCAAATTCCGAGCCCTAGTTATAACCAAAGGACCAACATACTGCCTCGCACAACTTTTGTTTGCACATTACCTAAGACGATGTCAGGATAATTAATTAAAGTTTAACGTGGCCATATTTGTATCAGGGGCCTTACATAGAAAATGACTGAACTGCTAAATAACGTCAAATCTTGTTTCGAAAGTAAGTTTCAATTTCCCTTTTGAACTTTCGTAAGCTTTGGAAGATGTCCACCTTATCATATGATTTTGCAATTTCGTTATACAGCCTACACATTTTCCGAGTGGGTGCCACATTGGCTGACTTTGTTAGAGCTTGGTATTGAAAATGAACCATATAGCATAGCCTAGGAACTTTGACGCTAATAAGAGGGGTGGGACTTCTGATTTACACACAGTGCGGCTATATCTGACTGACTTTGGGAGAACTGCAACCGAATATCCGGCTCTACATTGCGGTGGGACCTTCAATTCATTTTCTTTTGACTGGTTTCGCCGCAGACAGTTTGTGTTCTTTGCCGACGTTCCGGATGGTTCTGGGTTCGCTCTCTCTCTCTCTCTCTCTCTCTCTCTCTCTCTCTCTCTCTCTCATTTCCGGTGTTTCTTGGGCAAAGCCGACGGAGATGACGCATGACTTTGCACTGCTTCATATGACACCATGAGCTCTACCCAATACTTCCGTAGACACAATTCATGACCGCACAAGTTAACAATTTTGTTTCCAATATTTTGTGCGGAGCACTTGGAGATACTTTGCGGGGCACAGTTTGAGAACTTAACAACAACAGGAAAGCCCACATGTTCAAAACGACGAACAAACAAAACAACCAAATATTCAAAACACTGTAATTGCGGCCAAAGTGTGGTGCTGATCACATCACCTCTACCAATGGGCCCTCCAAATCGTGATTGTTGTGAAGGAGTGGCATATTGTGTTTCAGGAGAAATCTGAAATATTTAGGGAGGTAATTATCTTGTGTGTGTGTGTGTGTGTGTGTGTAGATAACAAAACTGGCCAAATACGAGACGACAAATAGCTGTAACAAAAGTAACAATGGAAGCCTTATCCATGCTGCACCTTAAATCCGAACATTTATAAGCCTTATCAAGCCTAGTTGTAAACTGTTTTGGTTAAGTTCCTATCCCACCTTTAACCACTGGCGTATGCAGGAGGGGAGTAGATGGAGCTGCAGCCCTACGAAATGTTCAGAAAATCAAAATGTTCAAATCAAAGCCTTAAAGACCACTGGAAGAACCAAAGTGTTAAAATGCAAACCTCCACAAAATGACCTCCGATTACTATTTTTGTCATTGAACAGTTTTTAAAATGAATGTTTATTGTAATTACGAAATATTTTATTGTGCATCTTTCACTCTCTACAAAGTACCTACGTAATATCCATCTTTACAATTCCAGCCCCCTCCGAAACAAAATCCTGTTTACGCTAGTGCCTTTAACCACGCCTAACTCGCATTGGATATGTACAACATGAAGCACTCACGTGCATCTGTTTCTAATCATGATAAATTTCCTATTCAGTTGAGGTGTCACAAGCTATGGTTTCCGTTCAAAATTTTGAAGTTGAATTCAAGATGGCGGCCGTCACCGTCATATGCCCTATAACATTTCCAATACCACTATTACAAACCTAGTGTTAGTTTTGCGGAACAGTATGTCATTCAACTTTTGGACCACTCTGTAGTGTCTGAATCGACCCGTGGTGAAAATTGCTGTGGGCATAATTTAAATGCACTTCATTCGAAATTTTGCAAATATTTTGTCGAATCTTTATAAGCGCCTGAAAGACAACTTGAAGGGTATAATTTGGAAATAATAAGAAGGGAGTATTCTTTCACTAAGGGCAAGGAAATTTCCACAGAACTCACTATTTCACATTTACAGTAAATCGTGACTGGGAAATGTATAATATGCTGAGCTTCAGATTTCATTCTCTCGCCGATTATAATTTTTCACGCACACCTATACTTCATTAATGTGTGACGGTTTACAATTCCAGTACCTGGGTGCAGTGCAGGGTTCGAAATCCAGGGGTAACAGGGCGAATTTCTCCCCACCAACAATCTTGTCCTAAAAAAATTCCACCTCACTAAAAATTTCCGGGGGTAGATTATTTGTTATAAGAACAAGGATAAGCAATTAGTCTGCCTCTGTGTGTGTTTGTGAGTGTTGCTCTCTCTCTCTCTCTCTTTCCTTTTCTCTCTCTATTTTCTCTTTTCTCTCTTTCAAGAGACCATTAATAACAGATCTACACCAGTGCACAATAAAAGTAAAACAAGAATGCGAGACAAATATAAGCACGAAATCTAATTGATTTATATTAATACAGAGCATTCCCTGACATTCGCTACGAGACTCGGCGACAAGCGGCCCGGCGTCAGCGCTTGTCTTTCCCGGCGAACTGGGTCCGCGACAGTCGGTAGAGTCGGCTATTAAAATTACAGTTTTCATATTGTGTACTAACCTTGACTACAGAAGGTGTTGAAAATGATGTCCCTCTGCTGCAACACATTCCTGGCATCTCCGAAGGAAATTGGCATTTACACGTGCAAGTTCGTCTGCTGTAATTCTCCCGATTAAGAATTTTAGCGGCTCTAAATGCTGTGGTTTTTGAAACACCCGTTTCTTGTGAGAGGCGGCGGATAGATTTCCGAGGAGACTGTTCTAACCTTTGTCCTATCTCATCGAGTTTTTCCTCAGTAAGTACACGTGGGTTTTTCTTTCCACTTTTATTCAGAACTGACCCTGTTACTCTAAACTTTTTTACAAGGTTTAATATAGTGGTCCTATGTGGAACGGGAACACCAGGAAATTTCGTTGCAAAACGTCGTCGCACTTCTCCACAATTCCTATTTCCGAAGTAACACTCGACAAGATAAATCCTTTGTTGTAATGTAAACTTTTGTGATGCCATATTAAGCCACAATCTTCAATCTTCAACACACGGACACGACACAACACAACTTCCGAGGGAGGATTATACTGACGTCAGTCTGCAACGTCAACAGAAAGGGAAATAGATCGAAGGCAGGGGTAGTGAAAGAAACAGACTGTAGCCTGCGACCGTTCACCGGGACCCCGTTCACCGGGAAAGACAAGCGCTGATGCCGGGCCCCTTGCCGCCCAGTCTCGTAGCGAATGTCAGGGAATGCTCTAGAAAGTTAAAACTGAACAAAACTTGTACAGTCACGGACACTTCTGGGTTGTAACGATTCTATTGACAGCAGTAAATGAAGTCGTTACAATCAAGAAGTGTCCGCGAAACAATTTCAACCATTTTGTAAATTACTGATATTTTTAACCAGTAGGTAAACGAATTAGGTTACTACTTTATAAATATCTGCTATACATAACAGTAACAAATGGATTCTTTTGATATATTTAATTATACATATTTAATTTTACATATTTAGTTATTCACTTTTATGTGTGATAACACAGTTAAACCTGAGTTGTACGTATGTCAAGGTGAAGAGAAAATAATACATATAACTGAGAATGACTTACAAATCAGATTTAGATACCATGTCATATCATTATTAAAATACTGTAATTGTGTCTATTTTCAGGAAAAAGATGCAGTAAAATACTGGTTATTTACGGCATAAAGTGGTAAATTAATGAATCTAAAAGTTTTATTCTTAAATACATTACATTTTCCACTTTATAAGTTTTATGTGGATTAGCGTCCACATAAATTTTACTTTCTGGTCAAGCGTGGAACTTTTCCTCTTTCTGTTCTCCATGGCCGACCAGTAGCAACTCAAAATGTTCACTGAAGGAACCGCTGTTCTGTTTTTATTATGGAACGCGACAAACGTCAGCTAGCGGCATATTTTTAACGTGTGTACTTTCGTATCATGATTACGTACTAAAGGAAATGCGTCTCGTGTTCTGGACAACTGCTGCAAATCTTTCTTCTCCGATTTCATGCCGCGCGCCCCGGGTTGCCAATTTAGTGCTTTTTACACCAGATCTGGTGTCTTGACACCTCGAGCTGATGCCAATTTTTTAAAATTGCGCCAAGGCGAAATTATGGTGTTTTTTTCTCTTTTCAGATTTTCTGGTGTAAATTCTGGTGCGAAAAATTGCATGTGAATTTTCAAATTCTAATGAGTTTTAATTTATTTATTGTTCATGACAGCTTCGTCGGGGAAACACTCATGCCGGGAAACTGTCTCAAGATTCCCATGGGGCCGCGATCAGGCGTCACGAGGTCGTACCCCACTCCCCGTCGTCAGGGATGATAATTTGGAGTTTTTTACACCAGATCTGGTGTTTTGAGACGTGGGACTGGTGCCAACTTTTTAATAGTTGCGGAAAGGCGCGATTCTGGAGTTTTATTTATTTTATTATTTTCTAGATTTTCTCGTGTAAATTCTGGTGCGAAGAATCTCAGTTTTATTCAATTTGTAAAAATCTACATTAATGCAATGTAATTAATTTGTAACTACGCATTTCAAATACACTGGAGCGGATATTATTACCATTCCATAATGACAACGATATATACTTAATATTACTTTTATTGAATAATTAGGCTTCCCCCCACCTTCCACCACTTTCCTAGCTGTAGCTATGACTTTCATCACAATTCCACTTTACAACGGGAAGTTCTGTCGAAACAATGCACAAGTTTCGGAATTGATGAACGAACTATCCACGGGCCAAGATTCTCATAAAGAAGACGTTTTCTTTGTCAGATGATGATGATACTTTATAAACGAAAATATACTATTGTATACTATAATTGACCTTTTTTTTATCACGTAGCGCTATTTCTGGTAATTTTTAAGCTTTGCCTAGCGCTTTTGTGGTGATTTTTAAACTGAAATCTAGCGCGTTTCTCTATGGGTCTCACTTATCGCACAACACTTGGGCAACCTTGTGTTCTGACGTCACGGGAGACGGCTTTTTAATTTTAGGCTAAGTGCCTACGTTTTTAGGTTAGGCTAACTATGTTTAGTTCTCTTAGCCTAAATAATAATTTTTCATTGTATTTATGCTAATGGAACCTAACCTAACAGGCTTAACCTAACCTCGTCTGACGTCAGAACACAAGGTAGCAAAACTGTTGTGCGAAAGGGAAGACCCACTTCCCTATGTCGCACTCGTCTTTCTCGCAACTCGAGACAGACCACCGCCTGCCCGTCTTTCCTGTTTCGTGTTTGAAACTCGCTCTGAATTTTTGTAAAGACAAGAAATGTAAACTTCTGTGACAGTGTTGTAGTACCTTGGTTACGTACAAATCAACTGTATTTTATGAAAATTAGTACGAATAACACCGAATTACGCAGAACGGAGTTACGTATGAAGCAGTTTATATATGTATGTATGTGTGTGTGTGTATATATATATATATATATAGATCAGTATATGTGTGTGTATATATATACACACACACACACAATGATTTCACACCCTGGTTCAGTAGTATTCTCTCGCAACGTTGATTGTGCTTCTACGTCGATGCATGAGATCGTTGCTCTAACCTCTGCATTTACAAAACGGGAGTCGGGACTGGATTATGCGATGTGCGACTGGTTGGTATGAAATCACCTTTGTGGCCTTTGTCCTTTGTGCTCACCCACTTGTTTCTGCATGGAGTGGCTCTGGGGTTCACCCAGCCTCAAATAAATGGGTAACCAGAGGCAACCCTGGAGGTAAAGGCGGCCGAGTGTGGTGTTGATCACATCACTTCCAACAATGGCCTTGATCGGGAACATGTGGGGCTCTACAGCCACACACCCTGTATATGCTTTCCTGGCAATGTGTAATATTACCACTCACACGATCGTCCAAGCTATCTGTATAAATGCAGAACATGCCGACGCCCAAAGCTTCCGTCACTAACAAAAAAAGCATAACAACTCGTAAAAAGTTAAAAGTTTACCATCATTTGATCATTTCTCCCCGTGTTTGATTTGATTTTTTTTTTTTTTGTATATTTGATTATATTGCATTGTACAAAATAATACAGTTTGAAACGATAATGTACCCTTATTGTCTGCGAGCAGCAGACGATTTTCACTAAACAAACCAGCCTCCCGGTTCATGCGTATCATGCGGGAACGAACTTAACGCATCGCACGAGAATCGGCATGACGAACTTCAAAACCTTCACGCCAGGACTTAATGATTTGATTTGAGTTTTGATATTTAGCGTCGCCTTTCTTCCACTTTTGACTAATTGCGATGACGAGGTATGATGAAATTTATGAAGGGACGCTCACAAGGGCGCTCGCAGATGGGGGCCACTTGCCGAGATATCTGGAAAGGAAAGGTAGCGAAAGTGTATCGTGAAAACATTGGCGAGGGGTGCCGTGAAACACAGCAGATTTAAGCAATTATGCAAATTATCCTAGTACTGTGGATGATTTGTGAGAATTCTCTTAACTGAGAGAAAGCACCGCTCCACGTGCCCCCCCCCCCCACTTTAAGGACTGCTGTCCTCTCCCCTCCTGGAAAAATATCCCGCGTGCTAACCACTTCGGCACGGAGGCCGGCGCTGAGAGTTAAGGTACGGCCAATAGTCATAACTCGTTAAACGAGTTAAACTCGTGCCACTTTCAGAACGGGACCATCATGTACGCGAAACACGATCTCTGAGAAAATAGCATCGTTTCTGAAGATGGAGGAATATTGTGGTTCCGACATTGGGATAAATGTTGCTAGTCAACTCGCCTTGCGACACGTGCACAAAGCGAGAAAGCCATGCAGAACATCTTGAATGCGAGGAGTAAGTAAAATGCAAGGAATGAGGCGGAAGAAAAATGAGGGAGTGTACATTCCCATGCGAGATAAGTTGTGTTCATTTTTTTCCCCCGCGGCGGACAGCTGTGGTGCAACGAAGACAGATATTTCACGGACACGTTAGAGGCCAGAGCTACTCTTTCAAGATTTTTCTGTCTTCTTTTTTTAATCATATAGTGCTCGTTCTTATTTCAAGAAAGAAGGAAGGATATCATTCCGTTGGACTTAACGTCGAGTATTCGTATCGATAGATAAAAAGTGTGCCAATACAAAAATATTTATTTATTTATTTACTTATTTATTTGCCATCTACAGATAAAAGATATATCCAATTACAGAAGCATTAATATATGTAACATAAATAAAGTAAAGTAAAAGGAAAGTGATCCCCTGTGCTTTGCACTACGCCTGAAGGCGTATAGGGGCTGTGGGGTTTCTTGATCTGGGCCGAGCTGGGGGTGATGTGATCAGCACCACGCCCCTGGCCGCTTTACCCTCAGAGTTTCCTCCAGGTATCTACTTTATACGACGCTGGGTGGGCGCCGGAGCCGCTTGAACAGGTTGAAAAAGTCCCGGTTCTCCCCGGCCGAGGATCGAACCCGGGTCAGACGAACATAAATAATGTAAATATGAATATAAGTGAACTTAAAAGGCATGCATACATATTACATAGAAATAACTATAACATAAATATACTTATATAATGTAGAGTAAAAATATATAAAAAAATATCCATAAATCCACAACCAATATTATCATTAGAGAACATATTCTAAAACCACATTTCTCATGAATACATATGTAGATTAGATTTGCACAAAATAAATATAAACCATAATAGGATAGAAACAGTAATGAAATAAATGTATACACATATTAATGGACATATATCCATAAGCTCATCTACATATATATATTTACATTTTACATGCAGACACATATTTATATGAATATAGGCACACATTTACAATAAAATGGCGTAAGGAAATAATCATCCTTTTGTGAAAGTATCTCTGTCAAGTGTTGCTTTTATAGCATTTTTATATTCCAAAATGTTGAGATTAAAATCAATATTTGGATTTGTGGATTTTATTCTATTACACATGCTACTCATTCTAATTAAAAGGTGATTGTTTGACATGACGATAAAAGAAAGGAACAAGGATATGGCATTACATTACACATATCACAACAGCATTCACCTCGAGTAATTTGGGAATCCACAGAAAATCCTCAGAGAGCATGGATAGTCAGGGGACTTGAACCTGCGACCTCCCGAATGCTCACGAACGCGGTAAACCAGCTCCTGAATACAGTACATGTCTTGATATACTAGGGCAGGGACCCCTTGATTACAAGGCGACGTCGTTATCACTACACCATCGAGGAGGTCCGCCATCAAAATATTAGAATTGTTTTATTGGTATTATAATTTGATACCTATGACATCCCCCCCTTGAAGTTTGATCTCCCCCCCTGGAGGAAAGCGACTGGATTCAACGCTGGGCAGAAGTGACAAAGGCCATGGACTATTAAAATTTCTTAATACGTTTTGTGTTAGTAGCAGGTCCGTGCCCAGAATTTTTTGAGGGGGGGCAAGCCCGAAATCAATAGGTATCTATGTATGTATAATTGTCATGAAATATATGTCAATTATTTAATAATTAAATAATATCATTAAACATATAAAGAAATTAATTTGCTACATTTATAAACTAGCAAATTACGTATTTCCTTCAACAGGTTCAAAAATGTCAAGATATTAGAAGATAGGTGAAATGTTTTTAATAAGTGTTAAATTTTATTTAATTTTTGCTTTATGTTTCTATAATGGTGTAAATCTGTTAATGGTCTCTCAGAAGAAAATATTTCCTTATTAGAGCTGAAGCTAGAGATTTCAGCGTCCAGGATGGAGAATAGATTTTCTCACCCCTTGTGTTTCTATAATGGTGTAAATCTGTTAATGGTCTCTCAGAAGAAAATATTTCCTTATTAGAGCTGAAGCTAGAGATTTCAGCGTCCAGGATGGAGAATAGATTTTCTCACCCCTTGCACCGAATTTGCACACTCCCTGCATAGATATGGATGGAATATTTAGACATTGAAGAAATATTACGTATCTACTATTTTACGTTGAATTTGAATTTAAAATTTTGGGTGCTTCAGAACTTAGGCTATTTTGAACCCGTCACTTTATACGGGGTCAAGCCCCTTACCAGAACTATAAAATAACATAACTGTAATGTCGTGTCCTAACTAAAATATTAAAATATTCTGACCGGTTTAAAGCTGAGGCTGTTAAGAGGCACTCGGCACACTTAAGGACGAAACACAGGACAACACACAGAATTATAGTGACCATAGGGTCAGTCGCCAGAGCCTCGTTCGTCTGCAAAATGCAGTCCGGGTGTACTACTTGGAAGTGAGGTTGACAATTAGGTGTACTACGTGGAAGGTCACCCCTTACACCCCTCTCTTATGTTGAATCCGACGAAAAGGAAAATCAGCATTCACGAAATGTGGCTAATATACTGTCGTATCCCACCTCATCTTCATTCAAGCAGTGTGTGGCATTGTTCAGATCTGCAAATTCGATTGCAAATTGAATATCTGATATGCTATGGACAGCAGCGCCGAATTGTCAAAATTATTGGGGGGCCTCTGATCACTGAAATAAATGAATGAATGACTCATTCCCTCTTTTTTTTAAAAAAAAAATATGAAAATTACGTCTTCGTATAGCAGTTTTTAAGCAGCTATTATATTCCTCATGCAAATGAAATGTAACATGAAAAACGTTTAGAAAATATTTCAAACTCTTTATGTCTTTTGTGTCTGCTCATTTGTTTTTTAGATAACAATTAACATTTTTATTGAAAAGTATGTATTCCCATTAAGGGGCAGTCCAACCTAACAGTTTTATGCCGGCCTCGGTAGCCAACTGTGTGATGTCGACCTCCGTGGCGGAGTAGTTATCACAGCGCGCTACAACGCCAGGGGTTCCGGGTTCGAGTCCCGGGTAAGGCATGGGTATTTGTGATTGTCCAGATGATAAGAAACTGAGAAACTGTAATAATTGAAAAGTGTAAAAGTGAGAAAAAGTGTGAATGGTGGGGGATACCTCTGTGTAGGGGGTATTTCCTTAAAAAAAAAAAAAAAAACTGTGTTGGGTGGTCGACTCAACTCGCTTTGATCCGGAGGTCTCGGGTTCGAGTCCTGGCGAGGGCATGGGTGTGTTTTAATGTCCGTAACAGACCTGTGAAGAAAGGACATGTGACGGGTGCAAATAACCTTAGTGTTGACGTACCCATAAAAATAACCAATATTTACAATATTTAACAGTTTTATTTAATTATTTACGTAAATGCTAACACAAATCGCAGGAAAATAGTTTTACTTTTTTGTTCTTGCTACAATATTTTACTTTTTAAATTAAATTTTGCAATAATAAAAAAACACATAGCATGTACACTAAGATATAAAGTGGCATACACAACAAAAAAATATGAACATGATTTCAAAATAAAGCAAAATATGCTCTACGCACAGGGTTATATTTTTATGAACTCATTAACGAGCAGTCTCAAGCACAGTTTGATGTATGTGGAGTACCGCTAAGCTGCTTAGTCTCCTCTGCCCCATTGTAGATCTCATATATGTCTTCAGTCGGCGAAGAGCTGAATGACCTTTCGGCTGTGGCTGTTGTCACTGGCACAGTGCGGAGGAGCATCACGAATTTGGCAACTTCAGGCAGATGCTCCTGGAGGGTGCTCTCTTACAAAAGAAACTTCCTTATGTCACGCATGGTAGTTAGAACCATTTTCTTCTGTTTGGCGATATCACCAAGCATGGACAGGTGTAAGAGAGCCTATCGGCATCCAAATCTTGGCGATAGAATTCTCGCGTTTGCTAAAAGTTTGTTGTGCAACTGTTCACAGCTGAGATGCATTCTTTCTCTACGGCTGTTAGTTTTTGTAGTCCTGTAGATTCATTCTTTGTTTAACACATGATTTTACTGTGTCACAGACATCAGTGTATATTGCTTTATAATACTCTTTTGGTGTGTAGAACTTGTGAGGTTTGGCAGCATCAGGGTTTAGCGGTCTCAGCCCACCAAAGTTGATGGTTTAGCCTTTAGTACGCCGCGCGGTCTGACGAAAGTAAGCCCAGTGTCGCCGAGGCTTTGAGCGCGAAATTTGAATTCATATACATAATGGAGAAAAATCGTAATAACTCTGGCACTATGGGACCAATATACTTCGGATAACTTTCGTTTTGCAGGTAATACATCGGTGCATGCAACCATGTAAAATTTGGATGCCCCAACCGCGGGGGGGGGGGGGGGGGGTTACGGGCGGGGGCTGCATCCCCCGAATTTCAATGAAAAAAAAACATAAAAATGAGGAGTTTGCCCCCTCTTCTCCAGCTACTTTGGGGAGAAACCCGGAACTTTTGATTTTTTTTAAAGAATGGACCTTCCGCAACAGAATAAAGCTTGATTCATGTTCGTGGGTGCAATACAATTTGAATAATAAGGCAAAAGGTAAAACTCTAGCGAATGTTAGCCAATTTGCATTAGGAAACGATTGTGCAACGATTGTGCGTTAGGGAAATCGATGAGCTGTTATATGATACGAACAGTTTTTCCTAACAGAGGAGTGAAAGGAGCCTTTGCAATCGTTTGTTTTGTCTCTACTTCTGTCCACTTTGTCTCTTAGACTCACGCTTCTGGCACCTCTGGCTATCGTCAAGCTTCATTGCATTTCTAACATAGACGTGACAGAAAGCTGACACCGCCAAACCTCTTCCAATACACCCTCTCCTTGACCCCCCCCCCTGCCATTACTTTCGGCTGGATCACCAGGTCTAAACACAAAGAAGAATGTGTGCCTTATCAGTACTAAATCACAGCGTTGGAAGCTTGAAGGAAAACAGCACCGTAAATACCAAGCATTCATTGTGTCTGTCAAGAGCCAACACGTGACATATTCCGAGAAAGGAGGGGGGATTTGGAATTTCCGTAAACACATGTTCCCGAACCGAACTGTCAGTGTTTCAACCTCAATATACAAATATAAGTGTGGCAAACCCTCGATAATTGTATCTAAAGCTGTTTGTTGCATATATGCAACCGCGGTTGACAGGGACATACTTTTTTTGTTGCACATATGCAACGGCGGGGGACTAAAGGCTAACATTTCAAATGTGTATTTAAAGTTAAGTTTATGTGGCACAATTCAGAGTTAACTTTACAAGAGAAGCAAAATAATACATTAGATTGTCTTATGCAGAATTATTTAGGGTGCTCTGCTACCACATCGTTAACATTGGGGAGGGGGGCTCGAGCCCCCCCAATCCCCATGGAGTCGGCGGCTATGACAATGAACAATGTTTCACGTAACGTCTGTGGGGGAGGGGATAAAGAGATCTTGAAACATTAGAGTCCTATTAAATGAACATGTAATTGTTATGTTTTATTTATATATTCATATACTTTGAGTTACCCGAAGGAAAAAGCGAGAAATGGAGGAGAGATAAGAGGTCTGACTAATTTCTGTGTTCCAGGGATATTTGGGTTCAGTTTCCTTATACATTGGTATCTTTGTCTCAGAACCTGGGGTGACAATCCCCTTCGCAGCTACGGCCTCGTTCCTTACTACTCCAATTTCGTATAATTTAAAAATCTTTTGTATGACCATAGTAGTTCGTTTTAACCCCATCTATTACCAGTTCTAGAGAGAGAGAGAGAGAGAGAGAGAGATAATAATAATAATAATAATATCGGCAGGGCCCGAAACAAAGGAAAGCCCTGGGGCCCAAATTGTATACCCCCCCCCCCTTCCCGTGTGTGATGGTATCGACCAATCGAGGGTTATTTATTACATTGGGATCATACGCCTTGAATGACAGTACGAAGAAGATTTATGCATACTACTACTTATAATAATAGTATGCATAAAATATTTACTTTACTTTTCCTCAACTGGACCTAACATATTTTTTTTGTTATTCAATAAATATTCAATTTTTAAATTTGTTGACATTAATTTCCTTGCCAGGACAATTGTTTTATGCGAATGTTGGCGATCTTATTTACACGTAAACTAGATGATGAATATTTGCTGTTACATCGCTATTTTTATAGGTCCTTTTACTATTCATGTAATAATAACAATAACAATATTAATTAATTTAACATGACTCCCGTACCGTGGCCGTGCGGTCAAAGAGGTCATGCTTTGGGCTCCGGCTACGGGACGAGCGCAGGTTCGAGTCTTTTGGGGAAAGCTAACAACCTTTCTCCTGAGATTTCGGCCAGTGTATGAGACCGGTGGCCACCCACCATTGTGAGGAAATTAGAGAGCTACGAATGAGTAGCGTAACCCGGTCACGGAAACCTACAACGACAACTGGGGGTTCGTCGTGCTGACCACGTCACCCCGTAACTGGTTGAATCATCTCCCCCCATGGCATGTAGGTAGTAGAGATCTGCGTGGGCGGACATGACTCACTCTGTAATCCGGGATCCGCTCAATCGCTGTGGCAGTTCTCGGGACCCATGTCTCCATGTGCCGCGCAGCTTGGATAAAATCGGGCTAGCGTCATCGCACTACGGTTGCTTGCGGGCGGGAGCAGCGAGTCACGTCCGCGCTGGAGCGGGGATTCGCAGTTCATCCGGGACTTTAAGCGGGCAGACGGTACGCTACACAGCCATGGTTATTCTTGGCACAGCGCTAAAACAATCATTTGATGATAACTGAGGAGACGGTTCAGAATTCTCAATGAAACATACATAGTAGATTCAGCGTTAAAAACCATGTGTTTGACATGATTATTTCAAACTCTGTTCCAGTACAAAATAAATTACAAGCGTAAGTAGCAGGATACACAAAGGACCCAGAAGAATCATTGATTTTAAGGTTTGCGAAATGGCGTAGTTGTGTCGACCTCCGTGGCGAAGTGGTTAGCAGAGCGCGCTACAACGCCAGGGGTTCTGGGTTCGAGTCCCGGATAAGGCATGGGTATTTGTGTTCGTCCAGTTGATAAGAAACAAAGAAAAATGTAAGAATTGAAAAGTGTAAAAGTGAGAAAAAGAGTGAATGGTGGGAGATACCTCCGTGTAGGGGGTAATTCCTTTTTTAAAAAATAAAAAAAAATAGTGGTTAAGGCAGGTGCTTACGTTAGTGAGGGTCTTACGTTCGATCCCCACTTGAGGCAACTTTATTTTCAAAACTTTTTTAATGTCTCGTTGCATTTCTATAGTTAATTAGAACGTATTGGTAAATTGAATAAAAGAAAATATAACTAATTTACCATTCTTATGAATTCGGGTGTTATGAGTCTTAGCAATGGCTTAAAAAGATTGTGTGGTTGTAAGATGGATGTTTAATTACGAATTTGCCGACATGCGTGGCAGAGTGGCTAGCACAGCGTGCTACGATGCTAGGGATTCCAAGTTTGAATTCCGTCCTGGGCATAGGTGTTCCTTGTGAGTGTCGCTTCATCAGTTACCATATCATCACTCATACTCATCGTCGCGATTAGCCAAAAGTGGCTAAATTAAAAATCAAAATAAATTGCGTATTTATGAAAGAAGAAAATAATACGGTTTTTCGTTTTCTTATATATATATATATATATATATTTAAATATATATAAATTGTGACGCCTTTGAAGTATTTATTACAAAATGTAAAAGGGGAATATTTTGTTTCGTAGGTTTGAGGTTGTCGGTAATTCGATCAATATTGAGCTGTCTTGTTTAAAACCACAAGATAAAAGAGACTCTGAATTGGTTGCTAATAAACAGGAAGTTAGAGTTGAAATTTCACTTGGTTTAGGACCACGCTATAACCCTAGTAGAGACTTGTCCTGTTAAATTTGAATCCTACCATAAGAACTTAAATCGAATGAGAAAGGGAGGCGAGCGATACTACGATCCAACTTTTAGGAAATTAATTTTCTGATATGAAAAAGTGCTTTCAAATGGGCACTCCAAACTATTTAGTACAGGCTAAGAATGCTTCCTATGCCCTTCGTATCCAATTATATCTGACCTAGATTTGTGGTTAACTATTAAAACATGGTTACCAGTACTGGACTATGTTCCCTGTTGTTTGAAATTAATAAACGGGAAGTCACTCGACTCGACACTCGTTCACATTTAACGTTTTCGACATTTCTCCTGAGCAGCCTTTTCATGCAGTGACATTGATAATTCGAATAATGTATTATCAGTTTTAACAATATTTACCTGTAACAGATTCGCAATGTGTATAATAAGTGTTCCTGTATTCCCTGTCCGCCCCTGCTTCCTACGCCCATGCTCGCAGTGCAGTAGACAGCGACGGTCATCGGTTGCCCGCCCGCTGTCTTAACATGCTGGGTACTGATACCAGAAAGCTTTCTCTTCAGATGGGCGAGTCGGGTTGATTCCCGACAACAGCTGCGCAGTGCGGAGTGGGCGGGTATTTCTTACCATTAGGCCGGGCGGGTCGTGGGCGGGCAATGGATCACATTTGCAGACCTCAGACCCTGGTCCTCACGGGCTGTTGTGCCACGGGTTATTATTAGGGCTGAACCGATACCACTTTCAACCGATACTCTCACCGATACCGATGCTTGAAAATTGCAATAATAAAAATTTGTTCAAAATATTGATCACTATTGGTGTGTAAATAATCTAGTCCAATTTTATGCAATAATTTACCAAGAAATTTGTTTTAGAATATTCAAGATTTACATCAGAACATCAAAATAGATGTTATGTAATCACAAGATAAGTTTTTCGTGCAAAGTTGCTGCAAAATAAAAATAAAGTTTGAATTTTTCATAATTTAAAGGATAATTACACTCCGCGAAAATGTCGCGTGTCGTTTTTGCGGACTCTGTGAAGGACCAAAATGTCGAGAAAGTATCGGCTGGTATCGGTAAATGAATTCCAACCGATACATCGACATAGATATCGGCTCAGTCCCAGTTATAATTATTTTTATTATTTATTTACATATATTATTAATTTACATTTAATATTATGAATAATATATATTATATTAACTTAATAATTATAAACATTTATGTTATTATTACTATTGTTGTTGTAACATTATTATTATTAATATTATTATTAGGCCTGACAAATTCCTACCGATGCCGATACCAAGACTTGTATAATTCCAGTATAAAATAACAAAGGCTAGTTATTGAGTCATACTAACGTAACGGCCCGAAATAATAATAATAATAATGGTTTATAATTAATAATTAAGTTAATATATAGGTCTAGTTGTAATAATATGTAAATTTATTAATGTTGTTATTGAATATTTTTTTAAATCGTTTGTTATTTCAACTAATATTATTGTAATTATATCACCGACACTACAATTAGACAATAAAGACGTTAATTGAACTTGAAACATCAATATTCTTAAATGCACCATAACTTGTTGACGTCACACTTCCAACTCGCTAGATTTTTGTGATTTGATTTGCTTTATTTTACATCGCTTTTTGTGCCACTTTTGGCTAATTTCCGAAGAGGGGGATGAGTGATGAAATTGACGAATGGACACTCACAAATATCCATGCCCAGGCCAGGATTCGAACCCGGGACCCCTAGCGTCGTAGCGCGATGTGCTAACCACTCCGCCAATGGGGCCGGCCCAACTCGCTAGAGAAAGTGAATGGACCCACTTGAATATTATCACCTAACGACGAGCTGGCTTGATAACAAAAGAAGAAGGCGAATCAATAACAACATGGTAACAGTAAGTAAATCCAAGAATAGTTTTTGGTTTGGATTTTTTTTTCTTTTTCTGGCGTTACCCGAAAATACGGGAATATTTTACGTGCAGAAACTTTCGCGTGTCTTGTCCAACGTTAATTCTGTATATGCTTTTGTTTTAGTGGATTGTGATTTAAAATGCTATAAGAACTTTTATTTTCGCCTATTCAGTCATGAAATGACACAACTAAGTAAATATATATAATTATGTACATTTTGGTAAATTCACATAATATAGTAGATACATGGGATTATAAAACTTTGTCTAACTTTGAGAACCGTGTTGTGTTTCAAAGCAGCAAACTTTGGAGAGTTAAATAGTGTTTCATGTTTCCGACACAGGGAGTAGCGGCAGGGAAGTGTTCCATTAACAAATGGAACACGTGTATATTTTTCTAAAACGTGTGTTAAAACAAATTTACACCTGTGCACCATGCTGCAAAATGTGCGATGAGGTGTGGGAGATATTTTTTTTTGTTGTTTATTAATTTACTTCGCTTTTCTGTCACTTTTGGCTAATCGCAAAGATGAGGATGAATGATGAAGAGACGCTCACAAAGAAAACCCATGTTCAGGCCGGGATTCGAAACGGGACCCCTGACGTCATAGCGTGCTGTGCTAACCACTCCGCCATGGGGAATGGGGTGATCAGAATTTATTTATTTAGTAACTATTCACTTACTTTAGCTGGTTCCAAGTCACTTTTGCTACTAGGTACTACCACCATATTCGACTCTCTGGGGAGAGGGGAGTTGGACGAGAGAAGGAGGTGGTTATGATCCCCATTAAGCCCCCTCCAATCTGGCATGTCAATACTTGCGTATGTGGGTAACTTTAAGGAGTTGAATAACTTACGGAGCATTATTTGTTTTGGTGCAGTCGGGTGAATGAAACGAAATGAAAGAATAAATTCTTATAGCTGTACAAAATTCTGTGTACACAACGGGGGATTCAAGGAAATGTCATTTACGTTGTTCCCGAATACATATTTCCACTCTTTTATTCTTTATTGCATGGAACGTTATATGTCATGAGAAGCCATGCTCGCTTTGTTTACTACCTACCAGCTGATTTAGGTCACGTGACTAGGATTCGGGCTGCTCCTTCCCTGTATTTTCTCGTGAAGTTCTTTTTTTGTGTGGATTTTTCTGAAATAAATGATTATACTTATCATCTTTTGTGCTTATAAATGCAACTAATTGACATGTCAAGACTTAGAGTTAGTGACGTATAATGCATAAGTGAAGAAAGTTACCAAATATTGGAGGTGGAGCTTAAATAATCCACATAACTAAAACAAATTTCTGGCCAAAATGGTAAGTGAAAACATATGAGATAAAGTGGATCATTCGGCATATTTTCGCGAGAAAAATCCTATTTTTACTTTTAAAACTACTATATATGTAAGTAGAACGAAATTATTTAAATAAACTGTTGTTTTTTGTGCTATATAAATAAAATATAAGAGGATAATTTATTAACATGTACTGTTTTATCCCACTTAGGAGCCAACACTTCTATAGGTTATGACGTCATGAAGTAACATCTCCAATCGCCATTGTGTTGGAGGAAGGGAAAGAACGTAGCTGTGTTGAGTTAGTAGAAAATTTTCAAGGGTTTATACCCTTTAGAGGATAACAACAATGTCCTCTCCAAGTGCAGGAAAGCGACGAATGGACACGGATGTTATAAAACTGTATCCTTATTTTAAATATGTTCGGGGAGATGTTAAAACTATGAATTGTTTGTGCAGCTGTAGGCCAACTGTTTGGCCTTCTGCTTCGACCCAGGGATTGTGTACGAACTATTTTCTTTATATGTTCTGTGAAATATCGGGCAAAGGTTTTAATATTTTTTAGCTGTAATATATTAACAGAAAAAGGGTAATGACAGCTGTGTTGTGCACGCAGGATGACGTTAAATGCAGCAAGTCTTGTAAGTAAAATTTATAAGAGATAGTAATTTGGCCTTGGAGATGCACCGTCGATGTTTGTGTGAAAAACTGGAACATAATATATATATTCGAAGTTTAGCTTTCTGTTTAATATATAACTTTATTATTACAATGTACGCTATTTAAGCAAGTTTTGTTTTGCTAAGGATGTGTACAGAATTAACTGTTGTGGTTAGTGTGTCAGCCCGTAGTTACGATGCCTAAGCAATCAGCTGTTATTTATAGAGAATATAAATACAGGCATTCAGCTTTGTGATGTAAATGTTTACCTTTGTGGGACGTGAAGTATTTTAGCGTAGCTTATAAATTGAAAGTAATAACATTTGTGTGCACAGTATATTTTTACATCTGAATGTAGTACAAGGAATGAAGCGAAATCTGAAATGAGAGGAAATGACACAGAAGTCACAATCTGTCATTGTATTTCCCTTGCACTTGAAATGTGGATGCAAAGTTGTCTCGCTTTTCCTCTTTCAACTATTCCGCCCAGAAAATGCAGAAAGTGCATTGTCAGTGAATGCAGGGGAGAAATAAATGGTGAAATTAATGTGATATTGGTTATCCTTGCACATGAACAAAGTATCAGTGAGGGAAGTGGTCTCATTGTCATCTGTCAGAGAGGCTGATTTATGTGGTGCAAACTTGGTTCATGGCTCAAGTTCCAATTGTGAAATTTCGATGTCATTATTTTACATTACACACAAATTTTCAGTGTTAGTATAATTCATTCATGGTTTTCTAAATACTTACTGGTCTTCATACGGAACGATTATTCTGGTATATACTTGTACAAGTACGTTGTGTAGGTGAGGTTTAGTCCTCATAATGTTTTGATGATGCTCCTACATGCATACAGTGTTAGTTTTTTTTATATAGTTTTTGAGTAGGTTGGGATTATTAGGTTTGATGCCTTTTGTATTTCAAGTTTTTTCTTCAACTCCAACATGTTTTCCATGTGAAGCAAATAAAAAGGCTTCACATAACAGTGACTTCCGAGTGTGGTCACTTGCATAAGCTATTATTCACAACAAAATTTCTCAAAAGATGATTGATTTGCATTTTTAATCCATGCAAATTTGTTTTTCCAACCTTCTAATTTATTTACAGGCTCCCTAAATGCATTCTCATCCTCCATGACAACTTGTCAAAATCATTGCTCGTTTAGAACTTACATGCAGTGTACTATGGATTTCTCCATGGTTTCCCTATTCTTTTGGCATGTTATGAAATTAGTGGATGAATGAAATGCATTTTTTATTGTAGAGGATTTTTTACTACATGGCAAACCTTTGTCATCGAAGAGTTACCAGATTATGGAGCAAAACAAGGTGAATTGCAATAATTTTTTATGTATGACACATCTTTAAATGCTTTAATTTGGACTTCAGCATATTGTTAATATTTATCATATACTATAGTACAAGCAAATAGATCCCTGGTGCATGATTGTAGCAGTATTCAATTTATTATGAAGGCCAGAAGGGAATTCTCGTGATATTTTTTTTCATGCATAGCTCTGGTGCTCACCTAGCCATCAACGCATGTGCTGGACAATTGCAGAGTTGGCAGTAACAGTGCCAAACACAGAAACTCCACTAGCCAACATCATGAATACATGGATACTTGCCTCCACATGCTGCACATCTCTCAAATTAGGTTAAGTTATTCAATACCATCATTATACATGTGATATTTCTGCATGCATTGAATTCTACGTATGTTTAGAAGTGCGTACTAATGGACGTTACTCTGCGTTTTGTGCATTTCTTGTTTTTTTTTTGTATGTATACTCCCATAGGAGTGTTTTCCAGTAGAAAGCAGCCATTTTTGGACTGATGCTGAGGGCAATGGTGACTACTGCAATTTGCAACATGGTTTTGTGTGGTGCAAAGTGATACGTTTGTTCTTGTGTAGTACATAATTAATGTAAGCTTGCATTTCCTGGTACTTACAGCCCACTTTAATTTTTTATGTGAAATGTTGCTTCAGATCGTAATCACATTCCTATCTGCTTACGTGAGTAGGTTAGGCAGATCATGTTTAGAACTCTTTAGGATTATAATTATGCTTCCACATGCATGTGAAGTTTCTCTCTATATGTATTGGGTAGGTTAATATTGTAAGGTTTTTTCATAATGTTTACTGCTTGTCTCCTTCATGTGTATACACCACCATCCATGAGAAACTAAAGGCAACAGTGGTAACTTAGAGTTTGATCTCTTGTGCAACCTACTTTTCATGACATGTAGTTGCATAAATAGGTAGTACCATTAATATGTGGTATGATTACTCAAATTTGCATACTATGTCACATATTACTGATCTGACTTTCTGTTGCTGCTCTTAAGGACATAGATATTACCTGAGCTTAAGATTGTTCATATTATGATGGGTGGATGCAACATTTTACATGCATGTTTCTTATCAGTATGATGTGTCTGAGGGAATGGTTGGCAATTTGTAAATTTTATTTTAAGACTGAAAAATGAAATTAATATAAGCAGTGAGAAATTATTTCATTAAATAGATGCATATATTTTATTCATAAATTGAAATCTGCATAGACAATCTGTTGAATAGATGTAATTTTTCCATAATTGAAGCTCTACCAGACATTCGTATTGAAGTACAGTAGTTCTACATTTAAGAAATCACAGCACTATTGTAATAATCACTACATTTTATCTTACATTTCACCACCTTAGAGTCGGTAATTTCAGGAAAATGGTTTTATTTCAATTTTTTGCTGTGTTAAAAGCTGAATGAGACTTTACCGTTGAACAGGTGAGTTAATTATGGTTTTCAGAAGGATATGCGTAATCATACATGCGATCACATTGGATTTGTGTTGCCTTATTGGCCAAGTCAGGTTCTGTTCCTGATGTGTCATCATTCATCTTCATCACAATTAGCCAAAAATGGGAGAGTAGCAACTTAAAGAAGTACAATTACATTTCAAGGAATGAATATTTGTGTACACTATTGGTCAGATGAAGTGGCACTCAGCAATTATGGTGGCATCTTTTTTAGGAATAGAGGAACTTGCTTTTGTTTCCAAGCTGAGAGATACCAGATAATTTGGAATACTATTTTTTTTTAGATAGTTCAGATGTGACATGGGTGACAAAGCATAATATAATATGTAATGTATGTTTAAAATGTAAGTGCAAAACAGCACACAACTATAAATTTTATACACTCGTTAAGTTTGAGTTTTCAAATTACATATATTACAAGTATTAAAGTTATACACACAACCATATTGAAGATTTGTGTGCCAATGTCACGGGATATATTTAATCAGCGGGATAAACCAACTTTTCAGTTAGGAATTTCAGATTGTGTGTGTATGCCACAAGATGTTATGGATTTGTACTATTTAGTTTGTTTTGTAATTAAAATTGCAGTCCTCTTATTTCTAATTAAAATTGTATTTGACAAGGGTGTAATCCTTTTATGCAGTGATTTGCTAACTGGAGCTGGATATAGAGATTATGGAAAGAACCACCAACATGTGCCTACACTTGGAATCATCAATAAGACTGTGGGAGGGCCAAAACATCATGTGTGTGTGTGTAATACTGAGAGGGGGTGGGGGAGGTATGTACTGATGAATTCATTAACACGCACATATATTAAAAAATGACCTGATTAGTGATGATTGGCCAGGTCTGCTTATTAGTGTGGTAAATTGGTGTAATTTTGCACTGCACTAGACAATTATTTAGCCAGAGAATGTTTTAATTTTTTTTTTTATTAAAAGGAGAAAATTTATGGTGCACGTTTTTGCACCTTGTTCTGAGAATTTTTTTGCGTGTAATAGAGTTTGAAACCTTATTAAATTACAAGTTAATTTTATGGTTCCACTTCTGTTCTGTGTAAATGCGGCACCTTCATTTGGTGTTTTGTGCCACTTAATAATAGTTGAAGTAGAACAATACTCGGTAAGGGTTCCAGATATTTAACGATTTTTCACAAATTTTATAGGAGTATTAGGAAGTGCTTGAAAATACTGAAAAAGATTGTAGGAGTAAGTTCGAAACTTGGAGAAGTTGTCATAATTACCAGAAAAATTGTGATTTGAAATTTAGCTTATGCGAGTAATCATTTTCGGTTTCCAGTCAACTCAGCCTTGAGTTTTTTTTTTTATTTTCATGTAAGGCTTGAACGGGGTGCTCGAGACCAAATATTATGTGATCAGGTGTTTGAAGCAATTAAGGACATTATTTTAATGCTAAGAGACCTAAACCTTCCCATCTTTTCTAACAACGAAAGGATTTAGAGATATTTTATTAATGCCAGGAGCACTGAACCTGACCTGCCTAACAACGGAAGAATTTTGTAATGAAATAACACCTTCAGACACCACACATGTGAAGTACATGGCAGCAGCAGTACATATCCAAGAGAATCATATAGGAATGTATGCAAGGGAAAAGACATTCTCTAGAAAAAGTGCAGTAAGTAACCACTTACTCTGAAGTATGTGTTAACAGACCTAATTAGAATTCAAACAATGTAGAAGAAAATGCCTGGGCGGTATCAGTTCGTTATATTGGAGACACTTTAAAATCAGATAGTTTGTTTTGTATGGTTCGTACTTACCAATTGTGTATTGCGGAACATATTTGAAGGTGCCATTAAGGTTTTCACACGATTAGAAACATTTTTTACACTAAAATAAGCCATTTCTCGAAGTGTTACGGAACGCATGTCATGGTGCGAGCCCCACAAACCATTCACGCATAGCCCCAAAAACCATTTGGGATCGTATAACCATCCACGAATAGCACCAAAAACCATTCCCGGATAACCCCACGGACCATTCACAGAAGGTTAGTTTACGTTCAGTTAGTCAAACAGTTAAAAAATGGCGTGGTTACATTTTCGCTTAAATTGAAGCAATGGGAATTGATTTCCGGCTGAAATAGATTGAAAGATGAAAGAAAATACCTCAAAGAACTTCGACAATGCTACAGAAACTGATTTCCGTAAGTAGTTTCTCCTGGAAATTTGAAGAAAAGTGTATCCGATGTAACTTACTGCCTGGACTATATGGTAAATAATATGAATTTTTTCTCCATGATATAGTCTATCATTGATAAAAACCTCTAATCTACAAATTATTCTCTGTTGTAAATTGCCATAATTAATATCCCTAAAACAACAAAGATTTATAGTTGTGTATGCTATGAAGGATGGTGTCAACATAGAGGGCTGTTTGGTGCTTTCAGCACAGATATGTTGGATATTATGTGCAAATGGCTCTGAAAGGTGTCCAGATATTTTTACTAATGTTATACTGTAATGCATCAAAAAATTTCATTTAGTATAGTGCTGGTTGAACCATCTGTGCTTAAAGTTTCATGTCCAACTTAACCACCATTTTGCATTCAATATCTGCCTAATGTTGATTGGCACTTCAAGTCCCGTGTAGCATAAGTGGTGGTTGGGGTTCTGCCTAACGCATTGAGTGGCAGATAAATATTGAAACAAAGTACACATTGCAGTTGACATGGTGAAGTATCGGTCAGCTGTTGTAAATTGCAAAAGTTTGCTGCATGTTTTGTATTACAATAATGACAGCGGAAAGGCGAAATTGTTAATTACTCCAGGAACAACAATAAATAAAGAAACATCTACAAACATAGGTTTTAAAAAAATAATATTAGGTGGTCCTTTACTTCTGTATTCTGAAAATGTTATGTATTAGCAGTTTCACTGTAATTTCGTAAGTAAGATTTGAGTGCATGCTGGTACACACACGTAAGTAACTTGCAAAATTGTATTAGGATGGCATTTCAGATAAGTGAATGTGTGCTTGCTATAACAAATTTCCTCAACAAAACAACATGATACATGAAATGTACATCATGCATAACTTGCTTGTCCGCAATCCTAAATTGTAATCTTGACAATTAAAACTTGTGTAATATTATTACGAGTCACTTTTGTTGCTATTGTTTGGAATGTTACATTGCAAAAAAACTAGTAATGTGTTGTTTCTGAAGATTATGTGGTAAGAAAGAAAGTGCGCATAATTTTTAGCATTACCCTTACTGTTGATGCTTTTGTACAAGGAACAATTTTCGAATGGTGGTGTGTTTTGTACAAACACACTTAACAATAATATTCTTGCAAGCAACTAGGGCCTCCCTGATGGAGCAGTGGTCATGTCGTTGCCTTGTAATCAAGGGGTCCCGGGTTGATACCCGGTGGAAGCACAAGTGGTTCGGATTACACTTTAAACTGTAGGTTCAATATAACCGAGTAACCAATATAGTCACAAATGTTACAAGATCCAGTCCCGATTAGCCATACTGTGCATAAAGTACGTAAAATACCAAATCAATCAATCTTCCCAGCAACTACATACCTGATGGTGCATAAGATGTAAATACCAATCTTTAGAGAAACATATATTTAAATATGTCAGATTTTGTATTTTAACTTCCATAACTCCCCCCACCCCATACAAAAATGGTATACTGTTAACAAGTATTCTTGTGGTGTTGACACATGTACGAGGCATAATTTCCTAATGGTTTTGTTCCTAACCTACCTTATCATGCATGGGGTTGCATAACACGCAAATATCAAAGGTTTTTCATTCTTTACAGGAATTATATTAAATGTAATATATTTTAATTATATTATGTGAGATTTTGTATTTTAACTTTATAACTGGCAAAAAAAGACAGTACGCTTTGACAGTATCCTTACAGCATTGATATGTATGTGCAAGGAACAATTTCCGAATCTTGTTACTACGAAACAAATAAATACACCATTTTAATAACCTTGCACGAAACTGTATGAAATGTCAAGGGGTTCTTCACAAGTGTCCCTTTATCAAATGCATCATATCACCAATCATTCTCACCTTCATGATTAGCCAAAAATGGTAGAAAACCAAGTAAAGTAAATAAATCAAAACTAAAGCCTGCTACTTCTTGGTGTCTTCATGCAGGGATTGAATCCAGGACTGCACAAATCAAAGGTGAGAGCGCTAGCCATTTAGTTACAATGGAAGCCGTGGGTACTGGTAAAAAGTGGTGGTAGTGGACCAATAAGTTAGCACTTAGTATAAAGTGCTAATGAGTATTATGGGTAGCGCAATTGCTTGTGGTTCAGCTCATTAATATCTAGCCACTTTTTTTTCCTGGAATCTACATAGTTGTATGTAATTTTAATTATTATTTTATTATCAACTGCATGCCAAATATGTTCTTAGATTCTGTAACAATGCTGTTACCTTTTTAATTTTGAGGAGTGTTTGATATTATTTGTATTATCAATAGAACTGTGTTAAAATCTTGGTTTCAGCAAAGTTGAAAAGTACTTTCCTTAACTTCAACCTTAGCATTGAAAGCAAACATGAAGTAACCATATTAGGAGGATTAAATGAATTTTGTGTCAAATTCTACGGCCCACGTGGAAGTAAGTATAATCATATGCAAGGTTGATATGTGTGTAAATTGTCAGTGTTATGTTTGTTCTAAAATGTATGAAACTACTTACTTACAGTAAATTAAGCTACTGAAATGTACACAGTGGAAACCCAATTTTAAATTTTATCTTCCTGCATTTTGTCACGTTGGTCAACCAAAAGACGTAAAATTGACGTTCCACTGTAATCAATTATCTGCATCTTTTTCAGGATTCTCTAAGTATTGGCTAACTTAACTGAAAAAATGTGTTATAACTGATGCTAAGAATTAAAAATTTGCATGTATTATATATTAAGAGATGGAATCGGTGTGCAATGATTGTCACCTTCTTACATATCAGTTTATGTTGTAACATTAGAGCCATAATTTTGAAATATCCAATGTTTCAAAAATAGCGTACTTGCTTCACAATTCTGTAATTTCATTACAGTAGCTGGCTTTTGAACAGGGGCACTTATTGGCTTAACATTACTCAAAACTGTATTTGTGTAATACAATGTGATTCATTGAAGTGTAGACAGTCAAGTCTGTGTTTGAGCTATCGGCAAGCTGGGTGCTTACTGCCGTTTCTCGATATCATAGTGTGTTAATGAAGCAAATGCACAACAGTTTCCGTAAAAGTAATTTACTTACCAGACTTGTAAAGGAAATTGTTCAAACTACGAGGGTGGTTTGAAAAGTTCTCAGAATTACCACCAGATGTCAGTGCTAGGACAACGAGGTTCCCGCATAGTAATAGCCCATCCTTTATTGATAAACACGTGGCGCGTCAGTGTTCTGGGTAGAGATCTGTGGTGCGGACGTCACTTTGTAGTTGTTCCCGTGCAGTGCTTTGTGAAGATGGAAAGAATCGAGATTCGAGCGGTGATTAAGTACTTCGTAAATAAAGGTATGAAAGCAAAGGAAATTCATGCCGATTTTCTGAACACACTGGGGGACTCTGCTCCTTCATATTCAACTGTTGCAAAGTAGACAAACTAGTTTAAATTTGGTCGGGACAGCTTAGAAGATAATCCACGTAGTGGCTGCCCAAAATGTGCTACTACCCCAGAAATTATTGAAAAAGTGCATAAATTGGTCATGGAGGATCGCCAACTGAAAGGGCGTGAAATTGCTGAAGCTATAGGAATGTCATCCGAACGGTCGTATCACATTTTAACAGTTGAATTGGTTATGAGAAAATTATCTGCAAGATGGGTGCCGCGACTTTTAACACAGGACCATAAACGCATCAGAGTGGACATTTCCGAACAATGTTTGACTCGTTTTAAGAGAAACCAAACAGATTTTTTGCGCCGGTTTGTGACGACAGATGAAACGTGGGTCTACTACTATACCCCAGAGACAAAACAACAGTCAAAGCAGTGGAAACATGTTGATTCACCACCACCAAAGAAAGCAAAGGCAATACGGTCGGCCGGAAAGGTAATGGCGTCAGTGTTTTGGGATGCGAAAGGAATTCTGTTGATCAATTATCTTCCCACTGGTCAAACAATTACGGGACAATACTACGCTAATCTCCTCAACCAACTAAAGCATAAGTTACATGAAAAGAGGCCAGGTTTGGCAAGAAAGAAAATCATCTTGCATCAGGACAATGCGCGCCCTCACACAAGTGTCGTTGCCATGGCAAAAATTCATGAACTTGGTTACGAATTGTTGCCACATCCGCCTTATTCGCCTGATTTGGCTCCCTCAGACTTCCGTCTTTTCCCCAAACTCAAAAGTTTCCTCGGTGGACGGAGATTCTCTTCAAAGGAAGAACTAATAGCCGAAGTTGACACGTATTTCACAGGCCTGGAGGAATCTAATTTTCGAGATGGGATCAAGGCATTGGAACATCGCTGGACCAAGTGCATTAGTGTACAGGGAGACTACATTGAAAAATAAAAAAATAATCACTGTTGTAAGTCGTTTCTTTCTATTCCATTCCGAAAACTTTTAAAACCACCCTCGTAGCTATGGAAATTTGCAAGCTTGATTCACGGACAGTCTTCAGTGCCAACATATGGCTGCGAGTGTATTGCTTGCTAATAGTGCAAACACCGACATGGTGGTATACACTTCGATGGATCACTGTGTACCACGTGCCTTGGTTTTGACTTATAATCAGTCAATGCTTTAACTTGGTAGTTACATGTTCTATCTACGACATCTGACAATACCTTCTCAGAATAAAATAGAATATGGATCTGGTGCACTATCAGCATTAAAGCAGTGTGCACAAGATGGCTATTAGAGTTCCAGTGTGTTCCATTCTGAGTTGAACTCTTGTGTGTATTCTGTGTGCATTATGATGATGTAAGAGCTTTGTTTACATCTAAAATGAGAACTGTAAATCAAAACCAGTAGCTTCACTAGTATTAACAAAAGTAACAACAGCATCTATTATAATAAACTGTTTATGAATAACATTCTCTGGCAATTTTTAGTCTTGGATTGCATGAGTGTTTGGAACATTTGTAAGTGTTCATAATAATGACTTCTCACTCTCTTTTAATCTCTCAGAATTTTACTTATCAAAGCAGGTAATGTTTATTGGATATTTGCTTGAGCTGCAGGAATTGGATGGCGGACTAAATTCCAGGGTAGGTAAACTATTCCACTGCATTTCCATTAATCTTACCTTATTTTCGTGAAGGTTTTTGGTACAACGGAGGATTTTCCAACTTTAGTTATATTTGCCGTTCCAGATTACGATTTGCCTGTCAGCAAGAAACTGAGATCTATGAGCTTTTATGTAGGCATGTTATGGAAAATTGCCTATGGTTCTCTTAAATTTGTATGCCAGCCCTCATGGTCAAGCAGTTAATGTGACATCCTGTTATATCAAATTTATGGATAAGATATGAATGCTTATATATGGGATTCTGTTGTCATGGTCCATGTAGAAGTAAAAGCAAAGGAGAATAATTGGATTGCTCAACACCTTTGCAGCCACTTAACCATATCCAGTCTTAAGTATTCTGTCTCTATAGTGTGAGGGCTTTCCCGATTGCACCCTTGCCGTCATCTTGTCCCAGGTTCAATACTTGGTGGATGCACGGATCTCACATTGAACTGCAGGTCCAGTCCCAATCAGCTTATCTGTACATAAAAAAAAAAACACACTCAAAAAACTTTCTTGAAATAAACGGTGATTTGTAAATAAAGTGAATTTAGAAATTGAAATTGTACAAATTCTTTAATATGTAAGGAAGAGGTGTACACCATCATGCAGTTATTTGCATTATTCCTGCTAGGTACAGTCACGGACACTGCTGGGTTGTAATGAATACATTGACTTTCAATGGAATTGTTACAACCCGGCAGTGTCCATGACTGTACAAGCACCTCACTATTACTGTCTGGTTCCTCTCTGATAAGGACCCCAGACCATGCCATTTGATCTGAAACTTCGCACAATGGCAGTAATGCCAGTGAGTTTTATGTTTATGTAGGTGAGTTTATGCCCCACAGGTAAGGCATGGACTTGATAAGGAACTGCATTATATATGGAACCCTGTCCAAGTGAGGACTTAGTTGTATGTTTTTAGGGGGTCTAGGTTAAGACTTACAATGCAGGAAACTATGAAATCTTGGAACAATAAATTATGTTAATAGTAAAGGCATATTCCCTGTGCCATGAAGGTGCATTTAGGAGATGTGTGGGTAGGGCCCCACATATTCTAGATCTCGGTCATATTGGAGGTGATGTGATAAGCACCATGCTTCAGCTTTACCCCTCAGGTACCCATTGATTTGAGGCTGGGTGAGCCTCAGAGTGGCTTTACACAAGAACAAGGCTGGAAAAATTCCAACCTTAGATCACCCACCATTGGAATCGAACCTGGGTCTCCTGTGTGTCAGTCAAGATGCCACCGTGGCTCAAATATTTAAAAGTTCACTATTTAACTTTCAAATATTATTCAGTCAAGGTTTATTATGGGGTCAGAATAGATACCAATATCGATGTGCTGATAGTGTCAGTATCAGTGCTAGAGGTGTATTGTAAATTGTTGAATTGTGAAATTATTAGCTGGAATCTACAAGAGTAGTGAATGATATCAACACAAAATAGCATCAGCTTGGCTACTAAAAATATATGTGTAATGCACATCACATTGGATACACACACAGAAACCTAAATGGTTCTATTTTCGGTACTTTGTCTGATGGTGATTTGTAGTGTTTAGTTTACATGACGGTTTATCTGTTTATTTACAGCACCTTATGAAGGAGGGATTTGGAAAGTGCGTGTTCATTTGCCTGAGCATTACCCTTTCAAATCACCATCCATTGGGTTTATGAACAAGGTCTATCACCCTAATATAGACGAAGTGTCGGGTACAGTTTGCTTAGATGTAATCAACCAAGCATGGACAGCATTGTATGGTAAGCTTCTTATTTCAAATTTATTATTTGTGGATGTAATGCTCCAGCTGTTAAACGACCATCTCAGAATAAATTCTGTGAAGTTCAGGTGGCTATTAGACCCCTTTCGGTGGAAAATGTTGTGTTCACATAAAGGAAATCCACTCTCTGCTTATCCTGCCTAACATAGCTGTTCGCTAGGCAGAGAAATCCACATTGGACCGACCCAGTTCCAACACACATGATACAGAAGATACAAAGGCAGTTCCACATTTACAATGAGTGCTAGAACAGAACCCCCAAACCCAGATTGGTCCCTGTCCGATACCACTCGTCCACCTCCAGTAGACTTTCCAAGGTTCTCTGAAAGTACGTCAGAATTGTACACAAACCAACCAACCAAATAGGAAGAAGGCTGACCAGCTGCAAACAGTATTTCAACAGGAACTTGCATTTCCTGAAGTGTACACAGCAGCATATCAGGGCAGAATGGAAAAGTATCAGAAAACAAAATCTCAAATCTGGCCTTTCACAGCACATTAATGCCCCTTGGTACTCCATTGCCTCCACATAACCAGCTCCCTGATTGACATTATGGTGAAGGCTACTTGCACCATTCTCCAGAAGCATTCCCTAAACCTAGATAATGGGCAAGCCCCCTCTCTCTAGCAACTGGTTCTATGGAAATTCCACATGCACTAAAAAAGCAACATAGAATATGGGCAAATCATCCATCCCACTGTTGGATAGCTTTGCAGCAGCTTGCCATCAACCTTGCAGGCAAGTGGAAGAAATGTGTACTCCCAGATGATTGCAAATAAAGCATCTACATGCTATATTTTATATCCAACAGAGCACAGACAATGAAGGCAGTCAACCTTCATGATGAATAGATTCAAAACTATCAACATTGGTAGTGTGTAGGGCTGAGCTGATACTGATATGTAAGTATCGCTTGAAATTTTTTCTCTGATACCATTGTTTTTGTGTCACTAGAAGCGCAGTCAAGGCCAACATTTGTTCCTTTTCAAAGATTCGTTCACATTTTCCAACTTACCTTTGGCTTTGAAAAAAATAATTAAAAAATTTGTGCATTTCTTAAATTAACGTGGACTCAAGTTTCCATGAACAGCAAGTACATTACAAAGATCTATACGCAGATAATACTTGCAGTGAAGTCTCTTGCATATCAAGTGTAACATGAAATTATCCCCATATGAGTTCGTTGCTTCTGTTTAGTTCTCTTCGAAGTCTATCAGGCTTTGTTCGTGTAGGTGCGGTCTCATGTAACAATAACCTCAGTGAGGTCCCGGTAGCTGTGCAGGAACTTTTTGGTTAAGGATTCATTGACAAATCCTGCCACTTTCTTTGGTGTTGTTGGACATCTCTCCTTTGGAGATCTCCTGCAGTCAAAAAGACATCACCCATGAAAGTGGTGGGCGTGTTTCAGACATGGTACATACCATATTCTTGGAAATTCAAATACGTGGGCTAATCCCCATTTTCCTTTAGACTGTTGTTTGTCCAGAGTAAGATTACTTGGTTTTAGCACAGAGAACACGGCAAGGGAATATTTTCTTTGCATGACATGATGGCAGTTACTTTCTGGAAAGTGAAGGGATTACTTTGGTTTTCATTCCATGCCAAGGGATAGAACTATGCATTTAATTTTTGTAGAAATGTTTGCTGAAATTATAAATCAAAACAAAAGTCACATCTGAATTTCACTGTCACTATACTTATGTAGAAGCAAGAGACTGGTAAGTTTTCATTCTCTCCTTACGTTTCGTGTACTAATTTATATTTTCTTTGTTAGAGAACAAAAAGAGAGAAGGTAGGTAGACAGTATAGCTTTATTGTTAGTTTTAGATGTTGTGTCATCTTTGCCAAACTGTAACCAAAGAAACAAGTTGCTGAAAGTTTTATTTCTTAGTCGCAACCTCTGAATATTGGTCTGTACAGAGATTTGAAAATACCAGCTGAAATTGGATCTTTACTCTCAAGAATAAAGTTCATTTTGCCCATAATCTTGAAATGCTTTAATTGATTTTGTTCAAATGCTATAGCAGTCAACTGACATATCTGGTGGCAATATGAATTTCAGCTTAAAATGTAATTTTCCATTGTCACAAAATTGGTAACACCTCCATTTCATCCATCACTGCTGAATACATACTATACAGAAACATTATAAAGTTGTTAATTAAAAATGTATAGCTTAAGATTTTTGTTTCTTATTTCACTAAAATGTAGTCGTAGACAAATATCAGCAGAATTTGAAGCTCTTGCAAGATGGAGAAAATCATGTTCTCATCTAACATCTTGTGGTTCAATAAATGCCCTGATATTACTAAGTTTAGCACATAACCTAGTGAAAATCCGTTTTTATCTACCATCTTAAAACATGTCGTGATTTCTCTCAAATGCAATCTCTTTCCAGTGCTCCAATGTATCTTACACAGTATTGCAGAGTCAATTTATCTAAATGACTAACTTTATGGCATTTGCATCAGTCACACAAGTTGTGACGAAAATAAACAACTAAGAACTTAGGTGTGGAAGCAATTCCTTCCTCTACTCCCCTCTCCCCTAATCTGCCCATGCAAAAGTATGAACAACAAGGATACTTATGTGATACAAATACAACAATAGCATCTTTCCACCATCATAGTTTAGCTAACAGGAAGAATATCAAGATGAAATAAATCAACAGAGTATTGTTTGGTGGGTTAATTTATTCATCGCTGGTTGTCGGAAATGCATATCTATAAAATGTAATAATAATAATTATACACATGTATTTATATACATTAGGGATGGGCCGATATGAATTTTTAGCCAATACTGATAAAGAACTGATACAGAATTTACTGATAATCGATATTCTACCGATCTGGTGTAAAATTCCAAATGATCCATGAAGAACCTGAATGGTTCATTGACGACCTGAATAAATATGTTTTTCCAGGTGACTGTAATGCAAAATAAGTTGCATATTTAAACTTTTACTTTTGTTAAAAGGTAGGTCATGCAGATTATCCATAAAAATTATAACAAAGTGACAGAATTTTGCATGAAATTATAAGATATTTATAGATATATCGGATTGGTAAAATAATCTGTAATTTTACCAATACTCTTGATATGTCTATAGTGGCCGCAACCGATAGAGTACTGATTGTCACATTCCTAATATATATGTATATAATTATTAATAACTGTCCTTTGTTATTTTAAATTGGAATTATATGGGTATTGGTATCGGTTCAAAGTGGTATCGCCGGCCCCTGTGGCGGAGTGGTTAGCACATCACGCTAAAATGACAGGGGTTCCGGGTTCGAATCCTGGCTTGGGTATGGATATTTGTGAGTGTCCGTTCATCAATTTTCATCATATCATCACTCATCCCCATCTTCGTAAATGAGCCAAAAGTGGCACAAAAGGCGAAGTAAAATAAATAAATCAAACCAAAATCAAAGTGGTATTGGCTCAGCCCTAGTACTGTGGTTTTTCCTGTAAATAAGAATAACTTGTTTAGCACTATGATTTATAAGTTACATTTGAAGTGTTGCAATTGAATCCATTTCTTTCTTATCAGCCCCAGAATAATTACTAGGAGTGTTGTAGAAGTTCTGTGTTTTTTAACATTTTCAACATTTGCAGATTTGTCCAACATCTTCGAGTCTTTCCTGCCTCAGCTGTTGACATATCCTAACCCAATAGATCCACTTAATGGTGATGCAGCAGCAATGTTCTTACACAAGCCAGAAGAATATAAGAAGAAAGTACAAGGTCAGTTAAATTCATTGCTTTTGTATACATATATAGGCTTTTTATTCTTGCATGGGAGATTTTGTGTTCAAATGTGCCACTCAATGCATGAGGAATATAAACCTGGCAATTGACCATTGTTAGCCATCTTTAACATGTTTTATATCATGTCATTTTCTTCCTTTTTTTGGATGTTGAACAGGAAAGCACAAGAAAGGAATTAACAATTTTGGAAAAAGAACAGAAAAGAAACTCCATGATGCAACAGAGTTCCAGAGTCTAGCAAGTAGCTGTTACCTGGATAACACATGATCGGCACATTGTCGAATTCCATCACCACTGTTATCTGGCTTTTTAGACCAGAGCCCATTCATTGCCTCTTCTTCTCAAGTAGTTCCTCAATTTTCTCATGCTGGGTCACTATCAAAATTTTGGGTCCTCTCCTAGGGATCATCCTGGCACCATATGCACAGAAGGCAAGAATTCTAACCATTTGGCTACATTGGAGCTCCTCTGAAGTATTTCTTAACATTTATCCCTCTTGGAACTGCAAATCCTTAGGCCAGGGGGTTTCAGACTTTTAACTCCCTGGCTCCCTTTGCTGTCAAAATCTGTATGTGCCTCCCCTCAATAAGAATAGATAAATACATGCGAAGTGACATGAAACATCAACACAAAATAATCATCATGTATTTATCTACTGTTGGTACATGCACAAATAATTAAATTATAATGTGTTTGATTAATTCAAGTGGTGTACAATTTTTTAATGTTTACAAGATGGTGTCATTTCATTCAGCAATACAATATTCATGAGATAAAGAGGATAAATACAGACAGTAAGAATAGGTGGATAATAGATGTTAAAAACAGACATCTACAATGTTTGGATTTCTTCATTTATTTGTAGTCTTCTTTCTTCTAACAACATGCTCAAGGTAAAAGAGCAATTGCCAATGCTTTCATCTTCATTCATTCTCTTACAAAGCATCAACTTCCTTCTCAAGGCTGATACCTTGCCCAATAGTTGCAAGATACCCTTGTACCTTGTTGAGATACATTCAGAAAATTCAGTTTGTGGAAAATATCAGAAAGGTGTGCCAATTTTTCTTCAAAGGCACCATCAGTTAGGTTTTCAGCATTGTAGGCATGGTTTTCTTCTACAAGGTACAGTATGAGTTCAGTTTCTGTCTTGGTTCCAACACAGGAGGCGACATTGCCGATGGACAAGCAATGTGTGTTGCAGTAATACAGACCGGAAGATAGAAGGAAAAACAGAAGAGACAGAGTAAGAAATGAGAGAATAAGGGAAGAGCTGGAACATCAATTGCAAACCAACTCATGAAAAGGCAAATGAAATGGTTTGGCCACATAACCAGAATGGAGGAGGAAAGGGAACCCAAGCAGTTCTTGGAGGCAAGAACAGAAGGAAAAAGGCCCAGGGGCAGACTGAGGAAGTCGTATAAGGATGTGATGGAAGAACTACCAACAAAAAGAGGATAGACATTCCAAGAAATAAAGGAGATAGCCAAGAACAGAGAAGAATTGGAAACCGTGTGCCAAGGCATCCCCGATGCTGTAATGGCATAAGTAATAGAGAAAGAAGAAGAAGAAGAAATATTTTTTTTTTCGGAATTTTCACACCACCTCTGCGAAACTTCGGCATCTCCCAAGGGAGGAGTGCCTCACATTTGAATACCACTGCCTGCAGCAGTTATTCTCAATGACAGGGCAGAGCATAATTTGAAATTAATCAAAATTTAATGAAGTTCTTTAATTATTCAAAGTTAATTAAGTACTATTATAAATATATATAACCATGTCTGTTCGAGAAAATTGAAACTATGATTTTTTTTCCGCTGAAATTGAAGTGAATTGAAAGTGTCACGTCAGTAAATCAATTAAATAAACTCTAAATTTTGTGTGCGAGTGTTTTTTGCATTTTGCAGTTCATTTTGCATCATTTTGTGACAAAACATGATAGGAAAATTCACCTCACACCTTTCAGAAACATGAAAAATGAACATTACAGTGTGCTATTTCACATTTCGTGTTTCCGACAAAAACAAAATATGCATATCTATCCCACGACTGAACAATTTTGAAATCCAAGCCATTCCTTTTCTGTGTAAGTTGGAAAATATTGGAAATCTACGAATGCTGTATTCTTCTACTTATGAAAATGATATCTTTGTTACTTTTCAGAGTATGTGCAAAAGTATGCAACAGAAGAGGCTTTACGGGAACAGGAGGAGGAGGACTGCGATTCTAATAGTGACTCGTCTATGTCCGATTTCAGTGACAAATGATATCTTTGTTGCTTTTCAGAATATGTGCGAAAATATGCAACAGAAGAGGCTTTACGAGAACAGGAGCAGCAGGGCGTCTCTTCTGATAGTGAATCATCTATGTCAGATTTCAGTGAGGATGAAACTCAAGACATGGAATTATAACACTGGTTTCTACCCAGGGCTCAACCATAGATATTTAAGCTACTAGATACTCATTTAGATTGAGCTGTAGCTAGCATTGGGTCCGGCTCCAAGGAATCTACTTTGTTATGGGCCCTGTTGTGTGATCTCTTCGACGTCTTTCATACTAAAAACATTGTGGATTCCTTAAACGTCAAAAATTGTTTGTTGGTAACTGAAGTAAGCAAACGTAATGCTTCTTCAGTAAGTGCATTTTTAATTGTTTTTGTGGTTCAGTTTATGTTAGTTTTTAATTTGAAGTTTAAACTAATAATGATTTCCATCCTGAAAAATTTCAACAAAATTTCTAAATGGAAGCAAACTGGACTCTGTATACATATACATATGTAGCAAGAGAAGTAAGCTTGTTGAAGATGGAGTTTATTACTTAGCTCTAATGTGAAAGCACTCTTCATTTCAAAGGCACTTTAAAGCAGGCTCATGTGTGAATTTTGTACATAAATCTTAAGTGTTTGTAAAGAGCATTATGTAAACCAGTGCATTTGTTCTGGAATGCAGTGTAGCATCACATTTACATCATCAGCCATAGATGTAATGTAACAAAACTTGTTTTTGTGCTTTTGTAAGTTACATACAAAAGTTTCTCTGACAAGTGTGTGTGTACTATTGAAAATTACTGGTACGCTGTTGAAAAGTTGCTGTTTTCATGACAATTCAAGGATACTTCATATTTTTGCTGTTTGGTTTACCACTGGAAATTACTAGTTTACTGTCAAATTTTTTTTCTGTTTTCATGACAATTCAAGGGTACTTCATATTTTTGCTGCTTGGTTTACCACTGGTTTCATTGTGACAACCAGCTTTCTGAGTGTGAAGACATATCAACTTTTAAGATAACAGTTTTTTAGTCCATCTATTGTATTTCAAAGTCGAGATAATGATCTGCTTTGCTCTTGTGAACAACTAAAATCAGATTGCATTTTTTAAAAATATTGCTGAAAAACACAAGTGACATGTTGACAAACAAAAATGTTGTGAAATTAATGCTTTCTTTATGCACACTATAAACTTATTTTGGATATTGTTTGAGTTTGATGTATATAATTTCTTTTTTTGAATGCCAGTTTCCTTATGTATTTGATAAATTATAAAATGTTGGATAGGACTAAAGAACACTGGCATCTTATTTGATTTAGTCAACTGTGCGAAAATTTTTGAGTAAATATTTTGACAAGGACAGATAAATGTTCCACTTAAAATCCATCTTGTTTGCATGTATTGCTTTAATTTATATAAATTGATTTGTTATATCTACGTTCAATTGGTGTATTTAGCATTGGTTTATAACTGCTATGGCTTGTCAATCATAATATCAAATTAAAATATAATCCCCATTGGTTGATTTACCATTAAAAATCCTTGTCCTTTTGTTTTGATTTCTATTGTTTCAATTTGTATTGTTCCGATTTGTATTGTAGGTTGTTTTATTTATTCAAGAGAGGGATGATGTCTTAAAATTTAATAAAATCTTTTTTGTGTATTATCAGAGCAAGAAAGTTTCACATCTCAGGTGCAGATATTCACAGGAGCCAGCTAAATTTCCCTAGAAATGTATGTTCAGAATTTTTCCAACAGATAGAATTTATTTTGTCATATTAATAGGACCTTGTGCATATTTTTCTTGTATAGTGCCTACTTTCTGCTGCTGTGTATTCTGTGAATGCCAGTAGTAGTTTCCCTATAAAGTAAATATTTGTTTGAACCATTTAAGCTAATAGACCACTAAATTCACTGTATATATGACAAGTAACAAATGCATGTTTAATTGAGACTTGATTTTTTTAGAATACTTCACTGTATAACTGTTGAAATTTCAGTGCATTGCTTTATTGTACGAATTAAATTTGAGTTAATAGAGCATTTTGTCTATGAGTTGTGACCAAATTTTGTTTTGTTCTGATTTTTATTCTTTAAAAAATATTCAGTTTAGCAGTGTTGGGATGGAATTATATTATTGAGATTGCTTGCTAGTTTGAAATAGTTTATTGTGATAAAAGAAGTTATGTAGTAGTGTTGGACATTTTAAATATGTGTTATCAGACTGTTTGATGTATATTGGATGTTTATCCCCTGAAAGTACATTTTTGTATATTATCCCCCCACCTCCACTTTATGCAGGTATTTTCTGGAAATCAGGCTAGCATCTTACTTTTCCAAAAATGAAAGTGGTATAAATTGGCAGTGATGTGACTTGGGTTGACATAACATATATAGGTTATACCCAACATGTTGAAGTGTTTTATTAAAATGCTTCAACACAGTGGATAAGAGTATAGTGTTTGATTGCTGTTGATTACTATTTTAAGAATAAAAGTAAGTACTAAATTTGTGTATGTACATTGAAACGACTAATGTTTTGCTCTCAATAATTTGCCATTCTTAGTTATTTTTGCCAGCAGTTTTCTTGTCTTTTTTCTACCATTTTGGCAAGAAAATTTTTTGCAAATGGAAATTAATAGTGTACAAGAAATATGGAAGGCAGAAGTAATACCAAATTTAATGTGATATTGAGTAATAATGTAAAATAATAATTATTAAGTAGACTGCATGTTATGTTAAGTGATTCTAGAAATTAGTTGATAGAAGCAGATTGAAGAAACAAAAGAACAAAGCATCACATTATAGTTTGCTGCATTGAGGCAAGCCAGAATGAAGGGGTAAATTAAATTGCATTGATTCTTACCTGTATAAGCATTGAAATTGCAGTCTTGTGTAAATTAAAAACTGCAAATTAGCCAAAAGTTTGTAAATTTTTTTTCTTATTTCTAGCCCCAGTTTCAAGTAAAATCCTCAAAACTATTTATTTCACCTCTACCATATATCTTTGGAAACCATCAGATATGTGTCACTTCCTAATCTTAATAAGTTTAATATATTTCAATAACATTTGTTAGGTGTTTTAACTATTTATTTGTGCTTTATGGGAGTCTTGGAAACAGTCTAAAATTATGTTAGATGCAGTAAATATTCTATGATATTTAAATAATTTAAAAGTTTGCATGTGCATCTGTTTAATTCCTATTCATTTTAATTACCTCAATCACAATCTTCTTTGGGAATACACTTCACGTTTCTGAGGGAAATAGTGATTAGTAGTCATTGAAATTGGATAGGGACTGAACAGAGAAAGTAAGCAATATTCCTTTTTCTGGCAATGCTGAAAATGTGTGAGTAGCATAAGATAAATTTTCTTCTTAATGAAATCTAATGTGTAACCTGAGTGTATGCTGAACTTCCAGCATAACAAAATATAACATGAAAAAGTTGCGGTGTTCAAAATAAAGACCAGCTGCTCATCCTGTTCTGGAAATGTATCCATATTGATATAACAATGACCAAAACACACTTCACAATCACATCCTCTTGTACAGAAAATTGTAGAGGGAAGGATGGTGAGCTGTGGGCTTGTGTTTATGTACGTACTAGAATGTGCGGAGCCAACAGTCATCCACCAAGCGAAGGTTAAATTAAGTAATCATACAGTTGCTGGATCCACTGTACTGTTCTTTCACTCTTAAGTTTCCTATATAGGATGGTGTGGATGCAATTTTCATGAAACACATTCTTTGGTAACATAATTACAACAAATACAAGTTTTTTCTTAATTTCAGTCTCCCAGAACTTTCTTAGGCTAACATTTTCAAAATTATCTACATAGATGCATGTATAAAATCACATATGCATTGTCACTCCGTGACTATTTGTTAATGTGTAGTGACTAACTAACAAGTAAGTCTATGTTGTGTATTGTTAGTTTCAGAAAACTGAAACAAACAAAACCACCTCATGTAAGATTTATTGCACTGTTTTGTATGTAAAACTTCAGTAACTATTTTCAAAAACAGTAGGAAACTTGTTTGTAGCCAACATATTATTATTATTAGGAAGAAAACAAACTGGTATTTTATTGTGAAGCTTTGATCAATGCAATTTTTAGCAAATTTTCTCTGTAGCAAGTGTTTATGGTGCATATGTTCTTTAGTTTCACATATTTGTTTCTATTTTCCAAATTTATGATTGTAGTACATTCAACTTCAACTCAATAATATTATATTTATAGTCTGCATATGCAAATGTCTTTGAGAGCCAATTAATGTATGCATAACAAGAACTTATTCTGATTTTGCAAAGCAGAATTTATCAAGAGTAGTGATAATTTTGTGTACATTAATTGTTGTTGTTCCATGTGTATATATCCTTTTGTATTTTAAGTCATCTCATTTTTACATAATTAACAAAGTAACTTGAAATTTTTTATGTATGATGCTTGTTTTGAAAATTATTCTGTGCACGTATACTAGTCAAAATATCGACTTCCAAATTCGCTTTATTTATCCTTTTCCATACTTTTTGATACATAACAAGTTTGATAATAAAAAAACTGACTTTATAATCTAACATCTTTACCTGTGTCTTTCGTAATCATCTTTACCTGTATTTTTTGTAACCTAACAATTTACTGGTAACAATTTTGTTATCTACATTAAGCCATTCTGACTGGAAATCTTCCATTGGTTTTCTCGGTTACCTCAGTATGTTTAACAATGGCCAAGGCCTGTCGATTTTTTTTTTAAAAACTAAGTGACAAATCAACTAAATTTTTTTAGCTTGAAAACTGATAAAAGTAATCTTAGCTATACATGATTGGAGTTGGAAGTGCTGTAATGACTTCACCTTTCCTCCTACACAGAACAACCACCTTTTCCATGATGGTGAAGTGATAGAACCATAGGAAATGAATACTTTGTCTGTTAGCAATTACTTTCATTTTTATTTTAATAGCTTTCTATATTTCTTCGATAGCTTGTGCCATGACAGCAGCCACAGCTGAAAATGTTGCTTATCTGAGATTAGTTATTGCCAATCAATTAGTCTCGGTGCTAAATTTTTCACGACTCCCACCAGCTTCTATAGTCTAGTGGTATAAATCCCAGTTGTTCTCATGGAAATATTCCCTCCTCCCAATAAAATTAAATGATGGATGCAGAAACAAGCATCATGATAGAATATCGTGCAGCTTAATAATCAAAAGGGGAATAAATTAAATAGGAAAGAACTTAGAGATGGCACAGTAATATTTGTGTCTATCCAGGAGACCCGAAAATTGTAAATTCTCTGTGCATTGTATTCATTCATTATGAAATGAACACCACAAAACCTCCCTTTAATTAGAAAAAAATTCATTTGAATTTATTCATTCTTGTGATTCTCATACGAAATATGAAAAATTTACAATTGTCAATAAAATCTTTGTCCTGAAAGCTCTTTTACTATGTAAAATGTGAATCTACTAACATTTCACTTTATTTAACTATTGTATTTATACTTCTGTAATGGAATAAGTAGGTTAAAAACTTTCAGTAGAGACCATTTATCAATATATTTGAAATATAAGTTATTTTGTATCTTAATCAAATTTTAGTAGTTAGTACACATTTTGTTCCTCAGAATTTAGCAAATATCCTTTTTTGGTATGTTTTTTCAAGGTATAACTTTTGGCACATATTGCGACTTGTTTGCTAATTTACACCAAACTGTTTTATTTGTATGCGACCCCATGATTTGCAACTTTGTCATTTCATTATAATTTAAATTTATATTGCACCTTCCCATAGAATTCTGCACCACTATTTAACTACACAAATTTGAACAAATAAGGAAAAAATGTATATTTCAGTTTTTGCATTAATGAGTTAAATTCGAAAAAATTCTCTTATAAGTAGTAGTCTTATACTTTTCTCAGGAAGGTAACATAATAATGCTGTAATACTGAAGTAACATACTTTAAAATAACACTAACTTTGAAACAAACTAATGTTACATTTTGTAATTGTTTAGTATTGATAGCTCATATGTTTATTGAAGCAGTGTTATAGAAAAAAATCAGTTGTTTATGATAATCAAGGATGAACTGTAGTAACATGTAGAACTTGACTTTGGAAAATGCGCTGGTCCGCAATAATCTTAGGTTACCAAGAAAGAGTAAAGGGTGCAGAAAGGTGTCATGTAAAACTAATGCAACAATTCAACATCTGTGCCATTTTTTTTTATTTGCAGCAAGGATTACTCAGGAAGTATAAGTTAGTAATAATAATTTGAGAATTTAAATGTATTACGTGTCATTTCTTGCCACTCATATGCAACTTTCAAGTCACCAGTTTAGAAATTGCTTTGGAACATAACAGGGAGGTGTTTACGCTTTGTGCATGGTTTGGTGTTCCCTATAAGGAAAATCTGGACAAGATTGATGCAAGATATCGAGATGAACAGAAAAAGATATAGGAAGCTGTCAAGATGAAGGCAATTGAGTATTCGAAGGAAGTGAAGCTCTCACACATGGAGAAATGGTGCATTTAGTCATATATCTTTAATACTTTTCTGCTAATAAGCTGTTGCTGGTAATTTGAAATGAAAGATATGTGACTTTGTGTATATTCTTCAGAAGTACTAAAATCCACTTTTTTTTCTTTTTACATAAAGTTACAGAAATTAAAATTTTCAGAACTTGAAATAAATTATTTGTACTTTCTGTTTATGGCTGTCATGCTGTTTTGTTTCAGGCAATTAGGGAGGAGTAAGACTTTAATTGAAATTTATTTTGCTGTTGAAATTATCCCAGTGATCCCTTAGAAATATATTTACAATTGTTGCTTAAATATGAGAGAGAGAGAGAGAGAGATGGATGTAGTTCAGTGAAGACTAAGTTTTTTTTTTCAAGCTCGCTGATTAGATAAACCTTTAAAAGGCAATTTAGTTTACTAAATGTGAAACTAAAATTTACTTTTGTTTTGGCTGAATGTCTTACCTATTGAGCAGCGCAAAACATATGTTAGGTATTACTTCATTTGCAGTATTACTTTCATTGAAAGTTAATTTCCAACAGTGCAATGCTCTATTCTTAATTTTTTGCAAATTATGTGTAATTTGTGTGTTTTGTTCCATAAATATTCCTTCTTTAATAGAATCTACAGTTTTTGGATAATATTTCACCTACTTGACACTATTTATTCATAGGTTCTTTTCCATACATCATACACACACAAACGCAGGGAGTTTTCTTAGAACCAATAAAATTTCAGTATGTAGAAGACATCAAGTAGAATAACTTTTAAAAAAAAAAAAATTTTCTTGGACACCAGTTACTGTTGGTAAGTCAATGTTTAGGCTCTTTGCAGTTAATTATTATTTGACTGCCAAATAATTAGTGTCGCTGATATACATCACAGAGAAAATGTTTGAGAAAAGTTATTCAGCTTCGTTCTTTACATGTTGTTAGAATTTGTTTTGTGTGACCATTGCTCGTACGTTATTGATTCATCAGTAGTTGAAATGAGAAAATGTTGAGAAGGTTACAATGACAGGATATTTATTCTGGTAGACATATTTTCTTCATTGGCCTTTGTTTCTGTATATGTTGTAAAAATGTTTGGTTGATTGGTACAGTGAGCATCAAAATTGGTCTTTGCAAAAAAAAACAACAAAAAAAAAAAACATCATCTCTGAATTGGCACCTTATAGATAGGTCATGCAAATTACATTCCAGATAGACTGCACTTCAGAGGCTGTAACTTCCAATGGATGAACAATTTTGGTAGTGTTTGGTAGTACTCATTTCAGAAGTAAAACCACTTTTGATGTTGACTGTTAAGTGACCTGATTCTCTTTATTACCTTTTGTTCAATTATATGGTAACACAAGGAAAGTAGATATTTTTTTCTGATGTGACAGTTTAAATTTAGAAGTAATGTTAACTCATTTTGTTTTGGCAGACGTGATTTTACAGGAAAAGTGTCAGTACTATATATAAAGTTTACTTTGTACTACTGCCATCATATTATTGTTAGAACAGTTACAATTTATATAAATTGCACACTGTGTAATATTGTTTATTCAACCCTTTAAGAACATAATACAGAACTTTCAGGATGATTGCCAATGTTTTCATTTCTTAGTCTAACGTGTTGAGTATGTTTTGTTATGAAGCAGATGATTTAAATAAATTTAAATTGGAATCAAGATGTTTGATGATAGTAGCTAAGGAGAAAGAATAAAGGTTTTTCAAATGAGGTTGTTGAAATCTGTAAAAGTATGCTTTTATTTTACTTATAGTTTTTTGTGTGGATGGTTTGAAGAAATTGGTTCAGGAAACTAGTAGTACTGAAAACTATATTAATTTATATAAATATGGAAAATACAAATTTATTCACCGTACAAACCAAAAAAGGCAAGGAAACTTATGTTACATAATTTTTGGCACACGGAAGATGTACTATTGTAGGAACTAAGAAAAAAATGGAGGCTCAATAAGACTTGAACCTGAATCTTGGGTATACCATGCCATTGCTCTTATCATTTGTACTACCAAGTCATCATTTGCTTCGCATACCTGGCATAGTGTGCTATAATCCAAGTGTGAACCATGTTTAAGGCTGCATTTTCCACCACATTTCTACAATACATTCACGAAGGTGCATAACTAGAAACAAAACAACAACTCAAAATTTCACTTACAATATCTAAAATATACTGTTCTAAACAAATAATTCTTGGCTTTGCTTAGGAATGTATACATAGTGTGAGTGAACCATCATAAGAATTAGACCCCAAACATATTTCATGCGTTGATGGTGAGAAATTGCCAACTGAAACTGTAGTGAACTGTGGTTGACAAAATTAGAGAGGTAAAAATAAATATTGTTAAGTGTTTAGAGAAAAAATGTCTAGGTTAATCTAAATATTTGGTTCTGTTTTTGTAGTTGTTTGATGTGGCTGAGTATAAGAAGTCCCATGTATTTTCATTGTTGCATGCTTAATAGGGTGTTACAGCACTGTTTTTTCCCCTTTTGAAATTAACTACATTCAATACATATTTTTAAGTAAAAGTACAGGGGATATAAAATAGTGTACAACATTTATTCTGAAGATTGAATCTGAAATTTACACTAATAATTTTTTGAAAATTTGCTATAGTGTTAAAATCAAAGTTCACTTCACTCGTTATCTTGTAGACAGTAATGCTGTTACTACAAACAAGAATATTGCAAGTTTCATCTGAATTCACCAGTGTTGCTGGCAATCCTGATGTTCTATTGTAAAATTTAGCAGAGCTGTGAACAAGGGAATTTTATATTTTCCATCAGACAGTTAGTGCAAATGTACCCTCAGTCTTAGTGCAAAATCACCCTCGGTCCCTATGTGTATGATTTAAATTGTGCAGACTTAAATAATATTTATTTATCCTCTTCAATAGCTTCAACGGCAGTTCATTCCAAGTGCCAACTATTTTTTTTTAATTGGTAGTTGCTCAACCTTGTTTTTTTCTTTTAGCTTGTGTAGGTTTATTAGTCACATTATCTAAAAAAATAGTCAGTGCCTTTGAAGAGAGTGGCTTGAAGAATGTCTTGTCTTGAAAAACAAAACCCTCTTCATATTTCGCAACTACATATTGTACAGGTTAGATTATGTTAGCACATTTCTTTTTAAGTGCACTAAGAGCGTCGAGGTACAAATGGAAGATAACCTCACCTGTTACGTTGCTTAGCCATTGTAGTTCTATGGTTTCCCTGGATGTTTAAACAACCACAGTGCTTCCTGTGGAATTTTTATTGTAATTATGACATGAATGCGATTCGAATATAATAAATGGGTGTATTGTGGATGCATTTAAAGCTGTTAAATTGACTCTTTAGGACAACATTCCTGGCTTTGGAAAAGTGGAATAAAATGTTGTTGATAGAGAAATTGTGGCAAAATATGCCCTTACAAAATATATAAAAAAGGTACTGTGTTGTTCCTCTTTTATGTGACATGAATGCATCCATGATGTGCGAGTATACCCAGATGTGTATGTTTCTAAACATTTGTTAATTTGTGTGAATATATTTCATTTTGTTTTATACATTGAAACTCTGCATCACTAAAGTAGAACAACAAGGTCCTTCCAAAGGCATGCCCTCTTTGTGAATATGCATTTGAACAAACTGTCGAAGGAAAGTTTCATTTTTGCCTCCAATACTTCTCGTTAGGGACCATTGCATGCAGCATGTAGTGTAATGACATTTATGCTAATAATATAGTTGACATATATTGAATTTGTGATAGCATTTGAAATCAAGCTGTGATAAAAGCTGTACATATGACTAAAATACTATTTATTTTTCATTCAGGCATTCAGCGAAACCTTAAGAATCTCTATATCACCTTGACTTAAATTGAGGGCAAATATTTGGAATGGGCTTGTTTATATCATCTAGCCTAAAATTATGATGTTGGTGGTTGTTCTGGGTGTGGGAGTTTAATGCAGTTGCTTGGAGCTGTTTCTGTGTAGAAATATTTTTTAAAAAAATAATAAATCCATAGCTTCTAGGATTGCAGAATCCAGAAATTGAAACAGCTCTATTGTTGTGATAATGACATACCACATGCCATTCATTATGAGCTCATCCCATCATTAACTAAATCTAAATACATCTGACTTGCACCTAACAATTTTCTTCACCATTTATTTCACATAGTTTTTCAAGTGGTATGACATTATGGGTTGTTTGGCCTTGTTAACTAAATTTGCTGGGACGTGTTTGTAGATATGTCATCAGATTTCACCATTTTATGAATAGTTGTAGAAAACAGCTAGACTAGACAAATTTCATTTGTAATAAGTGAAAAAAAGTAAAGATGTTTCTTCACCTACAGTGGTTGTTTCATTAAAATTTTAAAACCTTTAAGGATGGATGGAACATCAGTGTCTCAACGGCATATGACTAATATTTGGAGTCCAATCAACATATCTCCACTTCTAATCCTTCGCAGTAAGGTGGAATCTCGTATCTCCAATTTATTGGCTCTTAAAAAATAGTCTGACATTTTCCTAAGAATACATTATTTCCTCTCCTTTAAATTTGATAAATTGGAGTTACGTCTCACTGGTTCTTGCATGACAAATTGTTTATTAATGAAAATATAGGAAATATATTGTACCTTTTGAAAACCTAAATACTGAATATGCTAAGACTTTTTATAATTGAGTTTATATTAGAGAACTTTCCATGTTTTCCTTTAGTATAATAAGCACTATATGTAAAATATGTATATAAAACAAGAATTCTTTCTTCCATTTCATTTTTATCCCTACATTTCATTTACACTGAAATATATTTTAAAACTTGCTTGCTTAATAAACATAATTAATACATTTAACAACACATGGGATGGGATGGAAAATGAATAATGGTTCAGAAATAGAAAATTTATCAGATGTCAAGTTAGTGACCATGTGATTTCCTCGAGGGTTAGTGATGTCTCAGTTATTTTGTGAGAAAAGTCTGCAAATTACATCTATTTGTGTGGAAAGGTACATACAAAATAATATTGTTTCAAGTAATTACAAGTGGAAAAACTGCCCACCCCCACACAATAAAGTTCTTTTAGTATTTTGGAAGAGGGGAGCTATTAAAATATGAAATATTCATAATTTTCCACGTGAAAACAAAATCCTCTCTCTACAAATACAGTTACCAACTTATCCCTGATAGTGGTACAGCCAAATGCAAAGATGATGATAGATAAATTGTCCATCACTATTTTCATTCTTTTTTATTCTACAGCCTGTGTTCTTTTAAAGAATGGAATTATGTTGATGCGAAGTAGATGTCCTCTGCTTGTTGAGATTTTTATTTCAATTCATGACCATCATATTGGGGAAAAGACTGTAAGAAAATGGTGATGGATAATTCACATACCATTTCTTTTGCCATTGGGTGTACAGTCATGGAGAAAAATACTTCCCCACAGAGCCTTAATATCAGTAGTGTTATGGGAGAAGTAATTCTATGTACACCCAACGGCGAAAGAAACTGTAGGTGAATTGTCCATCACCATTTTAATTCGGTCTGTATTGCACATTGTGATGACAATGAATTGAAATAATGATGTCAATAACTAGAGAACCATGCCTGCTTTGAACCAACATAGTTTCATTCCTTAAAACAACACAGGATGTAGAATAAAAAAGTAATTAAAATATCGGTGGACAATTTGCCTACCATTATCTTTGCCGTTGACTGTACCTCAGTTACTAAGTGCATTTAGTGATTTGCCACACTTTGACCAGAGAGACAGAAAAGTGATGTGAAAGAAGAAAAATACAAACTTCCTAATCATGTTTTATCTGTGGTTTGTGATCCTCCATGCCAATTTGCCCTCAATTTTTGTTTGTCCTGTATTTTCTGCCATGTTCACAGCACTGTGTATATTTCAGAGTTTTTAAAAGTGAGATTAAAATGTAAAAATGATTTTAAAATGTAAAAATGATTTTAAAATGTACTGAGATTTTTTGACAATTATGGGAGGGAGGGTTCTAAGAAATGGTATTGGCAACAGTGTCATTTTCAACTCTTTGAACTTGTTCATAAGAGTAGGAAGATATTCTGTGGTGAGAAGTTTTGTGGGAAATCCAGAGGAAGCTATTTATTGTGTGAGATTGAAAGATTTCTATGTGATACATACAATTTACTTACAGACACAGTATCTACATAGAGTAAAAATTGTACAAACTACTGTTATATTGTCTATTGGTATTCAGCAGCTGATACTACAGATGTTCAATGGTGAGTTTTCTGAATTTAATTCAATAGCTGCATGCAGAGTTAATAGTTGCCAATTAATGACAGATAGTTGTGAGAGTTCATTTTGAAAGACCCAATTGGAATTTCATTATAATTTGGAAATGTGCTAGTACTTATTTTTCGGTAAAATTCTGATATTCTTCGTTTTGTCATTTTTTGACATTTGTACTTACCTATCTGCTTCGCGGAACAGTCTTTAAGGTGAATTCACGTTTTTCGTCCCGGAATCGGTGGAAAATTTAAACTTAAAAATTATTTTTGTTTGAAATTTTTGAGTCCAAATATCCCACCGATTCCGGGCTCCGCCCCTGGGGTAATTGACCTACCGACCCCAACCGCTAACGTGGCCCCGCCTCCGCTCCGGCTCCCCAGCTTTCTCTATAGACTCCATGTTAAAGGCATGTTAGAAATTGGTAGGAGTCACCTGTCCCCAAATGAGCCCCAAACTTTTAAATTTGTGAAGAAATCTGTTACATCACACAAAACACTTCCAGATGATGTACAATGCTACAGGAACTTATTACCATAAGTAGTTTCTTCTGTAAAAATGAAGAAATCTGTCCGGGGAATATCAGATTAGTACCGATTTTTCTCCTGCTTCTGTATTTTGTTGCTTTTTTTTGTGCAGACTTAAATCACATTTGTTTGTCACGCAAGTAACGAAAGCAGGTATTTTGTAAATTTATGTTCCTAGCTGTAGTGAATTGTACATGCAGGGATTTGTGATGGTCTGTTGAAGGCATGTACAGAGGTTGATCGGGTTATATCTGACCGATATGTAAAGTGTACTTACCCTATGAAAAGCCACCACCAGTTGTGTTCTATGGGACCACCAGCATTATGGACTATCGCTCGATATTGCAATTTTCACTGCAACAAAATGCGTTGGAGCAAATGCATAGGAAATGCCTTGCAGGCTTTCCATAGGCCAGTGAGGGTGCAGGGGCAGCAGTGTTGTAGACATTGTTGTAACAGTCCAAATGCACAGAAATCCATTGGACTAGCATCATGACAGGAATATCAGGTAAATTTTTCGTATCCGGAAAATGGCTGAAACTAGCTAGTTGTGTCAATTTCAATATTCATACTTACGTATTCTGCATTGAGAAACATTTTTGAAGGTGGCATTTCAATTATTTCACGGAAATAAGCTCTATTTGCGACATATCGAGTAAGTTTTCTTCGTTGTTTCTTCCCTTCCGTAACACAGGAAATGGCGATCACAGTTTTACCACCATTGTCGTTATGCAACGTTTCCACCCCACCATGCGTAGAAAGTGAAAGATAAGTGAAATTGAGTGGTTCGCAATCAGCACAATTGCTCATTATTTACTGGTGAAGAGGAATGTCGGCAATGTGAAATTCGTTATGCTTACTAATTTTGGTCTCCTAATAGTAAATGTGCAGTTAAAGTTTGGGGCCAGGTGACTCCGGCCAATTTCTAACTTGCCTTTAACATGGACTCTATAGAAGTAGCCGGAGCGAAGGTGGGGCCGCGGTAGTGGGCGGTAGGTCAATTACCCCAGGGGTGGAGCCTGGAATCGGTGGGAAATTTGAACTCAAAAATTATTTTCATTTGAAATTTTTGGGTCCAAATTGCCCACCGATTCCAGGGTCCGCCCCTGGGGTAATGACCTACCGCTACCATGGCCCCGCCTCCGCTCCACTCTGGCCATCCAGCTTTCTCTATAGAGTCCCTGTTAAAGCAATGTTAGAAATGCAAAATCACAAACAATCATGATACATCATCACGAAACATGCACTACTACGAAATCTACGCCTTTCTACCATGCATCCTGCACCGTCATTTTAAATATTTCAGCACGTTCAAATGAACATACGTATTGAAACGTGTGACCAGTAACCTAAATGCGTGTTTGGACCTGGATTACGTCATCACACACAGGCTACATCCACCTGGAAGTAAATGGATGCAAGAACTTTCGTGCATTGGTCACACATTTATATCGAAAAATACATGATTTACCTGCAAAATTCAATGTACGAAGCTAGAAAACACTTCCCTGAACTTCCAAAAGTCTAAAGAAACTCCATTCGGTAAGTAATTTCTCCTGTAAATTTTAAGAAATCCGTTTTCCGGATACGGAAAATTTACCGAATATCATGATAGGGAATAACATGGATTCCTCTTTCCTGCTCCATATCCTGATAAAACCGGAGGGATGATATAGCCGTGTAGCTGGATTCTTTGTCCATGTGATCCGCACCTGGTTATTGTTGTCTCCATGCAAACGAGGGCTGTCTGTCTGATAGATTGGGGCCATAATGGATTCCTGGAAGTAGGCAGCATTCACCTTTATGATTTTTTCCACCTTACATATCTCCAACTTCCCCCCGTAACCCTTAGTAATCAATTGAACCTTTTAAACCTAAGCAACACGACAAGCTGCACGTGTTGCTTGCATGTCACTCGGCTGTTTTCTTAATTCCATGCATCATGTTGTTTGTTCAGTTTGTTGTTTGTGTATGCGCAGTGAATGCTTCAGCCCAACTAGCTACATTTAAACTCTAGAAGAGAGCCCAACCAGAGGCCTTACATGTCAGAACCTGTAATTTGTTGATACGTGGTATAATAAAGTATCGATAGATTTAAACACAATGTTCTTTTGGCTTTATTAAGTTTGTTGGTGCAGTTATCAACTGTAATTTCCCTTGAACATCATGTAAAGATCCTGTGTTTTGGCCATTTAGGACGTGACTGCTTTTGTTTGAAACCACCAGCGCATGGAGGCACGTTGGTCCAAAATAGATCAGTCAACATGGTAAGGTACTCTAGTGCAGTGTTTCGCAACCACTGAGCTGCAGCCTGCAAAATGGTCTGCTGAAATTGGTTGAAGAATAACATAGTACTAATTTCATATTTGAGTTGTGAGTTGTTTTTTTTAAAGTCCATTTTATGCACAACTGCACTAATGAAGACTAGGCCTGGTTTAAAGTGGGATCCGCACCACTATGTGTCTCCACCAGGTATCAAACTCGCGATCACCTAATTACAAGGAGACTTCGTCATCCATATTTTTATTTTTGTCAACAAGCCTACAGTAATCGAACTATCATTACTATTTATGATTATGCCAGAATTTATTTAATATTTAATTTCAAAGGTACATGCTAATTCATGTATAAAATTTTAAATACTGGAAAGGTATTTACGAGGAAAATTCTTGGGATCTGGGCATTGACTTTTAAATAAGAGTATTTACCCTGGCCTCGGTTTCACGAACATTGAAACCACTGCTCTCGTGTTTAGGTCTTCACTTTATCCAAGCTGGAAAGTTGAGCGTATACAGTTTGAGGTCAGTGCATATTATTTCTCCATTTGTCATGCACAACATGGCTCTCCCGAGTTTCAATAACTTGCACAAATTTTACAATGTGATTTATATGTAACAGTGTGTCTTGTTACGTTTTTTTTTTTTTCAGGTGACTAGTAAACTGATTAATGCAATTATATCTGTACCATGTAGATGTATTGCTTGCCGCATTTCGCTTGCGGCTTGGCACTTTGGTGTGAAACTCTGGTCAGGGTTGTTAAAGGTCCAGGAATTTTAAATAAATTCAATTCCGGTCCAGGAGAGAAAATCAGCAAGCGTAAATAGGTTCTGGACCATACAGAACCTTTTTATGTGTAAAGTATTTCAATTCGGTCCAGGAACCTTTTTTCCCCGATCAATTTAAATTCGGTCCAGGAACCTTTTTTCCCCGATCAATTTAAATTCGGTCCAGGAACCTTTTTTCCCCGATCAATTTAAACATGGCCCAGGAACCTTTTTTCTCCGATCAATTTATATACAGTCCAGGAACCTTTTTTCCCAATGAATTTAAATACAGTCCGGGAACCTTTTTTCTGAACCGATTTAAATTCGGTCCAGGAACCTTTATTCCAGGATCAATTTAAATACGATTGAGGAACCTTTTTTCCCGAATCAGTTTAAATAGAATCAAAGTTCTGTATTGCAATGAAACAATACACAACTTGGATCGAATACGGACCTGACGATAAACAATTATCCACTTGTGAGCATGAAAGACTAATCCAGGTGCTGGCTGTCTCGAGAATCGAAGCTACAAGGTAGAAATGGGCAAAACGCAAACGCTGAAGTCATTTGCCCCTCTCCATGTAGCCCCATTCTCTCGCATGAGTTCCTTCACTTTGTTGTAGCAGCACTGCCCGTTCCTGTCCTATGTTATATATTGCTGTTTTAAGTAAGGTTTTACTCATATAATGAAGGATAGGAGAACAAAGTATACATTTTTTTAACATAAAAAAGCAACTACTGTATTTACTCATGTATAATGCACACTTTTTTCCAAAATTTCGGTCCCCAAAAACTGTAGTGCGTATTATGCACGGAATAATTTGGACAGCCAACATAAGACTGTACATGGTCATTCCATGATTTTGTGACACCTGCATTAATTTTTTGTGTTTACGGAAGCCTATCATGTTATATATTGTTGTAAAGCTTAAAATCCTGTAGTTTCTGAATATGGCAACAGTATTCCATTCAAGATAGTGACACTAATGTGCAAGGCGGTTGAAATGAACTCATCAAGAAATGTATATGGTACTTTGGATGAAAGAAAATATAAGGGAAAAAATAATAATTAAAATGTATTACTGGCTAAATAATGTGACATATTTGGAGTGTGTAAATGCCTGCTTTTGCTGCTAACTGTTAATTTGAAGTTCATGAATGTGCCTCGTATAAATGTTACGTTAGTCATGGAAAAAGTACATATTTTGAATTTTTTTTTAGAAAAAGTAAAGAGAAAATGAGCAAAACTGCATATAAAAGTCATGTCCCACAATTTTTCACTTTGTAATGTAATGTTCTGCTACACCAACTAAAGCCCTCCGTTCTGGCAGAATTCATACATGCACCTCCTACAATTAAGAAAGCCATTTCTTGCACCTGAATTATACTGCGCATTATATACGAGATGTAATTGTTTGTCACTTTTTCCTATCAAAAACCAGGGTGCGCATTATACACGCATAAATACGACGGTATATAGAGGCCACCAGCTTATGTAGTCTCATACTGCGTATCTTGCTTTCTAGGGAGAGAAGGGCTTTCTTTCTTTCTTTTTGGGACATACATCCTGATTGAGACCCACTAGTATTTAGAAGTTAAATGGTCTTAAAGAAAATGCAGATGAAAATATACATGTTGCACAATCTTGCTGCAACTGCAAGTAGCTATCATGAAGGAAAATGTTCAATTAGGCAGAATTGAGAATGGCGAGTGGCACTAATCCATTCATTTTAATAAATCAGGTCTTGTTAATTCTTAAAATGATCCTTATACAACGGGGTAAATTTAGGAATGAGTTTGTTTTTGTATTTGTTCTATCTGCCAAACCCATGGAGGTCTGTCTTGCTCTCAACCTTGAAATGGTTGATCTTGTTCTCGTTTCGGTACTATCTGTAGCTGCAGTGAATAAAATTTGAAAACACAATTGATATTGAGGATCTATCAGGTGAGAGCTTCTTTTATGTTGGGACTTCCCTTGCAACTTTTCTGGATATGCTACTGTTTTGACTGGAGTGTTGATTAAACCCTGCAGCATCCAATGAAAGCCCTGTAGAATTTTAAATTTGTGAAGAAATAGATCTGAGAATTTGCATGCTCACTTTGGTCACAATATTGCTGTAAAAAGAATTTGAACATTTTGCATTTAGCATTTTGTGTAGTTGTCGTGAAGGATTGTAATATAGCTAGTTACAAGGAATAAACAATATTGTTGGTATTGATTAAACGATCAGTTCCAAAAGTGTAGTTATGTAGGTGTACTATTATATTTAAAGCAAGTATATCATTTTAACCCTTTCTGCATCATGGATCATATATGAGCCAAACTGCGAAATAAGTAGTTGGCTGACGTCATGACCCTACTAAATGACCTTTCGCTACACATTGGTTCACTTGTGGAAGGTTAAGGCATCACGGCGAAGCTGCTCCTGACATCTGGTGCACATTTTTGGAAGCTCTATGATGTCAGGAATGGCTTTGTGTTGCATGCACACTCGCTTGCTGTAAATGGTAAGTTTTATATTTTATTTTTATACTAACAATGAGCGATTGGGAAAAAATAAAAATATGACTGTGTTTGCAGATACTCTGTTATGCGAGAGAATACAAAAAAATCATATAAACTTTGCTTTTATTCTGAGAAAAGTAAAAAAAAACAGTTTGGTCCATATTTTGTACACTATGCAGCGAGTGTATGATTTTTGCATATGGCATCAATAATGGCTATCTTAGTCTGTGTTGTATAATGTTGATATCGGCCACCACATTAGGTATTTCACAGCATGTGCATTGTAGAGAATCTTGGTTACAAGTGTCGACTGTGACTGTGTTGTTAGAATAAATTGAGGAGAGGGGGTGTTTTGGTTCTACTTCTTGACAGGAGATTGAGTTAATTGCTCCTATATATTGAAATAAGGAACATTTTTTTGTGTGTTTTTCATCTTTGACTTTGTTTTTATATTTCCAAATTAATCGCGATGATGCAGATGAAAATAAAATGAATGAACGAACATAATGAAATACATATGTCCATGTCAGAATTCGAACCCAGAATCTTCGGTGTCTACAGTAATTATATACAGGGTGGTGCAAAAGTCAGTTTATCCCAAAATCACATTGATAATAGTATTACAATAGTCAATGTGCTTTTTGAGTCAATTGACTTTTGCACCACCCTACACACACACACACACACACACACACCCACACACACATGCACAGATATATACATATACATACATATATGTATGTAGTGTAACAAGATTAACGTTATGACAATAATTTTTCATTCTGTTTGTATTAGCTGCCGGTTGAAAGGAAATTACATTTTTTAATTTCTTTTCCAACACATAAAATGGATTCAGCTTTGTTCTACGACCACTCTTCACAAGTGATGACCATTCCAGATAATGGCTCAGACAGACTTATCAGATAATGAGAACTAGAGTAAAAACACAAGGCAACGGTGGCCAGTTTTAGTTCCTCACACTGATGAGGAGAAGTGTTCTGAAGACAACATTGAAGATCCACATGAAGACATCACAGTTGTTCCTGAATCACTATCAGTGAGCTCAGATGAAGAAGCTACACCCCCACAATGTTCCAGTGATGGAGCTGCAAATAGACAGTCCCAGCCTTTGCAAGGTATGAATAAGAAAAATGGAAAAGGGCAAAGGGGATCTATTTCATGGAAAGAAGATAAACTTCAGTGTAGTGATGAAGAAATAGCCTTCAAGGGATGTGATGACTTACTCAATCATGTTGTCACACAAACTAACCTGTATGCAATGCAACAAAAACCTGAGAAACCAGGAACATTCACACAGGCTGACCTTGAACAATTCATAGGTATTGCATTTTACATGTCCACCATTCAATTGCCTACATGTAGGGACTATTGGAACAATGCTTTAGGTCATCCTTGCATATCTGAGGTAATGTTTTCTCAGGATCTAATGACAATGTATTGCCCGGTGAACCAGATGTTGGCAAAAGTGGGAGTGTAGTTATTCGTCTGTCTCGTACAATCCCAAGACATCTGAACTATCAACTTTTTTTGACAATTGGTTCAGTGGACTTCCCCTTCAAGTGTACCTCAGAAAGGAAGGGATACAGACACTGGGTACCATCAGAATAAATCGTCTTCCCAACATTTCCATGCCATCAGAGTCCGAGATGAAGAAAAGAGGTCGTGGATCATTTGTTGGAAAAACATGTAAAATTGATGACGTTACCTTATCTTCTGTTTTGTGGTATGATAACAAACCACTGTGTATGCTTTCTACATTTGCAGGCAGTCAACCTATTGGAGAAGCCAAATGGTTCTTCAAGTCTGAAAATGTTCATAAGATGATTCCTTGCCCATATGTAATTCACATACATAATGAGTACATGGGATTCAATGTTGGGATATTATAGAATTGCTATAAGATCAAAGAAGTGATATATGAGAATCTTTTACCACTTGACTTGATTATTGTAAATGGATGGCTTGTATGGAGGCGTTCAAACAGCTGTTACATGACACTGGTCAATTTCAAGTTTGAAATAGCAAAGGTTCTGTGCAAGGCAGGGAAACCTACAATCCATCGTAGAGGACGACCAAGCAATGATCTTCAAAATGAGGTACAAAAGAAGAGAAGAGGACCATGTGCTTCTGTTCTCATGCCAGACATTATAATAATCCGTTGCGCAACAGCCCATGAAGGGCCTAGGCATACCTACCGACTGCCGATCTCCCTCCCACGCTTTCCTTCGTCACCTCTAAGCGTGGAGATCTTAACCATTATTGGAATAGTCGGGGGGTCAGCCCGACATATCCCCAGCCGTTATAGTAGGTCTTCTCGACCGGATTACGCTCACTCACTCGGAGCTCCCCAATTTCCTCACGATGGTGGGTTGCCACCGGCCCTATACGCAGGCCGAATAAATTCCGACCAGAGCCGGATTCGGGCAATAATATTGGCCATTTACCAGAGGGGAGTGTGTCCACAGTCTTGGTCTGAACTACATTTTTGGAGTTTAATAAACAAAGCTCACAGCATCCTGCTGAAAATTCTGTCTGTTTTCAATCAATAGGCGTTTTGAAACATCTACTGTATTTATATTTTCAAATAGATATAAATAAAAATTGTCAATCAGGGTGAATGGAAACTTATATTTACAGCTATTTTATGTTTAAGCTAAACACACTGTATACCAAATTAATATAGTACTGAAGAGAATGTTTTTTACTTGTAGTTCCTCTACTGCACATGTACTTTAGCTGTACATTAGACCTACTAAAGGTGTTTAGTAGAAAACCATCGAGTTTCAATAGATTTCCGAGAACTCAGTAGGATATAATTGATAACAGTTGATTCTGTCGACTGAAAACAGTAGAAATTTCCAGCAGGGGAATATTAGGGAATCATTTGGACTACCATTCGGCCCCAAACACTTTGAATTGGTGTGGGCCAAATGGGGCAGGCCGCCAATTTTTGACCATGAGGTACAAATGAGTAGTGTAACCCAGTCATGGAAACAATACATGCTTCAGTACGTAAAACAACTGAAAGTTCGTTGTGCTGACCACACATCACTTCGCAACTAGTTTTGATCGTCCACCTCTGCTGAGGCATCTGGGGTGAGGCCGGCAGTCTGTAGGTGGACCCTGCCCCCCAAGGGTTGTTGCGCATGCGTCATTTGGGAAAGAAAATGCAGAAGTGAAAATACCTAAATTGCTCAATATATACCTCATATGTACCTCATAATATCACTTTTCTCGTTAAAACTGATAAATGAGGTTTCTTTTTTTGAGAATTGTTTTCCCCAGAAAAAGTATATTTTTAACGTTTTATTTATATGTTAAATACATTATAAATACCATTGTATATGTTCGTGAAAAAAATACTTATAAACTCGAAATCTCTTGCGGTAAATCATAAGTGAAAATGTGACAAAATAATGAAATTTGTCAGTTGAAGACAGGGAGTTTTAAAAGCTCTTGCCTTGACTCATCTCACCCAACATGTCGGCAGGTGCCTGTCTTGCCCGAGTTGATACCTTACTGGAGATGAGGCCTGCTCGAAAAAGGTGTTATAAGTTAAAGAAAGGGAAAGGCGTTGAAGACTTGTCCTCCTGTTAGCGGACAGTTCATGGAGCGGACACAACTTGATTGACATGTTATCTAGTGAACTAATCAGTTAGAAAATCTAAACCTCCCGCCCCCACGCGCTGCTGGCAGGCAGCAACCAGTTCATGGAGCGGACACTTGTTCATCGACCTCCCCCGCCCCCCGAAAAGCTTCATACTTCGTGTCTCCTGTGAGCTTATTTCATTTTTGTGCGATTAACCTAGCTGTTTGTTCCTGTTAAGTAAGTTCCGAAATTTACGAATATGGAGATCATAGAGACCGGATAGGGAAACCGTGTGCAATGTTTAACGGATACTCGTACCGGAAATTTCGCGTAAACTAATCTGCTGTTGTAACGTGGCTGTGTGTCAATGAGAAATCGACGAAATGAAAAGGTACGATAAAGTCCAAGGATGATACAATTTTAATTGTGACCGATCACCAATGTGTGCCCGACGAAGCCAGCATCGAAGTTACGAGAGCGCTCTCAAGATCGAAAAAACGTGCCCGCGAAGACAATACCATTCCAATATGTGAGGTATGTATTTCATTTAAAATTGATCAGTCTTATTAGTTACATTTTAACATCAAAATCGATGTTATAAGGGAATCGCGTTTTTTTTACCATAAATATTTTGTCGTTAAATATATCTATATTGTGGAAGGAATTTGCCATTTTTAGCACAAAAATGCATTATCAAAGATGTCACGATTTTCAAAATTTAGCAAGTGCACTTTCGATTAAGCAGAAATTTCTGTCTCAAAGAAAAGCTACGATGCTAATTCTAACTGTATATTTTACAAAAAAAGACGATTTTGTTATCTTTTCACAGGTGTTTAAAGAAGAGTTCCAGTCCGTACAATGCAGAGGCTACGAATTTATCACACGTGTTCCAAAATTTTCTGACGTGAAGAGTTCCTTGTACGCAAATAGAAATAAGGCGCAAGTAGTTCAGAAAAAAAGCTAAGTATCCCGAGGAAATTGTTCTTCATGAAGAATTGATGAAGATGTCGGACGGAAGCAGCTTTCTTTTGTCTGATGAAGATCGGCATGACAGAATGTTGATTTTCGCAGGAGCCAAAGGGAAGGAGAGCTTGGAACAGGAAAACACCCTTTTCATGGACGGAACTTTTAAAAGCTGTAGCAAGCAGTTTGCACAGCTGTACACGATACACTCGGACTTGGGTAGCACGGAAACAGTCCAACATAGCACTGGTAGTCTTTGCATTACTGAAAGACAAGAAGGAGGAAACTTATGTACCTTTGTTGCGGACAATTCTACGCGCGGTACCAGGTTGGAACCCTCAGAATGTGACCATAGACTTCGAGGCGTCTGCTATTTTGAGGGAGGTGTTTCCGGCGGTGAAGTTTAGTTTATTTACGTCCAAGGACTACCGGTGTGTACAAATTACAGTACATGGTAATATAGGACATGTCAATACTTACATTACAATGCAGGTACATTAATAGATTTTACAAATGCAAAATATATAGTCAAAAATTGTAAAAAATTGGGTCTTACTCTGCTATTATATCAAAATCACAAAAAAATATAACATGAGAAGTTATACTAATTACCCACTTTCATTTGACATTTAATTTTACAAGAATAATATGTGATTATTAGAGACCGGATGTTTAGGCACTAAAACATATAAAATAGGCAGGCAAATAAGCACTTATAATTTTCAAAATAGGCAGTAAAATAGGCATTAAAATACAAATAGGCAGTAAAATAGGCATTAAAATACAAATAGGCAATAAAAAAGGCAATGAAATTTAACTCAAAATAATGAAGATAGACATACAAAAAGAAATAGGTATTTAAAAAATATAGAAACATACCTGTACATTCTTTATAGTTGCTTAAAATAAACCAGGAGCTCATCATTAGAGACAGCAGTCCAATATTGTACTTAATAAACCACTGCAAACAGGAGTCACGTCAGCCCAAAATTTTCCATTGTATAATGGCTACACACAATAGTCTGACAAAAGAAATTGTTGTCTACTTCCAACCAGTATGCAAATTATTTAAATATACACTTTATCACTGCACACAGGGTTATTTCAGTTAAAAAAAATTACACTATATATTCCACACAGCAGTTCGAACTAAGAATCTGTTTAAATGCATTTCAAGTATGTACTGTACAGTTTGGCAGTCTCTGAATAAGAAGCACGAATCGTGGTTGCACATCACAACAAGGTATTTCTTCAGGTGATCAACCGACAAGTTATGTCTGCGATCGGACAACACATTTTTTAGAATTGAAAAAGATCTTTCAACCTCCACAGATGTTACCGGAGCATACTTAAAGCACGCGAGAACATGTGGATCTAAATTTTCACCTTTCAGAACTTGTTGAATTGCCCTTAATTTGTCCAAGTCCTTATTAGCTGCAATAACTCGCTAACTGTTATTTTTAAATTTCTTGGAAGCATCGGAAACTAATCCTGGGAACAGGAAATTGTATGCACCGAGTTGTCATGTCCCAATTTTAAAGAAAATGTCTAAAATAGGCAATATCTGGCATTTATGAAATAATATAGGCAATATCGTATGAAATAGGCAAAATAGGCAAAATTAAATTGCCTTTAAATGAAGCTAATCCCTCCCCCGTGGCCTTCGCAACATTCGTTTTCATCATATCTCTAACAGGGAAGAATAGGCATTTTGCCTAACATCCGGTCTCTAGTGATTATACTACATTATGTACATTTGTCTTATGTAAAAGTCGCTTCCATGTATTCAGCTATAGAATAAAAAACATGCTTCAAAAGCATTGATTTTATCTTGTGCTTGAATATCATCAATTTTGGTTCTTTCCTCACATCTTGTGGTAGTTTATTGTAGAGATCTATGGAAGAATTTAAGGGACCTTTCTTACATAAGTTAAGGCGGCAGTGTTTTATGTGAAGTTTGTCTTTATTTCTTGTGTTTAGACCATGTATTTCTATATTTGTGGCAAAGTTGGAAATATTTTGCTTAACATAAATTAAGCATTCATAAATATATATGCAGGGCAGAGTTAACACATTAAGTTTACGGAGGGGTGTAAGGGGTGACCTTCCACGTAGGCGCCCAAAAGTCAACCTCACTTCCACGTAGTGCACCCTGGACTAAAGACTAACGAGGCTCTGGCGACTGGTACTATGGCCAGTATAATTTTGTGTGTTTTGTCCTGTTTGTTGTCCTTGTGTGTGCTGAGTGCCCGTTTACGGCCTCAGCTTTTAACAGAAGTCAGAACATTTTAACATTTTTAGTTATGCAACGCTAGAGTTGTTATTTGTAATGATAAGGGGCTGGCCCCCGTATAATGTGACGGGAGCAAAATAGCCTAAGTGCTGACGCTCCCAAAATTTTAAATTCAATATCAATATCAATATCAACTTAAGTTTACGGAAAAGAGTTCTACATGAATAAGTTTTCTTTACTCCAGCTATGAATCTTATAGCTCTTTTTTGAAGCATAAAAAGGACATTGGAGTGGCCCTTGTTACCCCAAACCATAATACCGTATCTTAGTAAAGCATCAAAATTTGCCATATAAAGGCACTTTACAGTTTGGGTGCTTGAGATGTCTACCATTTCTCGAAGGGCATAGCACACACTACTCAATTTTGATTGTAGCGTGTTTATGTGTTCTGTATAGCTAAGGTGTTCATCCAGAATGATACCCAGAAATTTTGAATTTTTTTTAGGCTCTAGTTGTGTATTCCCAGATATTAGATTGAGGCTTATTTGGTTTCTGGTTTGGATTGTAGAAAATGTAATGTAATTTGTTTTTTTGCTGTTGAGGAGTAGTTTATTATTTAAAAACCAGTCATCTAATTTGTTTAATACGTTATTAGCCTTAGATTGTAGAGCATCTTTGGAAGTGTCTGTTACTATAATATTTGTATCATCAGCATATAATATTGCATTTGCCTCAGGTATAACATTTGGTAAATCATTCATGTACATAAGAAACAAAAGAGGGCCAAGAATACTTCCCTGAGGCACCCCACATGTTACACTTTTCATGGTGGAGTGTTGATGTGTTACGTATCCTTTTGCTGTGGTGTGAGCGATTTCTACAATTTGCTTTCTATTGGTAAGATAAGATTGAAACCACTTTTGTGGTAGTCCACGAATACCAAGTTTTTGAAGTTTCCACAGCAATATCTCGTGATTTACAGAATCGAAAGCTTTTGATAGGTCACAAAAGACTCCTACCGTGTGATTACAATTATTCAGAGATTGTGTGACACATTCTACTAAGTCTGCTAACGCTGTTTTCGTGCTTCGTTCGGACCTAAAACCATGCTGCGACAAGCTTAAGATTGAGTGTTTACTACAGAAGTTACATGGATGTTTCTTCCACATTTCGCAAAGCCTCTGGCGGAAGGTAGAGGAAGTTGGTCTGAGCTCCCTGTACAAAGAAAGCGAGGACATCAGACTTTCTGTCCGTATGTGCGCAGCACTCGCTTTTCTGAAACCGGACGACGTAGAGGAAGGGTGGCTTCATGTCTATGGACAGGCTCCAGCAGACGAAAAAATAACGGATTTTTCGATTACTTCGTGGAGCAGTGGCTCGAAAACCAATTTGTGCCGATAGATATGTGGAGTTGTTACCAGCGGCGCCACAGGACAAACAACGCTCGAGGGATGGAACTTCAAAATAAACAGCCGCATGGGTACACCACATCCCAGAATAAACAAGCTTATACAATTCTTGAAGCTGGAAGCAGAGGAATCAAATGAGAAAATTATTAGAATGGAGCTCAACTTGGAGGGAGTGAAGAGAAAGAAGAAATATGTAAAGTTGGACGAACGAGTTGCAAGAAACACGAGAAAATATGAAGATGGTGATGTGCCTAAATTTATAAAGACAATGTGCTACATTCTAAAACTGGATTGATAGCATGTAAAAAACTTCTGGCGTAGCACAAAACTTACGTGTTTGAGAAAGCAGCTTCGCTTAATGCTGCTGATGGAACTAGGCCTAAATTTCTGAAGACGATGTCCTCGTTCCGAAACTGGATTGATAGCATGTAAAGAACTTTTGACGTAGCACAAAATGTACGTGTTTGACGAAGCAGATTAATGCTGCTGATGGGACTATGCCTTCAATTTGAAGGCCAAGTACGGTTATCCTTGAGGGTCTATCGCGTCCTGGGTCTTTAGACCCCCTGTCGCATTGCTGGTGCGAAGTACTACGACAAGCTCACCTTCAGAATAATGAGGTGCCCGAATGTGAAGAAGGCACGCAATCCCGGCTGACACTAAGTATAGACCTTTTCGCACTTCATTGTATGGATATGTACAAGTTTTGTTTGGCACAAAGTGGACGTACATACAAATCCATCCACCCTTTAGTAACACAATTTCCAGCGGGGCGGGGGAGGTCAATGAACACGTGTCCGCTCCATGAACTGGTTGCTGCCTGCCAGCAGCGCGTGGTGGCAGGAGGTTTAGATTCTCTAACTGATTAGTTCACTAGATAACATGTCAATGAAGTTGTGTCCGCTCCATGTCCTGTTCGTTCCATGAACTGTCCGCTAACAGGACAGCTCCGTTGAAGAAGGTCAACAGCTGATTAGGATGAAATATTGCCATTGCACACCGTCAAGGTTAGTTCTGGAGGCGAAATATTAATATTTTTTGGAAAAGGGACTCTAGTTCCTCTTGATTTAGAAACTTGAGCGTCGCATTGAGCTGGAAGTGTCATATCAGCTAAGTACATAGGAGAACCAATCCGGTAATGCATTTAACATTAATGTGTCAACGAGTTTCAAGATGGCGTATTTAAATCTACAGAACTTTGGAACTAGAGGTCCCAGTTTCGAGTCCCGGTCTGGGTACGGGTGTTCCCCACTTGACGTGGCTGATATGCAGAAGGGATGTTTGTACTTTCTCAGTGAATTTCACGTTGTGGAAGGAAACCGAACTTCGATCTGTACCAGTAAGTATTTTTAAAAGCACTCGTTGAAGTCATCTGAAACAAGACTATTAGTAGGGAGACAAATTTATGGTAAATAAAAACTGAGGAGAGCGGTAAATAAAATGTTAGATTAGCAGTATATACCAGCGGTGGAAAAAAAATGGCACACACTTTTTCATCATGAGAGGAAACAACATACAAAAAACCTATAATTGATTCATTTTTATATACTGTACACATACACAAGTACTTAGCCGTCCAACCAAAAAGAAAACATGAACACAAAATCACTTCATTTCTAAATTGCATATTCGGGGGAAGAAAGGAATGCAGCTTGACAGGGAGCGAAGTTTTCGAACTGAGATTATGTGTATGGGAAATCCCAATTTGCAGCGTCTTCCTGATGTGATCGAAGATAAAACGTTCTTCAGCTGCAAGTGGTAGGAAACTTTACGCAAACGTTTCGTTACAAATCGACAGTTTGCATGTACAACCTCGATTGCGCGGTTTTTGCGTGTTTTCTACTTAATTTGATGATATTTCACGGTTATTTCGCGAAAAAGCGTACATTTCGTGGAAAAGCACACATTTCGCATTACTTCGCGAATAAAACACATGCATATTTCATCATTGGGGGTGTAGTTAAGTGCAGAATGTTCAAAATTGCATCTTTTTTTCACATTTCGCGATTTCGCGCATCGCGAAAATTCAATGTCCCTAAGTATTAGAAATACATCTGTAGGCCAGTCTTCGTAACATAAAGAGAGAAAAACTATTTTCATGTACACTGTTAAAAATGACAGTCAAAATTAACTTAACCTATTCGTGTGTTAAATATTTGCTTCCCAGACCTGCTCTTTTGCGTTCTCACAATTTAATAAATAGGATGAACCTTCTTTTCCTGATTGTAGTATGGTACTATATTTGAAACGTACATATACAGGCAAAGCATGTAAACTATAAACTATTTTAAGCTTTAAAACTACCCGTTTTTCATTCAATCAACGTTGAAGACTAATGGGGAATCTTGGTGAAACTTGTCAATACCGAACGACAGGATTATAAAAGTATTCGTTCCTAATTCCGTCCCGCACAGACCCTATTTAAAGCAGTCAAGACTATTCTAATGCCTGTGGTGAAACGTTCTTAGTTATTTTACAAGACATGGTAGTGATTGCTGTAACGTATAGCCTGTAAGTCAAAGAAAGCAGTATTCTTCATAATGAAATATCACCATTCGAATTACATTGTCATTTCCCAGATATCTTGAGGGGGCACTTGTCCCCCTGCCCCCCCCCCTTGCGGGCGCCCATGGTAAGCGTGTGACTTCTCAATTCAACACATGTAGATAATGCAATCACAATTACCACAGTTTGTAATCAAGGCGACCCTGTGTTCCATTCAGGGCGTGGAAACAATTGAGTGGTACGGATTACGCCTTGAACGGAAGGTTCAGTCCCGACAGTGAATCTACATTTTGTCCCGGGAATCTGTGGAGCAATGCCGCCGATAACGGTAGAAAAGGACGGAAAGCTAGTGGGAGGAGCAAAGCAGCGCGCGCTGCTTCAAACGGCTGGTAGCTGCACACACTTCCCCTCTCAAGCGTTCATTGGTCGAGCCCTCTCGAGTCGCTTTGCGCAGAGGACTTGTTTTCGTTCGCTTGCTCCAGAGATTTCCAGGACTGGAGAGTCCGCTACAATGCATTCCAGCACCTAATTGTCCTCACGATGCTGAGTCAACCCCGATATTTTAGAACTTTCACCGGGGATCGAACCTTGACCTGCTCGCACCAAAGGGGAGAGCGCTTACCATTCTGCTACAGGTGAGCTCATTTGTGCGTCAAGTTTTCTTGAACTATTACAGCTTTCTGCTAATGCCTCTCTGAGGGCAAATGAAACATAGGAAAGTGTTAATGTAATGAATTTATCTTTTTACAGATAACTTTGTATCGCCATTTCACCATTTTAAAAAAACAAACTAACAAATTGCGCCCATTGTTTGGTTCGAAGAGTCGTAATAATTTCGGAGATCATATTCTGTAATATGTACTAACATTGTCGATTTTCGGCTTAATGCTCTTAATAGGATCAATGTCAATAAATAAACGCATTACGATCCAAGCGGATTTTATTCCTTTTCGGTGAGGGGCGAAAAGAATTGGATTGTAATGTTTGGCTGGTTAGGGGTACCGAAATCTCACTAAATTATTCAATGGAGCCTCGTGTCACTGTTTAGTGCAAAACTATGTACCTACTCGAATCATTTGCCTTCGATCTCGTGTGTTTGCGTGTTCATTAACACGCTAATAACGTGTAAATTGGCTGTGTCGCGTTCATGTGTTCTTTCTGACCCAGCTCTCGGAGGGGGAACACCGCCCTGAAACTGGGAACACGCCGTTCTACGAATCTCGTTTCAGATCGGGGCGTTTCACTGCACTGGGAATGCATTTGCGGTCGATGGTGTTCTCAGAGTACTGTTCAATTGCTTCTCAATTATCGGAATGTCTGTTTCGCTTCTGAGCAATGGATTTGGAAATAGGAAGCTGGAAATTCGACGATTCCGTTGCCATTTGTAAAGAATATATTTGTCCTTCTAAGGCAGGTGTAGGAAAATACGCCACGTTAAGGGTTTCGGATTGTTTTAACCAGTGGCGTTCCCAGGATTTTCGAAAGGGGGCGGGAGTTATATACATTTTCTTAGTACTTAGCCCTCATTTTGCCATCTTTTTCTGCCTTTGACGTTCTTTCTTTAGGAATAATGACCCCCCGGACCCCTGAAAAAATATCACATGTGGCATGCATTACAAACGAAATATTGCAATGTTGCAGGTCATCCAATTGTTTTACCCAAGCCAAGAAAAAGGGTTACCAAGTGGCGCATTTACAAACACCTGCAAGTAGGTCAGGGTTAGAATAGTACTGAAAACTTATTAAAATTCTTACAGTATGTTTATTGAATTTTCTTACAAAATTGCATGGCCAAGACAAGGAACGAAATTCAAAAGTGGGAGCTATAGATATTAAAAGTTGCTGTGAACAAAATAGAAGTGATCAAATATTTCACTGTAACATGAAAAAGTATCTGCCTATATTGAGTATGAAAGTGGGAGTGAATCAGCAGGGATGGCTCGAGATAAAATTTTAATCCGGGCGAGGACTTGTCCTCCCCCCACATCTTTCTACTCTGGTTCTCCTACTTTTCCACCTTAATAAAAAAAAAAAAACCATGTTATATATTGACGGTTTTAAGAACGAAAAATAATAGCCTTATTTTAAAAATATTTTTATGTTACTGTTAAAGAACATTGTTATTGTAGGCATGTGTTTATTTAATACCTACATAATGACATCTTATCGTAAACTGCTACATGATTTTGCAATATACTTATTATTAGGGAGACAAATTTCTGGTAAATAAAAACTGAGGAGAGCGGTAAATAAAATGTTAGATTAGCGGTATATACCAGCGGTGGGAAAAAAAATTGGCACACACTTTTTCATCATGAGAGGAAACAACATACAAAATAGCTATAAATTGATAAACTACTTCATTTTTATATATTGTACACATACACAAGTACTTAGCTGTCCAACCAAAAAGAAAACATGAACACAAAATCACTTCGTTTCTAAATTGCATATTCGGGGGAAGAAAGGAATGCAGCTTGACAGGGAGCGAAGTTTTCGAACTAAGATTATGTGTATGGGAAATCCCAATTTGCAGCGTCTTCCTGATGTGATCGAAGATAAAACGTTCTTCAGCTGCAAGTGGTACGAAACTTTAGGCAAACGTTTCGTTACAAATCGACAGTTTGCGCGCACAACCTCGATTGCGCGGTTTTTGCGTGTTTTCTACTTAATTTGATGATATTTCACGGTTATTTCGCGAAAAAGCGTTCATTTCGTGGAAAAGCACACATTTCGCATTACTTTGCGAATAAAACTCATGCATATTTCATCATTGGGGGTGTAGTTACGTGCAGAATGTTCAAAATTGCATCTTTTTTTTTTTTTTTTTTCACATTTCGCGATTTCGCGCATCGCGAAAATTCAATGTCCCTACTTATTATGTTATGCAGCAGTAACTTCAATTAATTCTTGACAACAACAAATCCAATTCTTTCCAAAACAAGTAGCCACGCACCCGGTGGAGGCACACAACGGTTCGGATCCCACTTGAAACTGTTAAAAATAAACTCAAACAATCAAATAGCCACGCTTATGTAATCAGAAATAAGGCTTTGGTGCTAATCAAGGGGGATGCCCCTGTTTTGTGTCCGCTGAAGAGACTTAAGCCGCGCCTGTGAATCAGTTCGATGCTGATACCTTTAATACTGGCAAACTAATCGGGAGTGGGATGGAATTTTTATCTAAGATTGTCTCTGCCAGTCCCAGGGTTTCATTTTTTATATATATGGAGGCCCAGGGTTTTACTTTGGAGACCCCTTCATACATGGGCGCCCGCTAGGGTAAGCCACGGGGAGCACTTGCCTCCCTTGAGATTTCTGGATAGAGTTAATGTAATTCGAATGGTGAAATTGTAGATATATTTTATAACAAAAAAGTATTGTTTTCTGTGACTTACAGGCCGTAAGTTACAGCAACTATTATTATTATTGGAAGTAGGGGTACATTTAAGCTTACAGTCTATTTTACACTGATTATCTAACTATAAAAAACAGCTTTTTGTCGTACATGAATTAATGTTAAGTATACAGTATGCAAATTGTATATAGATATACAGAATATGGAAATTTAAAATGTTTGTAGTTTAAGAAAAAATAAGTATAATAATAATAATAATAACAACAATAACAACAACAACTGCAACAAAAATACAAGCAATAATAATAGCATCAACAACAATATTATTATTATTATTATTATTATTATTAAAAGTTTCTGTGACTCTGCCCCCGCCCCCCGAGAAAAAATCCTGCGGGCGCCCTTTCCTCCATATACATTTTCAGCGGTAACTTTTCGGCAGTTATATTTTTACCATGTTTAAAATATCTCGCTTTAAAAAAAAATGTGTGCCCCTTTGCAAAGCATTTTTCCCCAGTTGTAAGCCTCTTTACAGCTCGGGGCTGTAGCCATGGGCATCGGGCCCCCTGGAAATTGACATTGTTCATTTAAAGATACAAGAAAGCCGAAAGTTTGTTACTCTTATTGTTAAGAACAGAGATAAAGTTCATTTATTTAGCATTCGAACAGAATAATCAAAGTAAAAAGGTATTGGATCGAAAACATTGAGTGAAAAATACAGGAACAAGGTTATATTCTACAATTTCATACAAAGAACAAATGGTTTCACAGTTTTCAAAGTTCTAATAATTACACTTGTAGGTGAGAGGCCACACAACATACTTTATATAAAAAAATACCCCTAACATTTAAAGCCTTTTCTTGAACGAGACGTGCAAAGGTTAATATCAAAATGCATTCAGATATTAACTGCATAAAATGCAAAATAAATAATGGAAAAGAGTTGTGCTGGTATTCACTCGTTTGGTGGATCGAGTCTCCCCATTTACATAATAATAATAATAATAATAATAATAATAATAATAATAATAATAATTATTATTATTATTATTATAATTATTATTTCGAATAACATTTATAACCGTGGTAATAATACTTATCTACTATTAAACATTTATCATTAGTCCTACCCCCACTGCAAAAAATTCTGGCGACGCCTATTGCTGTAGCCCCCCAAGCCCCTATATCCGGGTCTGGTTTCTACAATAACGTGCGTTTTTACCATGACTGAAGACAGAAACGATTATATGAAACTTTACCGATGAAGCTGTTCTATCAATATCTCCCTGCCATTGGGGCAGGGGAGCGAGAGGTGATCATTAGATCAAAGAGAGGGTGGAGGAAAGGGGGGGGGGGTAGAAATGTAGCAGAAATGTCTGCCATCTACATCATGTTGCAATTTTTCTCAAAAACTTAAAGAAGCATGCATCTCTCGCTCATACATGCGACGAGAGAATTGCATTCCCCATCCCAGGCTCTTTTATTCCCACTCTTTTCCTTGAAGAAATACAATTTGGACACAATCTCTTTCAACACGATAGGAAAGGCTGGAGTTTCTGCCAGTTTCCACGACTTTGACAATTACATTCGTAATGGAGGTACGTGTTATTGCTGTCGTGAGCCGGAAATTAGGCCCTCGCTCGTCTTTACCTGCCTTTGCTGTTTCCCACTGAACGCAGACTTCCACAGCAGAGCGAAATCGAATTAGCAAAGTTTTCGTTCGACGAGAGCATCCACGTAAAGAGAAGGGCCTCTTTGTGACGAGGTCTTAATCTCGGTTTGAAATACTGCAGAAAACAACCCTGGCCGCCTTTTGTTGCCTCGCATGCAATATGGCGCATTGCTGTTGTCCTTTAAACGTCATTTTTAATGCCAGTTAAGCCTAGAAAGAAGTGGAAAACTTGAAAAGGCTTCGGTGACATTTCAAACTGCATAAACTTTTGCAAATGTAGTCGAACACGTGGACGTGGACGTGGATTCGATCCAGCTAAGAACAGAACCGTTAGTTTTTAACACTGTCCTAGGATTAATAACAAGACTTTTTTTTTTTTTATATATATAAACGTTGTCTGCATTTTCACCTCACATGCAAGAATGTTGCTTGTGAACTGAGAGACTATTAGCTTATAATAAAAAGATCCAGGGTTCATTACCAGGTTGGTTTATTTTCTAGATTAATTTGTGGACAGAACAAAGCGCTACTACGCCATGGGTCCCGGGTTCGAATCCCGATGATCTAGGTGTTCTTTGTGAGTGTCCCTTCATCAATTCCATCATAAAATCACTCATCCTCGTCTTCGCGATTATCCAAAAGTGGCATAAAAGCGAAGTAAAATGAACCAAATCAATTAAATTAAATCTTAGATTAATTTAGATTAAAATAACTAATTTGTAACAGTAAGTTAACGTCGACGAGGAGTGGGAGGTCGACTGAAGGAAAGCAAAAAGGGAGTTGGAGGAAGCGTTCGTGGTCTTAGCCAAAAGTACAATCCCAGTATTCGCGTTCAGTCACAACGAAAAAGTCAAGACGCTTGAGGATAAAATCCCCGTAGGCAAAATCCCATGTTAGCCCTAGTCGCTACTTGCTTCTGGGCATATATATGGTCTTTGAAACATAAAGCCCGGTGCAAGGTTGCCAGGCCTTTCTTATTTAAGGAACAGTCCCTTATTTAAGTAATGTGTCAGGCGTCCCATGACAATCTTTCCCAGGATATCAATTATCCTGTAAATAAACATAAAAATTTCCCCGGCTGTATCCGTGTTTCTGACCGCCTAGATCATCAACTTTTGTTTTACCGGTAGGATGCATTGTGGGAGAGAGACTAAAACCAGTTCCGCTACCCTACCTGTTTGTGGCCTTTACCTCCCCTGCATTCATTATACTTTCTTCCCAGGGTGCGTGGTTGCTGTTGCAAGTTCTGTGTTTCAAGATGAGTGGCAAACGTAATATGGAGTGTTCTGATACAAAGAAGGTTGAAGGAAGAAGTTTTCACCTGTGGTTGAAGAATAATGGTAATAAATCAGGGCTATATATATTTTTACAATGTTGCCCCTTACTTTCAACTTGCAATTGCGATTTTGTCCCGTATTTTTTAATATTGACAACTTGTCAACCATGACCTGACGACCAGGTGAGCACACAAACTGTATCGAGATCAGCCAGATCGCTTGGACAAATTAACAAATTAATTGAACAAATTAATCCACACGAATCCCCACAGTTAAGACGGAAGTACTTCATGCGATCATTGAAAAGCTATCTCGAGTTCAGCAAAGAACTTCTGACTACGATATACACTTTTTGAGTGTCTCTGCTCTCGCGTTGTTACACTTCGTTGATTTGGTGTCAAGTAGTGTGTTTGGTGTCTGCACCGTTTGCCCTACGTTCTGGAGTGGTGTAATGTGTGGTGCATGGTCACGTGGTGCGTGCTAACTACAGCGCCTTGAATAACGTAGTGTGGAAAACGACCCAAGAAACTGGTTCCCCGAGACGATGACAAGTAGATGGCAGTGCGATCGACCCAGGTGCTAATTTTGTTATGAAAGTAATGAGGCTTAGTTAGTTTTTGGAATATATTGCGTAGATTTGTTTCTCTAGAAAGGCGGTAAGTGAATTGATGGAAACAGTTATATTTGTGGAGTGATTTGCAGTCACGAAATGGCATTAATTTACACAGAAAAGTAACATAAATACGTTTTATGTGCAACGCAACACGAGCATCAACTTATCGCATGTGAGGCTGGACGTCAAACGTTGGATTGTGTACACAAGTTTATTTTTGTATACTAATAAAATTGAAATAGTGTCATGAAGGAGAAAAAATGTTTCGTGGCGTACATATTATGAAGTCATTTTCCCGAAATGCAGATATTCGAAAGAATTTAATTTCATATTCCATGGAGTTCAAATAGCCGATTACATACATGCCTTCCCCAAAATTCTGTGGGTACAGTGAGGTTTTCTTTAAGCGAGGGAATGCACAAACTTTCATTAAATGTCAAACTGTTCTTTGGCTTTTTTGCACTTGATGCACACATTTCTCTGCATTTTCTCTTTCCAGGAACAGTTTTTGTGAAATAATTTGGCAGATTTGGAAACTTCGTAGGCACTGCATCCTTTGTTAATAATATCCTCCCCCTTGGCAACCTTACCTCCTTACCATTTATTACGTGAACATAATCTCTGATAATGTATTGTTCATCGAAATGCAATTCACAAACACCAGCTGTGTCATAGAGTTCCTTGTCAGCTCTGGGAATTGCACGATTCCACTCGGCTAATTTATATTTTTGTTTGGGAACACTATATACAGAAATATCCTTTTCTTTACTTGAACGATATTCACTAGAACAACCAGGCACAAAACAGTGGCGACAGTTTCCAGACATGGTGAAAATATAACTCAACCAACGCGTTGTTTACATTTTTCCAGTAAGCGGGAAACGAAAAGTGTCATATTTCACGCTTGAGAGTTTTTGGGCGGTAAGTTGGACAACACGCGAGTGGATGTAAAATAATCTTTGAAAAATAAACGAGTATTGTCTGTGAGAATTTCCATAAAAATAATATTTGTGACAATGACAATATTAATGAACCTTTCAGGATAATGCATACACAATACTAATTCTCGCAGCAATTGTCATGTTACGTGTTACAATCCCTACCTATGTTTTCTTCCGTATTGTTAATAAAAAACTCAAGGACAGGTCATGATCGACGGTTCATAATATTCTTTAACATTTTCGCGACTACTGTACCAAATATCATAACAATTTTCTGATACAAAGAAATGTTACAAGGAAAAGAATCAGACGTTGCAGCAAAAACCCCATTTACTTCCATTATAAGTAGTCGAACACCAAGCACCGGGTCAACACCAGCGCCTCTAGCGGATCATTTTCGAGTGGAACCAGCGAGAGAGAGGGCAGAACCATGCCGTTTTCCACACTACGTTATTCTAGGCGCTGTAGTGCTAACAAATCAAATGAACGTTTAAAGCAGCAGACAGGCAATTGTTGAATCTTCCGAACTGGAACACCGCTCTTCGTCTACTTGGTTGAACGTCATTTCCTTGCACCAGCCTGACATCGGGATACACCTGCACTATTCCCAGTGCCAAGAAGTGTAGCGATCTAGATGAGGCTAGTGCACTGCTTGCTGAAATACTCTAGTTCACGATGTTCATCAAGTTCAGAACGTTTGTATTTTACATTGCTTTTCTACAATATTCCACCGCACAAACTTTCACAGCATGGAGAGATCATTAAGAGGAGCAACTTTGCTTAATAACGTTCTGAAGCTATCATCCCAGTTCAAGAGTTGTATGGGGTCCAATCGAGCACGCTTGGATATTAATGCAGCAGTTCACAATCCTCGATCTTTAGAGTGTGAGGAGGTATGTCTCTTTCCCAGTCACGAATTGTAAATTCCTGTCTCGATCTCGTCTTGATTTTCAAACGCTTGTTCTCGTCCTCGTCTTCAAGAACAAGTCTCGAACTCCGGTGTATACCAGCTTGGAATGTCTGAGTAAGTCGTAATGTCGTCCCTTATTTTCAACTGTGATTTTGATTTTCAAGTATCTACAAAATTCTTGATAGATCGATTTATTAAATAATTTGACATCGCATTTCTGCCACTTTTGGCTAATCATGACGTTGGAGATGGCTGGTGTTAAGATGAAGTGGAGAAGGGACAATCACAAACACACATGGACAACACAGGCTTCACAGAGGATTGTACTGGCTGTGAGTCCAGGCGCCAGAGCCTTGTCGGCCTGCAACATTGCACTTATCACGGTGTACTACACGAAAGCGAGGATGACTTTAGGGTGGGTGCCTTCAGGGAAGGTCACCCCTTTCACCTCAAATTCTCGAAAGAGACCTAGAGTCTAGAACAGGAAGTCTTTCTTGTCTCGGTTTGTACAGGCCTTTCTCGTTCATAGCCTCTTCTCGATTTTTAAAAGTCCGTCTGGGTACAACCCGTATTTGAATGCGAGTACAAAAGGTGTCTTGAAGTCGGCAATCCATGCCTGACTAAGAACTATCCAGCATAATGCACGAGCTATATCTGCAAGGCTGCATCTGTGTGCATCTACGAGCTTCATATAAGTCTGTCCAGAATGTCAGACTTGTATCTTCCTGTTTCAGAGATGTATCGAGATCATCAGACTAGGCTCTGTATCTGAGCAGTATACGAATTCCGCGCGCAGAAATATTAACACTCTACTCCCGAGGTCTTTAAAGGAAGAAGAGAGTTTCTTCATCCGATCTTCACAGTTCAAGAGCTTTCTGAATGTCAGCAAAACACTGGCTGTGACATACGCATACTTGAAGTGTTTCAAGACCAGCAGATGACGTCTGGATGGCATCTTTGAAGAACCGTCTCGAGGCCATCAAAACTTTTCTATCCTAAGAATTGTACGAGAGTAAATGTATCGACACCAACAGAACAAAACTCGAAATGGGCATCCTAACTCACACTCCTTTTTAAGGTAAGCGCAGGCCCGTAGCTAGAATTGATCTCCAGGGGGGCTTACGGGTTATCGGGGGGGCTTTGTAAACAAAGTCCATTTTTCAAAAGTTTAACAGTGTTAAATGAAGGTAAATTATTTGTGTGTGTGTGTGTGTGTGGGGGGGGGGTCATTAAGTTAATATAAAATTTAGAAATATCACACAAATATAGTACATTTTCTATAGATATCTTCTAAAAAATCTCTTGAAGTGTTAATTGCTATTGATATCATCCCTTATTACATACTACACACTACTTTGATGATACAGATATTTATATCACAAAAAAATGCACAGTATTCAATCATAGTGTCTACCGTACATTCCACCCCCAGCTGAAGGAATAAAACTTCCCTTCGTTCCCAAAACTTAGGAACTGTTGACCTTCGATGCAGATATGGAAGGAATGTGGATGATGACGTCAAAGTCACAGATTTCTGTCTAAACAGGAGGCCGCAACAGGGGCAGCAAAGGTGCGGATAAAGAAGATCCTCTGTGAAAGAACATTCTATAGTCTAGAGAATCTTCTAAATACTTGCCGCTACTTCGATTTCAGCTCATAAACAAGCTGAAGTTTGAATTTATCCTTCACCAAGTTGTGAGCAAAATAATATCGGCTGTCTACGTTTTCACTCTTCACTGCAAACAAATTATACAAAATAATTTTACCTAATGTCAAGGGGGAGCTCAGCCTGACTACGGCCCTGCTATGCAAGAACTTTCTAAACTCTATACAACCTACTAAATACAGGGTGTCTACAAATGATTGAAGCAGTTTCACGATGTTACTGTACGTGTATTATTGAACATATTGTTTAGTAACTTTACAGTTTTGTAGAGAAACTCGACAAGTTTTGTGACACATTACAAGTGTCCTATATGCCTCCCTTCGTGATTCTGCAGACATGAACTTTATAATCAAGTTCTTCCCAAACGCGATGAAGCATGTACCTATCAGTTCGATTAACGCACTGATGATAGAGCCCGCAGTTCTGTTAGATCACTCGGTAATGGAGGCACAAACACTAGATCCTTCACATAACCCCACACACAAGAAAGTCACCGTGAGGCAATGACAGCAGTTGTTGATCACTATTTCCACAACAACCGACCCATCGGTTTGACACTCTGGTGGTTAAGATTTTGTGGACATCGTGATGAAACTGGGGGAGGAGCACCATCCAACTGGTGGATAAAGTTCTCAATGTCTGTCTACAAGTGTGGCACGAGCCAATTTGCTAACATGTCAAGATACCCGTATTCTGCATTGGTTGTTCGCTGAAGAAGGAGGAGAAGTAAACTCTAAATTTTGAGATTGCACAAAAAGCATGAGTTCCGGAAAGTCACGAATATGCTCAACGACACCACGGCGAAAAGAAAACTCCCATAACTTGTAATGTGTCACAAAACTTGTTGAGTTTCTCTACAAAACTGCAAAGTTACTTCGTGATACGTTCAATAATACATGTACAGTGTCTCTCAAACGTTTTAGGACAACGACATTTTAAACTAGGCAACCCAATTTACACAAGGCGTTGGTGGGTTGCGTGTACAGTTAGGCTCAATTTCAGGGTTGCCACATGCACAATAGATATTTATAAAATACGCGAAAGAAATAAAAACAAGTATTATCGTATGGAATTATTAAAAATATCACTATTATATCGCAAGTGACAAAATTCTTTCTCAAAGAAAAAAAATAGGTTTTCTAGTATTTCATTGCTGATGAGTCTACAGAAAGGAAAAGAGGTGATAGAAAACGAAAGGTGACAAAGAAGAGGAGAAAGCGAAAGCGAAAGTAGAAGAGGAAAGTAGAGGAGAGAAGAAAGAAAGGATAGACGAGGAGAGGAGGTGTCGTGAGGAGAATGGAAGAAGATTCTAGGAGAGATGAGGAAAATGGAGCAAAGAAGAGAAAAGAGAAGGAAAACGAGATGAGAGAAGAGGAGACGAGAAGAGGGGAGTGGAGAGTAGAGTAAAGGAGAGAAAAGAGAAGAAGGAAAAGACGATTGCAGTGGAGTCGGAAATCTAAGACAGGAAAGGAGATACGGGGAGTGGAGATGAGTGGTATAGAGATAAGATGCGAGTAAAGTAGGGAAGGCGATATGAGATAAAAGCAGAGCAGAAGGAGGAAAGGAGAAGGAGAAGAGGAGAACAGAAGGGACTGAACAGAAGAGGTAGTTGCAGAAAATATCGTCTCAGCGTCAAGAATTGATGCATTGGTCAAATTATCGACATGAAACATTCAATAACATTTTGAAATGTATTGGAGAATGTATTAGATCGGTGCGAAATGCCTTTTGGCTTAGTTCAGAGCAAGATAAAATCTTCCATGTAAGATCTTTGATTTTACCTGCGATTATGCCACTAAAAACATGAATGTAATTTTAATATTTATAAGAATTATCCAATTTTTGTCCACTTCTCGGTTCGTTGAAATGGAGATTTTGTAATTTAATATTTCCCCTCCCCCCATCGTTAATTCCAAACTGAACCATTCCGTTTCACATGGCGTGGACAATGAACACACTGGGATAGGTCTAAAACTTACGAACATTTTCTGCCACCGGAAGGGTTTGAACCTACAACCATCAGATTGACAGTCCTGAACGGTAAACACTACCCTACAAGCTTTCGCTTCTGAAAGTAAGTAGAAGGAGCTGACCAATGTGAAATGTAGATGCAACTCACCTCCTACATATAATGTGCAAACAATACTTGTTTGTAACAAAGAAATCGAAGGTAGTACGACTCGGCGAAAACATTTAATGGAGAATTGCACATGATGAAAACTTTTCATCCTATATTTGCGGAGGTTTCCTTGCATTGAACTCGAGTGGGAAAAGGGGTAAAATTAGTATGTCCTGAATTGCCACAAATATAAATAGTTATTTCATTAATATTTGTCAATGTCTTTGAAGCAGACACAATTATCGTTAGAGTATCATAATTCACGATCGTATAAACGAAAATATCCCTTTGAACGTGTGTCAATTCATTTATTTGTTTATCTTTTTTTATAAATTCCATATGCAGAACAATGTAGCCACTATACACTGCTATTACAAATAATGTTACCATGCTCTTATTTAATAGAAGGGGATTTAGAAAAAAGAAAAAAAAGAACACCTAGTATGGAGTATCGAACCTGGGACCGCAATCAATGCTTTCAAGAACTCTAACCAATACACTACGCCCTTTTTTTCCCTTGGAGCAACAGTTCTTAATTATTCTGTCGCGTCAATATTGTAAACGTTATCCTGCAAAAATAAGTTCAATACTTTGATATGGCTCTCTACTTCTAGAATTACTCTATATACATGCATTTGAAATTTAACACTGAATTTATTTCTTCGTTGTTAGTATATCTAACCGTGTGAATATATTTTATTTGTAATTTTATTACGGTTACATGAACATCTATGAAATAGTTCCTTATAATAACCTCCGGTTGACCAAATTGCCTATATAAACAAATGGAATACAGATTGTCTTCGAGCTTACATTGTTAAAAAGGAGCGGATACACGTATTACTATCCCAATAGTTATCCCAATACTCATTCAATAAGGTTTCTTGTTTGTCAGAAATTATCACTTAAACTATTGCATGTTGAGCTAGTGCCCACCTAGCCGCCTCTGATGAAATCTATCATTCTTCAGATTTTCTTTAAAATTCGACTCTGGTCACTTGTAACTTGCTGGGTGCAGACACTGTGCATCGACGCACACTGTTTTGCGATAAGAAGCGGCCTTGAATAGCGTGAGTGAGTCACTTTGAACGCGAACAAGCTGCGCTACCAAGCTTGTCTGCCTTTGAAAACCAAGTCACTTTTTTCACCGTTTCCGAACGCGATTGCTATTGTAGAAGTATATATTCTCTCAAAAGAGCAAGAAAGGAAATTAGACCAATATTCTCCCGTCGTTTAATACCAAATATTATCTATTAAACGAAAAGTTCACGATTGTCAATAAACCTATCTGAGCATAAGGTGGATGTAAATAATAAATTTAATAGAAAGATTCTCCAAATTTCTCTCCCACTGTCTACGTCAAGCCAGTACCCGGGGTGGGGGGGGGGGGCATGAAGGCCATGCCCCCTAGAACCCTGAAATATTTAAATGTGAACCTATCAATAACTACGTAAATAACATAGTCGATTTTAGAAATGTGTAAACATTTCAATTTTGTTTTTACATTAATTATTCTGTTTCTTGCGCAAAGGTCTTCAGGCTGCAATATTGGATGGTTTTAGTTTCATAATGCAAGGCTAGCAGACGTCCGATTCACCGATTTAGTCAGGACAGTGCGTTACTTTCAATCCCTGTATCGACTTTTTCGAACTGCAATCATTATTTGAGAATGTCTCTTATTATTTTTTTTCCTTCTCACAATTAGACATGTTCTTTATTGTAATAATAATTCCTAGTACGCAACATTTAATTTATAAATATTTTTTTTTAAACATAGAATTATCATGACTTTTCAATGGCGCTCGCACTATTTGAACTATTTTGTAATATCTGTGTCTCTCTCTCTCTCATATATATATATATATATATATATATATAATATATAATAAAATATATATAAATTTCGGTCTGGCCCTTCCCTCAAAGAAATCCTGCGTACGGGCCTGGTCTACGTCAATGTCAGAAATGCAAGCAATATTTTTATTTATTTTTAGCCCAATTAAAGGAATGTGGAAGAATTTAAAAGAAATAAGAAAGAGCGGAACGACTGTTGCTCTACTTTAAAAATTGTTGTTCTTCGAGGAAGAAAAATAAGAAGGATTTACTCCACCACCTTAACACACTGTCCCACGAGTCTCTCTTGACTAATACTGTCAAATGTGAAGTGATTTTATGAATAAAATTTTCCGCCTGTTTACGTCTAACGTTGCGCAGATTTGGTAGTTCGCAAACGGTGTAATTGTTTCATGTTACCTTACGCAACAGCAAATACATTTCTGAACACGAGACTTGCGTCAGGAAACAAGCATTTAGTCTGTTCCAGTATCGCAGGAAAAGAATATCGTCCTGCAATGTTCAAGCCTCTAGATATTTTCCATTAATAATGTCTAATCACAATAATAAGTTAGAAGAAATAACTCGCATTTTCACAACTACCAATATTCTCGTTTTTCTTCATCACTTAGAAAATTATATCTCGAAGATATCTGCTATACTACAAGAAAGCAATTCAAAATTAAAGTAAAAGTTCAACTACATGTATACCCTACGACATTTACAATATTGGAGGGACAGAATACTTAAAAATTGTTTCCTTAATCCAAGGTACGGGCGTGGTGTAGTGGTTACAGTACTCGGTTGGACTGCTAACGTTCCCAGGTTCGACCCTCCATACTAGGTGTTCTTTTTTTCTTTTTTCTAAATCCCCGTCTATTAAATAAGAGCATGGTAACATTATTTGTAATAGCAGTGTATAGTGGCTACATTGTTCTGCATATGGAATTTATAAAAAAAGATAAACAAATAAATGAATTGACACACGTTCAAAGGGATATTTTCGTTTATACGATCGTGAATTATGATACTCTAACGATAATTGTGTACTGCTTCAAAGACATTGACAAATATTAATGAAATAACTATTTATATTTGTGGCAATTCAGGACATACTAATTTTACCCCTTTTCCCACTCGAGTTCAATGCAAGGAAACCTCCGCAAATATAGGATGAAAAGTTTTCATCATGTGCAATTCTCCATTAAATGTTTTCGCCGAGTAGTACTACCTTCGATTTCTTTGTTACAAACAAGTATTGTTTGCACATTATATGTAGGAGGAGAGTTGCATCTACATTTCACATTGGTCAGCTCCTTCTACTTACTTTCAGAAGCGAAAGCTTGTAGGGTAGTGTTTACCGTTCAGGACTGTCAATCTGATGGTTGTAGGTTCAAACCCTTCCGGTGGCAGAAAATGTTCGTAAGTTTTAGACCTATCCCAGTGTGTTCATTGTCCACGCCATGTGAAACGGAATGGTTCAGTTTGGAATTAACGATGGGGGGAGGGGAAATATTAAATTACAAAATCTCCATTTCAACGAACCGAGAAGTGGACAAAAATTGGATAATTCTTATAAATATTAAAATTACATTCATGTTTTTAGTGGCATAATCGCAGGTAAAATCAAAGATCTTACATGGAAGATTTTATCTTGCTCTGAACTAAGCCAAAAGGCATTTCGCACCGATCTAATACATTCTCCAATACATTTCAAAATGTTATTGAATGTTTCATGTCGATAATTTGACCAATGCATCAATTCTTGACGCTGAGACGATATTTTCTGCAACTACCTCTTCTGTTCAGTCCCTTCTGTTCTCCTCTTCTCCTTCTCCTTCTTCTTTCCTCCTTCTGCTCTGCTTTTATCTCATATCGCCTTCCCTACTTTACTCGCATCTTATCTCTATACCACTCATCTCCACTCCCCGTATCTCCTTTCCTGTCTTAGATTTCCGACTCCACTGCAATCGTCTTTTCCTTCTTCTCTTTTCTCTCCTTTACTCTACTCTCCACTCCCCTCTTCTCGTCTCCTCTTCTCTCATCTCGTTTTCCTTCTCTTTTCTCTTCTTTGCTCCATTTTCCTCATCTCTCCTAGAATCTTCTTCCATTCTCCTCACGACATCTCCTCTCCTCGTCTATCCTTTCTTTCTTCTCTCCTCTACTTTTCCTCTTCTACTTTCGCTTTCGCTTTCTCCTCTTCTTTGTCACCTTTCGTTTTCTATCACCTCTTTTCCTTTCTGTAGACTCATCAGCAATGAAATACTAGAAAACCTATTTTTTTCTTTGAGAAAGAATTTTGTCACTTGCGATATAATAGTGATATTTTTATTAATTCCATTCGATAATACTTGTTTTTATTTCTTTCGCGTATTTCATAAATATCTATTGTGCATGTGGCAACCCTGAAATTGAGCCTAACTGTACACGCAACCCACCAACGCCTTGTGTAAATTGGGTTGCCTAGTTTAAAATGTCGTTGTCCTAAAACTTTTGAGAGACACTGTACAGTAACATCATGAAACCGCTAACAATCATGTGTAGATACCCTGTACTTTTCGCTACTTATACTTCAGTTCATAAACAAGGTGAAGGAATGTGATAGCTGATCTTCGTTCTGTGAATTTGTCCTTTCATCAAGTTATGACCACATAATATCTGCTGTCTACATTTTCACTTGTCACTACAAACAAATTATACAATAGTTTTATCTAATGACCGGGTGCTAACGACAATGCAGGGGGTCTGACTACGATGCCAGGGGGGGGGGGGGTCTGACGATGATGCTAGGGGGGCTCAGCCCCTGCCTGGCTACAGGCCTGGGTAAGCAACAGGGGTCTCGGGTTCGAGCCCAGGCCTGGGAATGGGTGTTGTATGTGAGTGTCCCTTCATCAATTTCATTATATCATCACTCATCCTCATCTTCGCGATTAGCGAAAAGTGGCAGAAAAGCGAAGTAAAAAAAAACCTAAATCAATCCTTTAAGGTAAGGACAGAGTGTTCTTTCCAGTTCTAGAACTGACATGTACAGTAAGTCTGCAAAGCACTTCTGTACCCAGTAAGCTGAATATTTTCCCGCTAATTTAGATTACTTAAAGAACCATTAAAAATTTAGTTTTTCAATTTTATTTGTTAACACTTTCGAAGGAATTTTCCGCTGAAGTTTGACGATTATCTGTTCAAAGATAATTTGCTGCCAGAATTCCAATATAGATAGCGTCGTGCAACTTATATTGTAGCAATATGTGCAGATAAAGTATAGAACGTTTCTTGTATAGTTCGAGACTTATTTTATAATAGTCACACTAAGATGAGGAATCTCAGTATTGTCCGATACTTAGGGCTTAATTAAGGTTGTTGCCTTGTAGTCTAGATAGTTTAAGTTATTGCCTTATATTCAAGTTATATCTGGTTTGATTTTCTTTTGTTGACTTCTCACATGAACATACAAGCCCAGTGCTTCCTATTACTATTTGAACAGAACTGACAGATCGTTCGCGCATGTTGTAACATCACATATGATTTATTCCATGAGAAATTTCTCGTGACACTTCAACAGAATGTCAATATGCCTTTTGAATAATACGCCAAGTGCAAAAATCTGTCCACGCTTGACTCGTGAAAGCACGTGTTCTAATATTTCATCCGCTTATATCAAGTGTTCCTTTGACCTTTGTGGATTTCTCATTTAAATATGCGCATTTGTCCGTTGGTGGCAGTCGAAGCTCGGATAACTAAAGTAGGCCCCTGAATTTTTAATTAACAGAGAAGGTCACACGAGACCGAATCAAACTCGAGATGTTAAACGACCTTTCGCACTCGTGGTGTTTTGTGGGTAAAATTCGCAGTAATTTGAGACACCTGCATTATAATCTCTCCATGTTGTGAATAAAGCAAGTTTGGATGTTTTATTGAAGTACAAAAGCCGAGGAACAACCACCAAAAAATAAATACTAATCGCTTGAATTGATATGTTCAAATGTAAACGTTGAACAAATTAAAAAGTAATATTAGACGTGGTAGGATAAGGAAATACTGTGATTCAAGGAACAATGTTAACCATGATAACATTGGGTTTATATCAGGGCCGGATTGGGACTGCCAAGAGGGCGGTGGACACCCCAAGAAATCGTTGATTTTAATGGCTATCTTTACAGTAAGGGCTGAATTGACGCATACACTTTTTATATTGGGTCTACTATTTAAAACAAAAAATCTAGAGATTGATTGTTACCAACACAGATAACAAAAGAACAAATGTTACGCTTCGCTTTTTCACTAAGTTTAAACGCTCATCAATTTAACCCCAATAATAAAAGGCAAATATATTTTCAAATTCTTAAAGTTAGCAGTAAAAATTGAGCAAGAGTTTCTTTTTTATGCCTGAATTTATATATACCTATATCGTGATGTATGAATGTACTGTACAAATTCGCAATGTGCATCATCACATAAATAATTATTTTCTTGTGTCATCTTTCCCCTCAAAATACAATAACACTACTGTTAGATACGTACAACTATGCAATGATTTTTTTTTAAAATCACTTTGCTATTAAAACGAACCAGACGTAAAATTATATTTTACAGTGAAAAAAAAAATTCATTTCAGAACTTTCACAGCATATTTTTTTGATAATATTGTCATTATCGGTAGCAATGAAAATATCTTCTTCACACCGCATGTGCAAGAGTGTTTCAAGATTATCACTGGATAGCCTAGACTATTACATAGTCTTATTTTTATTATCTTTAATTTGGAAAAGCTCTTTCGCTGCTTACTTGCGTAAGTGGAATTATAAGCAGATTGTTATGAACTTTTACAACACGGTGCATTGCAAGGAATACACACTGTACTTGCAAATAACACTGTACTGTATACACATTTGATGGCAGCTGTTGCATCTTTTACTTGCACCTTCAGTCATAACTTCCACCTGATCCATTTCTTCAAATTTCCATTCAATGTTCACTAATTCGTCATCCCTGTCAGACTGGTAAACTTGTTCCTCTGACTGTCTGCATGTTTTAGGACAGATCCTAGCGAATGACTGTTATTTTGCAGACTTTCCTTGTCAGTGTTTGGGACCAGTTCACAAATTTTGTTCAAAGCCTGGTGAGCTAAACTGCTCCTTACATCTTTAAATCTTCTTACTTCGATAGAAGCATTCCAAATCCAAATATGACTTTCTATGCTTTGAACAATTACATTCATAACGCAGTTAAATACAGTTCCACGAAATTCGTTAATCGCTTTCATCTTCCTCTAGTTTTCCTGGCATATTAATTTTTTCTTCTGTCTTTATTTTATTAGTAAATTAGCTTCAATGGATAAACCCTGAATTTTCCCCTTATTTATCAGTGTTTTAGACATGATAGCAACAAACGTGTAGGAAGCCCTAGAGATTCTTGAGAATGTATTCCTTGAAGCCTTCAAATATATTCTTGCAGTGGAAACACATCACCCAGCGCTTGAACGAAATCCAAGTTCCTCGTTTATTGACAATCTTAGAAGGTAATTGTAATTTTAAAAGAGACACATCATCGCGACAAGGATTGTCTTGAAAACGGTGAACTTGTTCAGAAGTGCAGTGGCATCATTTCGCACTTTTGTATTGAATTTATTAGAATGGGAAATGAGAAAAAGTGTTAACCAATTGGCAAAACACACGTTTGTGTATCCTCCCTTGGTTTTCGTGATCCTCAGCTCAGTAATGCAGACGACCAAATATTTTATCGTTGCATCACTTCTGTTTCTTCGTCTTGTGGTTCCTATTGCTGCAAGTCTAACGCTGGGATTCTGACGCAAATAAACTTCCAGGCGTTTATGAGACTTTCAGAAACACCTGCGTTTCTTGCAACAAGCTAAACAATGAAATGAAAACATTCAGACATTGTGCTGTGTATGTATAAGCGTTAAATTGAGATAGGAGCATAGCACCATATGTTGATGTGTTCTGGAATAATTTCAGTAAGTTTATGAAATACCTCAATGCTTCGAAGCTGGAAATTAACTGCAAATTCCCCTACATTGAGCTTTTGTTCAAATACCACACTGGTTACGGGAAGTTCTTCTGCCATTGATAACATTAATGCAAGTAGTGAAATATAGTAAATTATAAAAATAATCCACACGAACAAAATTCCACATATGAAGCGGATTTTATGTTACGTGTGACCAGTGATTAGTCTCAAATATTGAACATTATACGCTAAGTGTAGTGAACCGTTGAACGCAATGTTTCCATTAAATACAGTCGACACGAGCTACATTTGTATTTTTTTCTGATTATTACTAATCCTTTCTGGTTTAAATAGTTCTTGATGATCAGTGGCTCAATTTACGTGTAGTGTTATTTGGTTGTTTTTCTTGTTTTTAGTAAGGAGATTATATGGTTAAGTGTTTCGAGCATAGGACATTTTATAGGAGTGGAATATAGTTTCCAAACTCTATTACTTTTCTGGTGGTGAAATTGTCACCTTTTGATTCCAAATACCCTTTTTCGGTGGTGACAGTTTCACCTACGAATTAAAAAAAATAATTCTTCTCCGAAGATGAAATGGGCACATCCGAATTTCAAATGTGTTTTTCCGGGTGTCACATCGTCACTAAATTAATTGATTGTTTGATTTCATTTACTTTACTTCCCTTTTCTGCCACTTTTGGCTGATAGTGAATATACCCTAAGTTTGAGCCGCAGTAAGAATGTGATTATATTTTATTCCAGATCTAGAGTTGTTGTAAGTCAAACTTCTCGTTAAGTGATATTGTTGATATTTTGGTATTACCTCATAAAATGATGAGAGCGGAAAGGCACTGAGTACATGAATCTTTTATATACACACACACTATCTACCAAAAAAGTAATTGGGCACGTGTACAAAATGGTTGTCTGGTGGTGCGAACCCTGTTAGAACCTCGTGGAGACACCTCTTGCTGCTATAACAGCAGCCACTCTGTCAGGCATGCTCTGGGTTAGTTTGTGGAGGACGTCCATTGGAATGTGTCGCCATTCCTCTTGCAAGATATCACTCAGTTGGACAATGTTTTTGGCCGCATCTCCCGAGACCTCACCCGCCAGTCCAATGCCTCCCAAAGGTGTTCTATGGGATTGAGATGAGGACTCTGTGCAAGCCAGACCAATCGGTGAACATTGTTGTCGGCATACCACTGCATAGTAGCCTCCGAAACATGCCACCTAACATTGTCATCCTGGAAGTAACAGGGGTCCATTCCGTAAAAACGCCACAAGATTGGAAGCATTTCATTGTCTAGTATTGTACAGTATGCCTGTGAGTTCATTGTGCCTCGAACAACCACCAGTGGTCCCACTAAATGATACTAAATGATTCAAATTAGATACTAAATTAACCACCATCATAGGTGCCCAATTACTTTTTGGTAGATAGTGTATATATATATGAGAGAGAGAGAAAAAACTTATTATGCAAGAGATAAATTTATAAACGAAAAGATTGAGCGCTCTGCAGCTTTCCATTTCTTTGCAATTAAGAACATTGAGAAAAGTTTTCTCACTTACTATGCGTGAAAACGACGGAAAGTTTCGATTTTCGAGTTTTTTTTTTATACTTTCCATTTTTCTTTAACTTTGAGACATTACGTTAAAACGTTTTAGTAGCTGAATATGCAAAATACTTGATCTAGTATTTCGAGATTGAAGTCCATTCCTTTCCAGCTTGAAGAAATTAAACCCTACTCGGAGGATTGCAACTCTGTATGGAAGGATTAATCTGATATGAGACTGATGTTCAAGGACAGGTATCAGCACACATGTTATCATCATTGAACATTTTTTTTAATGTTTTTGACAACAATTGAATTAGGGTCCATGTATTATTTTTTGCTCTTATGTCTCACTTTGTATTAGATTTCGTCCAAAGCTTTAAAAACACACAGTTTCAGGAAATAGTGTCTTCAGACAAGCCTAACAGGAAGCTGAATTTCTCCGTTGTTCATCCTCTGACCTCAACTAGGCTTGTCAGCGGGTGCCTGGCGGGGCTCCTAAAGTCTTTCGATGCCCTGATAACAGGGGAACATTAACCGTGGAATCTGGTCATTAGTTGGTATTTACGATGGGTTTAGAAACAGATGCAGTTTGCTGTGAAGTTCGTTAGGAGATCGATGACAGAATACTCATTATCTTCGGAGGCTAAAGATAGAGGAATTACGAGATTTGCGAGCAGTTAGCCGTTCAAGCAAAGCCGGGAGGGTGAATCTCTGTCTATCTCGAGACCAAATTACTTCGCTTGGAAGACTTCATTGAATTTGCTACGCTATCCTTACGTGCGAGGGTAGGCCAGTAAGTGCATCAGAAGTATAATTTGGTATTCGCGGGACTACTCCCTCGGCCGGCTATCTTGGCTAAGTTCTTTTTGGTGATTTTGCTCGGTAGGCACAGGCGAATGCTGGGATAATACTCTTAACGAAGGCCAATGAGCCTTCTTTCCGCTTCCGTGTTCCCAGCCTATTATCTTCCTCTCACTTTCCCGTGATCAACTAACAAGAAGCTACCTTATAAGGTTGGAACGAATGAGAACACTACGAGCAAGAGTAGATATCTGGAAAAAAGTTCATGTAATTCGAATGGTGAAGTTATAGCGATATTTTATTACAAATCTGCAATTTACATGATGTCAGTTACAGCAATTAACTGCCATGTCCAACAAAGTAACGAGAGAACTTTTCCCCAAGAAACATTAGAATCATGTTGACTGCCTTAACTAGGGACGTGCGAGACGGATAACTTTTGGTCAGGACGGGATTGGTAAGGATATATTAATAATCCTGACGTTCGGGAGTGAAATAGTTGTTCTTCATTTCCAGACCACGTCGGGATGTTTTCGGGACGTGAAATTTTCGAAATTTCCGGATGCGATGAAAATCTCGAATTGTATGTACACACTATTTCCCCTTCAAGTGATTGCTATTGCACTTCTGGAATAAAATATGTTTAATTTCAATAAATTCAGATACTTATAGTGCAAAATATATCAAGAATTAACCTCTTTTAAATAAGATCCTTTGGAATTTCTCGACTGTTCGGGCTACAAAATGTCAGGGAATCATTTGCCGCAGTCGGGATCTAATTTTGATATTCAAACCCCGTCATTTTGAATTATTACTTTTTTTTAAAAGTACTATTTGGCACATAAAAACATAAATCAGAGATACCATGAAGGACAGTGCTCTCTGTTTGTTATCTGTTGAAAAAGTACAAAGAACAGTTCATCAACAAAGTGATACATGTTCATGGAAAGGAAACAAGGCGAATCCAGTCTCTATCTAAATAATACACCCGAGTCTGAACTTGTACAGTGGGATCCATGAGTATTATCGTGCAAATTGTCCATGTCTATTTTCATTAATTTTTATCTTACATTCTATACGTTTTTAAACGATGGATTTTTACGTATACTGGTAGAGAAGTTAACAACGGTTTGTTTTGAGTTTTCTTTTAATTCTTGAAGCTCTTATTGAATCAAATAATGTGCACGAACATGGTGATGGACAATTTGCACGGTAAAACTCATGGATCCCACTGTACACAAAGCCAGTATTTTCAATTAAATTTGAATTTCATGATTTGTAAGGTAATAATAATAATAATAATAATAAGAATACAAACAATGATAATAATAATAATAATAATAACAACAACAACAACAACAACAACAATAAAAGTTTCTTTGACTGATATGAAGTCTTACTCTGCCCCCTGAGAAAAATATCCTGCCGGCCCTCTTGACTGAGAGTAGTTCCTTCAGGCTCTTCTGGTCAAAAAGAGTAAATACTCAAAACATCAGAAGCCACTTCACAGTTTTAATTACTTTTAGAAACTCTAGGGCTTTCACGACAATCAATTAGGCCTCCCCGATGGTGTAGTGTTAACGTCGATCCCTGGAATTCAACGGCTCCCTGGAAGCACACAGTAGTTTGGATCCCACTTTGAACTCTACGTCCAGTTCCTAATGGCCTATCTGCATAAAATACTAAAACTAAACCCCGTGGTGCAACAGCCCTCTAAGGGCGAGGGCCTGCCAGAGCAGATTTTTCATTGGGTCACCACCGGGAAACCAACCTGAGACGGTTCGCACCAAAGACGAGAGAGCTAACTATTTGGCTACAGAGGAGCCCGATCTGTGCATAAAGTGGACTTAAAACAAAAAACTCAAACAAACACACGGCAAACATCAATTATGGAATTTGCGCGGGCAAATTGAGTTCGAAAATCTTACAGAACTGTTCAGTATTTATCTCCATACATCCGGTTGAATTATTGTGATTATTGTGAATAAGGACTTTTCACCTTTTCCTTTCGAAAATCCGCTACGATTCCAAATTGTAAAAAAAATACATCTTCTAGAGCAGTCAAGTTGATCTTCGTGTGTTTGTTTTCACTATTGTCAAGATTCTTGTGGTAGTTTCGTGGCACCGTAATCTTATTTTCTGTCACAGACAACGCCGAAAGCAAACCACACAAAGATTCACTTGAATGCTCTAGAAAGAATTACAAATATAAGTCATTTTCAGAATTTGGACTCTCAAAGCAGTTTTTTCGAAAGGAGATGAATTTTCGAAAACGATTTTGGGTGCGCAGGTCAAATGCCCTGCACGGCTTTAAATTTAGATTGAGTGATTGAACTAGGTTATCTAATCGCGACGACGAGGATGAGTGATGATATGATTTAAGTGATGAAAGGACACTCACAAAGAACACCCATGCCCAAGCCGTGATTCGAACCGGGGACCCTAGGCGTCGTACCTCGCTGTGCTAACTACTCCGCCACTGAGATCAGCTTTAAATTTGGAGACCTTAAACTGCCAGACCATGTCTCTTATTCTTAACCCTTCGAGTACCAAGGTAAAAATGTTACGTAAAGTACCAAGACTGGGTCATTTTGACCCAGGCACTATTTTTTTAAAAAAAATACATTTAGTTGGATGCAGTGAGTTATAACTGGGATATACAATAAACAGGACAACGTGCCTGTTTGTATCATGTATTATAATACATGTTATATATACAATAATATGCATTGCCTATATGAAAGTAAATAAGCACATACACATTTAGTATGGACACAAGAGATGCAATTTTTAATGTACTCTATTAATAGCAGTTTTCTTTCAAACAATACTTGAAATATAATAATTCAAAGTTTAAAATAAAAACATACAAATAAGATGCCTCTTTTAGAAGAAACTGACATCACATATTCCATTCTGATTTCTGATTACACTTGACAGTCTTTGCAGAGCGGTTCGCTGATATAGTGTGCTTTGCATACAAACTTATTTATTGGTATTTTATATACCAACTTTAGTGAAATGATGTGCAAAAGTAAATACGCATGTTAAATGAGGAATACCTATAATATTATGCCACTACGGCTCTTTAAAATAGTGAAATTCCTAAAAGAAATGTAATCTGGGTCAAATTGACCCAGTCTTGGTACTCGAAGGGTTAAGCATAAATGAAATTAGATCCACAAAATTTGGAAGAACTCAAATCTAGTTTGTGTTAGATGATTACACATATAATTTTCTTCAATTAGTACCCCTTCTACAAACTCTTCATTCCACATTCAGTGGAACCTCGATTTTACGTTTTTCAAGGGACCAAGGAAAAGGAACTTTAAATGCAGGAAAATGTAAATTCGGGCACGTAAAATCGGGATTGCACTGTATATGTAATATTATTATGCACAATCGAATTTATGTCGGTATAATTAATTCCTTCATAATGTCCAAATCGAATAATGAAACACTTGGTGTTTATTATGCTGTTAAGTGAATAAGAGATGTATATCAGCTTGATCTCAGGGCAATTAAAAGTGGAGACTAGGGTTTCCCGGGGGATGAGATTTGTCTTCGTTTCTTTGAAAGGAGGAGAGTCCCAAGTGAAAAAAGGAGGGTGGGTGGGGAAAGGGGGAGGTGGCCGATCCTTGTCTGGCTGATCCAAGTCCACGTGTGAGAATTGGCACTCGAACCAGTTGAGGAAGTTTTTAACTTTCTTGTGTCGTTGTCGGCCTTTGAGAAGTTTCGAGAGAAATTCCCCAGAATCCTTCGATTTGCCACTCTTTGCTGTTCTTTATATTCCTCCTCAACAAGACGCAGTAACATTGTAATAACATGCTCTTACACTCAACAAAATCACTTTCATGGAACTTCCTGAAGCAGTTTATTTTCTAACCCATAGAAGAGAGCTTTACCTACTTACTCCAACGGTCACTGATGAATGCAGTTTCAAGCAGGGTTGTTGAAGGTCCAGGAACTCATAAATTCTAATGGGTTCTATTGGGTTCCGAAACAGGACCGGAACCTTATTTCTCGCACAATTTAAATTCGGTTCAAGTTACGTATTGTTTCATTTCAATAAGGAACTTGGACCGTATTTAAATTGATCCGGAAAAAGGTTCCTGGACCGAATTGAAATACTTTACAGATATAAAGGTTCTTTACGGTCCAGAACCCATTTACGCTTGAGATTTTCTCTCCTGGACCGGAAATTTATTTAAAATTCCCGGACCTTAAACAACCCTGGTTTCAACACTTCTATTAAAGTAACTGTATGTAGCGTATATATCACTCACAATTAAACCATCACGTTCTGGCAATAACCCTTTTTACCTCCTTGCAACGAAAGCGTCAATGATTTACTTGTTACCAAACTCCAGTCTCTTTTCCCTGTGCTCCGTTTAATATATACTCTATCCCCGGAATCTCTGGAGCAAAATCGGGCATAACGGCAGAGAATGGGAGAAAGCGAGTGGGCGGAACGAAGTAGTACACGCTGATGCAAAGGCTGGTAGCTGCAGTCGCGTTTCCCCCTCCACGCATTGCCGTTCCCTAACACGTGTTCATTGGCCGAGCCATCTCGAGTCACTACTTACGCAGAGGCTTGCTTTCGTTAGCTCGCTCCAGAGATTCCCTGGACAGGGTATACTTACTTTCTTCTAACTCTTCTTTCATTTTCTAACTCTTCTTTCATTTTCTGACTTTCAAATTCACACTTCTTCGATAACCTGCTTTCAATAATTAAGATTAAACCAAGGCTTTTAAAAATTCTTCTTGCAACTTTGATAATGTCAATAGCTCTTTACATTTCCAGTTCGTTATTTGGAGGACTATCTCTCCATGTGGAGATAGAAAATACACTCAAGAACTAGAACATCCTATTAAAAAGTTAATGCACTATTTGAACTGTGAAAACCGTTTCAGCAAATGACTTTCATTTTCGCAAGTAAGTTCTGTATTCGTCAGCTTCACGTTAATATAACTAAAATATATTCAGAGAAAATGTTTGTTCAAACGTGAGGATGTTTGAAAATTGCTGATGATCCATTCTCGCACACAGACGCGATTGTATTCAGAAAAAAATCAACTTTACGCAGCATTTCTTCTTTGAACACTATCGATCTCGGCTAACTTCGAATGCACTGTTAAATCTAATATCAACATACACAGCGGAATGTTTGAAAATCTAGGGTTTTTTTTTTACATACTCGCTCTATTTCAAAAATAAATATACAAAAGATAGAATGTTCATTGGATTGTCTCTTGTCAATTCCGGGGAATCTAGCTTTACCAAATTCTCCTCCGTGAATTTTGTACCGTTACATATTCTCAACTTTCTGTGATTTTTGTATCAATTGTGCTCCCGCGAACTGTTCTCTTATTTACTTAATATTGCGGATAGCAAAACAAATGTTTTTTTCAATCGTGGTGCATAGAGCTCGGCTGTGTCGCGTTATAAAAAGAAAAATGTATTTTCTTGCCATGGAGAGGCGTTCTCTGAGGATCATATGGTTTATTTTTATTCCATAGTCACACGTTATAGTGTTTATTTGAAGAAAACTTTTCCAATATCATGACATCGAAAAAAATAGTTTCTTGATTCTATTCCTATTATATAATTACACAAACATACATGTAGAGGGCCTTCTCCGATGGCGTAGTGATAATGACATCACATTGTAATCAAGGGGGCCCAGGATTGATACTGATGGAGGTACATTCTGCAATAGTTTGATCCCATTTTAAACTCTTAAGTCGCACACTAACTTTAGTATATAGTGATATCAATCTAACATGTACCTCTTCAATAATCTTCTAGCAGAAGCACACCTCTGTCCTGAAGTTCCTATTGCAGAAAATAATAGACCCGATTATCTTATCTGAGCATGAAGTTGATTTAAACTTATATACATATCAGGAAAATAAGGTACCAAGGAAAAGGGAACCTAACCCCACTTTCGGCGCGATGAAATGCCCGACAGTAGTAGATATACCAAATTTTTAATTACGAAAAATTACATCAAATGAGAATATTCATATAACTTACCCTATTTATGTATGATTGAAGAATTTTATACGCATTTCAATAGTTTTTTAAGCCCACTTTGTACACAGAAAGGCTAATCGGGACTGGATTTAAAGTTTAAAGTGGGATCTGAACAACTGTGCAATGTACTTCCACCGGGAATCGAACCCTGGGACCTCTTGCTTACATGGCCACATTTATATACTGTTAAAATATGTTACTAAACAAAGTAAATACAGACTTGATATGTACACAGTTTAGGAATTTATTATGTTTAGCTGTATGGTTTTGTTTTATTCTTTTACGAGTGATGTTAGTGGTTTCTGAGGAAATCGTGTTAAATGTACAATTAGTTGCGGAGGTACAGCATTGTGCGCGTAATAGCAATTTGACTAATTTTACCTCATGTTTGCATAATCCTGAAGATATGACCGTAGGAGGAAATATCCGAGATATTACCGATAGAGCAAAGACAGACATTATCTCTCGGATTTTACTTTTAACTGAAAATGAAGCATTGGCCGACCTTGCGTGATGCTCTTAGCCTTAGAATAGAACCATAGAAGCTTGCAATATAAATCATATTTTCATTGCCAAATGGCAACTTCCGAAAGTTTAATATGGTCTTCTGTTGTATTAAAAGCATATTCTTCCATCGATAATGAAACCAAGGGCATTGGATTCAAATCTAGGCTTGGAGTTGGACATATTAAGACTTTTATCCACCCTGGCGTCATCATCATCATCATCGCCGTGCTAATCCGACCGGTGCAAATGCAATGCAGTAAATTAATAATACAAAATTCTCAGGTTCTTGCAACTGTATTGCATTGTTCATCTTAGTTTCAACGTGGCTAATTGGTATGTAAGGATTCAGACATTGCTCACAATTAGAAGAAGAAAAGTAAAATTTGAAATGGAGTTAACCTGCATGTTAGGCATATTTTTTTAAAAAATCATCATATTTCAATTGTTTTGCTTTCTTTGATAAGACAGTGCAACTTTTCAAAATGCTAATTTTTGGCGAACTCTTCATAAGCGGGTTACGGAGTTTATGTGGATGGAATTGCGCACCAAACGCAAGTATGAACACCAAACAATAGCCTAAACAACAAACGTTAGTCTCGAAAACCAAACGCTAGTCTAAACACCAAACACTAGTCTGAACATCGGACCTCCACGATGGTGTAGTGGTTACGTCGTCGCCTGGTTATGAAGGGGTGTCTGGTTCGGGCCACAACATTATGGGGGAAGCCCAAACTTCCTCAGTGGCGTGCATATAACTTGTATGGAGGCATATTCATCTTGAACGCGCGTGCATCAAGGGAACTAGCAAACTGTTATTTTGATTATTTTAGTATTTAAAATGCTCTTACTTAGCTGAATGGTTAGCGCTCTCGACTTTGGTGTGAGCAGTCCCGGGTTAGATCGCTGGTGGGGCTCCAAAATTTAAGCGTTTAGCCAGCATTGTGAAGACAATTGCTTTGATTTGATATGACTTTTGTTATTTAGCATCACTCTTCTGCAATTTTCTTAATCGCGATGATGAGGATGAGTGATGATATGATAAAATTGATGAAGGTATACTCGCAGATAACACCAATTCCCAGGCCGAGATTCGAACCCAGGACGCCTAGCGTTGTTGTTGTCGGCTGAGAGTTGTAACTTATTGAAAAACTGAAAAAAAAGAAGACTCAATTAATTATTCCAGGTTGTGTGTCATTAATTTGTTGCAGAAAATTTCAACATAAATTATAAAATATTTTATATTCCATAATAGCGCCCAAACTACACTATTCGATCCATCAAGTGCATCTTCCATAAGTGTTCATTTAAAACTTATACTCTAATGTAATTACGTGATGAATACAAATTATGAAAATGAATATTTTCCAGTTTCCCCCTCTTGCATATGATATTTAAATAGTTTATGTTCTTCGTAGAGACACTGATACCAATGGTGTGTGTGTCTATTCTAGTGAATGCTAAATAAAGTACTTCAAACAACCTGCGGTGTCGGTGAGACGTCCCTTGTAACAGCTGTAGATGGGAAATAGTTAAACGAGTTTTATTTTTTTAAACACCAGATGACAATAAAGCATTAAGCACTCTCTCCTTGATTCTAACATTGAGCGTTCGGCCTTCATGTGGGGTGTCTCATAGGGAGAATAAAATAGTCACTTTGAGACTTAACCGACGCATCGATCTTAACGCTGTGAAGCTCTAGGCCCATTACACGTAGATTTATTACTTGTAAATGTCAATTGAGGGAGCCGCTGTTAAACTCCATTGTACTTGGAAGGTCGACTTTCTTCCTGGTTGCGTTAAATTGCAATAGAGCTGCGAAGAAAACTCGGAGAAAGGAACCTTGGCCATTTGTAGTTTTGTTATATAGCGTCGCTTTTCTTCCACTTTAGACTAATCGCGACGTTGAGGATGAGTGATGATTAGATGAAATTGATGAAGGGACACTCAAAATCGGGAACTTCGGTGGCGAGTCCGAAAGTCGACCATCTAACTCGCCGGCGCAGAATAATTGAAGCCATTTGTTAATTTGATATCAAGACGTCTGCATCTTGAAACGTTTTAATATCTCCTGGCGGATGTTCTGATATCAGGATATTGGTTGTTCGTCTTTTAACAAAAGAATAACCTGAATGCACTCCATACAACAATATTAATATTGTCTTTAAAATTAAAGTTTAACACGACCATCTACCGTGTATATTTTTAGTAGGGCTGAGCCGATACCAATGAATCGGTATCGGCCGATATCAGTGGTATCGTTATCGGAAAGTGTCGGTTAGAACTTATTTACCGATACTTTTTCGTTATATTCGTCTTTCGCGGAGTCAAAAAAATCCGCGTGACACTTTCGCGAGTTGATTCATATAATTTAAGTGGAATACGTACACAATAATATTAACCAATATTTTGAACAACTTTTTAAAATTGTTACAAGTTTCAAATATCGGTATCGGTGGAAATCGTTAAGAGTATTGGCATCGGTTCAAAGTGGTATCGGCTCAGCTCTAATTTTGAGTCCACTTCATGCTCATATAGGTTAATCGGACTAGATTTGCAGTTGAAATTGAAATCGAAAACACTTTGCAATGTGCCTTATTCGGAAATTGAGATCAAGTTGCATCGACTACAAGGAGATAGCGTTACCACTACGCCATGCTGTAATGCGCGGATTATTGTTGTTGACTTACACGTCGCTTATTTCTAGCTTTACGTCAACCGGGGCGAAGAATACAAAGAATTGTATAAGAAAATTGAAGCAAGTATACATGACCCTTGTCAAACTTAACAGGCGGCGAAATCTCTGCAGATTGGTGTGGGGGGAAGGTGCAAACAGACATACAGACACACTAAAATATATATATATATATATATATATATATATATATATATATATATATATATATATATATATATACAGGGTGACTGGTAATTAGATGTATTCCCTGAAAGGGGTTAAAGTAGAGACAATTTGCAATAAATTTGACCATATGATACCCCGTCCGAAAATTAGTAGTTTTCGAGATAATCGAGTTTCAATTGTTTTTTTTTTTAAAAATGACAATTTTCCACATAAAAAGATGAATTGAGAAAAAAACTGCTCATTGTATGGAACTTATTTCAGCGTTTTCTGATAGTTAACAAATAAGTGGTTCGTTGAAAAAAAAAGTTTTTCCCAAATAACAATCACATGTAAGTAACGGGTGGGTCTAAACTTACAAGTGATGATAAAAAAATGCACTCTTGGTTTACTTGGCAACGTATTAATAACAAAAATGTTATGACACGAAGCGTACAAATTACGTAAATTACTTCCTTGTGACATCTGCTATCCAACAAGGTACAAATGTTGCTAACATACACATTTGTGTACAAGAAATATTACTTCATTCATCTTCATGTGAATGGAATCAATGAACAATACAATTAAAGAACATTACACGTCTTGCTCAAAGTGGGCACCTCTGTTACGAATGAAAGTACGCAGGTTCTTACGGACATTTGTTCTCTTAACTCGTGATGTGATGGTGTCCTTGATGTGTTGACCAGCTGTTAAGATCCTCTCCCTGAGCTCTTCTTCCGAGTTTACCGGTGTCTTGTCATGTGGCTCCAAATGTAAAAGTCGTTGCTAACGAAAGGCGATGAGAGAATGAATAACAAGTCGGTCTAATTTCTGATTTCTGGGGATTGCAGGGTTCAGTGTCCTAAGACATGAGGCTCTTTCTTGTCCGTTCTTTTTGTATGTTTTCGATATTATTCCAGTCAAGTATATTCGAATCCCAAACTAATTGTTTATGTTTGTTATTAAAACAAAAACTCGGAAGAGTTTGGTGTGAGGGAAATTTCAGGACAAAATCGTTAGTTGGGGGGAATTCCCCCTGTCCTCACCGGGATTTCTCACCCTGCTTTCAAGTACCCACCGGAAGACCCCACAGAGAATTACATTGGCTGTGCGTCCAAGCGCCAGATCCTCGTTAGCCTGCAATAATACCTTCCGTAAAGATCACCCATACATCTGATGTTAATTACCTGTTTACCAGTGGCGAAGCTCCTATGAGGCTTTTGAGGCTTAGTCTACCCAAAAAATGTTGAAATTAAAATGTTCTTGTACCCTGTAACAATCAAAGTTCGTTAAAACGAATTAAACTATGTAATCCGAACGTTTGGTTCCGTCGATCCTTCCACATATCTCGTCAGTCAGGCCAGAAAGGGGAGAGCGCGTTCGGTCCGAACTGTGAGGCTTTTGACGAAAACTGCGTAGGTGGAAGGGGAGTGTAACGGGAGGGGACTGCAGATTCGCTGGGTGAAAGCGGTTAGCCTCAGAACCAACCTGTTCTGTTGTGCTTCTATAGTCTTCTTGTGCAAAGTGCGTCGTTCACGCGCTGCATTGTTGAATGTTAATTTACTTCAAGTGCATGCGCGCGTGTGTATGTGTGTGTGTCACATAGTGTATTTATGTTATAAAAATATAATACTGTGAAATTATGTGTTGAAAACTCTAAGAGGATTTGCAGTGAAATAAATGTAAGTGAACAAGACTTCGTGGCTCTCAGATGCTTAACCTACGAAATCTTGGACACAATGACTGTACAAATGGAAATACGTTTTGGAGATCTTGAAAACATAAAATTTGTTGAATTGCTAGACCAAAATAGCTTTGGGGGATATACACTACATTTTCCTGTGATGAAATTAATTAACCTTCTGTCCACATATCCATTTTTCAACAAAGAACGATTAGAAAATGATTTAAAGAATATCTATGATGATGAAGAAAAGCATTTACATCCTGCAGACCTTCTAAAATTCATAGTTAGCAATGATCTTCAAACAATCTACAAAGAAGTAACACAACTTATCAAATTGGTATTGACATTCCCTGTTACAACAGCTTCCTCCGAAAGAAATATGAGCATCCTCAAGAAAGTAAAAAATTATCTCTGTAATTCAATGAAAAATGAAAGATTAAGTTATCTCAGTACAATAGCCATTGAAAAAAAAAAACTGGTTAAAGAACTTTCTATTGATCAAGGCTTCAAGGAAAGAGTAATTGATACTTTTGCGACCAACAAGAATCGACGCATGGATCTGCTGTATAAAAGAATATAAGCAGATTTTTCAGCCTACCCAGTATTTACGCCTTAGCTTCGCCACTGCTGTTTACCTGAGCGAAAGTCAGACATCCTGCTACTCTCTTGGCACTAGTTAAGGATTTAGAGTCGAAAAATGCCAAAGCTACAATAAATATAACCACAAAAAAAGAAACTGCTAAGATGACGTCTTATATATATATAATATCAACAGACAAGAAAAAACGGTCGATTTATTTTGACTCCTGCGTCAGAGGCTGTCTACGTTTTAACAGTAAGTAAATCTCCCTCTCAACCGACGTTCTTTCCTCTCGCATGGCTTCCTCGGAAATGAACAGACTTTTTCTTTGGAAATACTCAGCCGTAGGAAGCTCTGATCTTCGGCCCCTTTTCCTGCATTTTTCTCTGTCGTGCCTTTTTTAGGCGGCAAGGAGCAACCAGAACAAAACAAGAGCAATGGGAGGGGAAGGAAGAAGACTTCCACGTGCCTTTGACAGGAGTGAGCTCTTTCTTCGCTACCCAACAGTCCTGACGTTAGAGTGTTCGGGAATTTTGGCGGACAGGGTGTCTCGAAAGGACGGGCTGCGCATAGGTACTTCCATCATGAGCAATTATGGACATCTGACCTCTTAACAAAGTACAGAAATCTGTCAGACTTGTAACTTGATTTGGCTAATTGTACTTTGCGTTTCTGCGACTTTTTGGCTAGTCGCGAAGATGAGGATGAGTCAGGGTGCGAAATCATTGAAGATTAGAGGGGGGAAGGAAGATCTTAATCTACACACACACACATAAATAACGTCGTCGCCTTGTAATCAAGGGGTCCCGGGTTCGATACCCGGTGGAGGCACAAGTGGTTCGGATCCCACTTTAAACTGTAGTTCCAGTCCCGATTAGCCTTACTGTGCATAAAATGGACTTAAAACACCAAATCAACAACAACAACAAACAAATAAATAAATATGTATGCATATATATTTATAATAATAAATATTCAAGTAATTTATATTTAAAATACATTATTAATATAATTATTATTAAGCATATAAATATCCTACTATTACATATATCATATATTTATAAAGTAGCAAACTGATTCCTTTGCTGATTGGTTAAGGATGTCAATAAATTCCAAAATAGTTGAAATATTTTTATTATGTTTAAGTTTTTCTTTAGAGTTTGCTTTCTATTAGTATAAATCATTAGATTTCATAGTTATATTTATCTTGCATTGTTATTTTACCTTTATTATGCATATATTATATCATTATAACGATTGTTATTGGTGTAAGATCTGTAAATGGTCTCTTGAATTAGAGAGAGAGAAAGTATGCAACACTCGCAAACACACTACTTTGTGTGTGTTTTCGATATTATCCTCAGTAAAGTATATTTGAAGTAAAAAATGATTGCTCGCCTTTTGTTGTTATAACAAGCACTCTCCCCACAGAAATTTTTGGTGGGGGGATTTTTTAAGCCATGATTGTTGGTGGGGGAAATCCACCTGTGCCCCGGATTTTGCACCCTGGGATGAGTGATGATATGAAGAAAATCATGAAGTGAGACTCACAAAGAAAACTCTTGCCGGGATTAAAACCAGGCCGTCTAGAGTGCTGTGCTAACCACTTCGCTACGGAGGTCGGCTCAGAGTTATAAGGTATTGAAAAACTAAAAAAAAAAAAACAGGAGACGGGATTAATTATTACAGGTTGTTATTAATTTGTTGCTGTTATTGAACAAGCTATGAAATGATAAGCACTACAATAAATATATATATACAGGGTGAGGCAAAAAGATGTTAACAATAAATGGGTGTTTAATCACTTTCAATTACAAGCAGGGATTTGGTTACAGGGTTTCAATTTGGCACCCATCCCTATCAATGCACTCATTGAGTCTGTTCATTGTTGTTTGTAAGGCCCTCTGGGCCATTTGGGCAGGAATTCCAGCGATGACGTGAGTGATGAGGTGTTTCAGGTCTTCTAGGTTGCGAGGTTTGCTGGCATAGACTCCTTGACCATGCCCCACAGCCAAAAATCGCATGGCGTCAGGTTGGGTGAACGTGCTGGCCATGGAAGAGGACCACCTCTACCAATCCAGCGTTTACCGAACGTGTCGTTCAGGTAATCCCGAACCAGCAGACTGTAATGGGCATGGGCGCCGTCTTGCTGAAAATACCCTCGCTGGAGAATGACAAGTGGTACCTCCATGAACGTGCTGAGCATGGCAAGGTAATTCTCTCCCCTGACGGTCTGTTCTTCAAAAAAGAACGGTCCAATCACTCCAAATTTGCTCACGGCACACCAAACGTTAACCTTAGGGGAATCCCGCATGTGCTCTCGAACTTCCTTCGGGTGCTCAGTCGCCTATATGATACAGTTGTGCTTGTTCACACGACCGCTGATGTGGAATGTTGCTTCGTCAGAAAACATGAACAGAATGTCAGGCTCAATATTCACCATTTCGAATATTTAGTCTCCCATACAGTGTTAACATCTTTTTGCCTCACCCTGTATATTGATTGATTGATTTGGTTCATTTTACTTTGCTCTTCGGCCATTTTTGGCTAATGGCAAAGATGGAGATGAGTGGTGAAATTGATGAATGGACACTCACAACCAACCATGCCCAGGTCGGGATTCAAACCCGGGACCCCTGGCGTGGTAGCGCGATGTGCCAACCCCTCCGCCACGGAGGTCTATTTACCAATTGGATTTGAAACCTAGTTCATCCTGTTCCGACGAGCTACAGGGTGTCCCACGAACGGCGCAACTGGGAATTAAGAGTGGCGTTACTTCGTAACCGAAACCTGTACATACATAAGTCATACACCAAATGTTAGCCCTGTCCAAGTAGATATTTTTAAACATAGAAACAACAAACGGGGTGCAGTGTTGTTCATGCAGTGTTGCCAAATGTAAGTGAAAGTGTAAATTTATTTTTCCACAAAGCATGGAAAATTGCATGTCAAACATTCGTACGGAAATTTGGACGTCAATTTCCATCTTGGGTAGGTGGACTATTTTGCCATCTATAGTTCAGAGAAGAAAACCGATCGTTTTCGCGTATAGCCAATCCTGAAATGCCTCGTAAAGGCGTACCGGTCCAAATGGGTGTTTTAAAAAAAAAAATGAGGTACAGTGGCACCACTGTTGATGTTTGAAGGCAACAAAAGGTGTGTTTAGTGACGGTCTATGACATGGAAATACTGGAAACAGGAAAAAAAGAAAATGAAAATTATGGTGAAAAAAGTGCCAGGAGTTGGTAAGTAACAATTTTTTGTTGTTTCTATGTTTAAAAATATCTACTTGGACAGGGCTAACATTTGGTGTATGACTTATGTATGTACAGGTTTCGGTTACAAAGTAACGCCACTCTTAATTCCCAGTTGCGCCGTTCGTGGGACACCCTGTACATGCTAACCGTTACACACTGAGAGCGGCCGTTGACGAGTTCTGTCAGTAACGTAAAATCTTATTTTTGCATGGCATCATTTTTACCCTCACATCTAACGTAGATGATATTATTCTGATCAGCACTATGCTTCAACTACCTTTGTACCCCAGAAGTGCCTTTAGGTGTTAACGTTGACACACAAAGTAAACGCAGTTTTCTGAAGACTAAATTTCGTTGTTAATTAGACCACCAATTCGTATCAGTGCAATTACTAATGGAAAATGATATCTTAATTTTTACCTGCTATCATCGTAGAGTGTCAAATGTGCATTGCGTTGCTAAACAAAATTAATCTTGCACTGGTGAGTCTTTCCGAATGAAGTCATAACAAATTCGCCCTTCAATTTGCATATTGTTTTGATTTGGCGTTTAGAAACACCCAACAATAGAATTACTTATCAATTTCCATATTTAATGATTGATTTTTATACTGTGCTATCGAATGTCTTGTCATGGTTGATAAATTATACTTGCATTTACTAATATAGAGATGAAACATTATCTCTGTAAGATTACAAAAATTAAATAATAACCTATAAACCTTCATGATTGTCAATCTTGCTCGCTTTTCTAATAGAAGAAAATTTTTGTCCATAGCCCAAATTACAAAATCGATACACAAGACAAAGTGGTTATCACAACGCGGTATGACGCCAGGTTTAGTAACGAAGAATGACTTAAATATTGATGTATCATGAGGAATAGCCTACCCACAAGCATTTGGTAAGGTTTGATTATGACCGTGAGGGGAGGGGGGTATGTATTTTTATTTATTCACATTTTTCCAGTACTGCAGAAACCATTTGAAACCGGAAATAAACATTAGTAAAAAAACAGCACAAAAAATAATTACAATAAACAAGCCAAACCAGTACCAAGGTAAAGATAGATCAGTTCCTCAAATAGCATTACTTATGTACATTTTTCTCTAAGTTGGTGATAAAAGACGAATATGAACTGAATATATCCACTTCGTTTGAGATGTTGTTGAACTGATTCGGCAACTTCTGGAATAAAGAACGTTCAACGAGTGAGAGCTTTGTCAATAATCGTGCCTTTAAAGTTCATTCTTTAAGGAAAGATGGTCCGAAGGGGCGAGAGGGGGTGTCCGTGAACAATACCAGCCCCACGGACACCCCACTAATTACGATATATTGAATGTAATGCAGTTACATGTTTTTAGTACTAAATATGAAAATAATAATACTAGAATAATAATTTCATAATATTCATTAAGTATTGACGTAGAGGTTGAAAATAGCTTGGTGGAATGTAGGAAAGGCGTGCCTTTATTAACTGCTTAATATGCATTAAAAGGACAGTAGGAATAAATATAAAGTTAAGCACTATACGAGATATATTTTACTCTTAAACGTATAGTGACGGCGATGAACTCAAATGCGACACTACATGTGCGTTGTGCGTACTCTGCAGCATTGGAATTCAAGTGCGCTGGAAGATGCCGCTGCCAGATGAGTGAAAACATCTTTGTTCTGCTCACTTAAGCCATACCTACAGCCGTTAATGCAGGGAATGCAGACGAATTCAACGCAAGAGGCATTGAAGTTTAAAGCATTGTTACACGAGTCACGGCGAAGGTCTGTAGCCTCACCTCGTTAGGGTCCTCAGTGGTTTGGCAAGTTTTCCTTGGAAATTGTAAGCATTTACACCCACCCCACGTCCCGCACTGCCACACCACAAACTTCCCTCAAGTTGGGTAATGGGAGATGTAAAATGTTAGAGAATTAATTGCATCCGGAATGTGTGCCATTGTTGACTGTTATAAAACGGTTGTGCCGGACATTAGTATGTTGAGAATACCAACGGCACTATTTCCTTTGTATATTTACAAACGGATAGAAATTGAAATATTATACCTCATGATGTGTTGAGAAATATACTACAACGAAGGTCTCGAATTCGAATAATGGCCTGGACATGGATGTTATTTTGGGTGTCCTCTCATTAATTTAATCTAATCATCATTCATTCTCATAGTTGTGATTATCCAAAAGTGGGAGAGAAGTGACGTAAAATACACTAGCAAATCAAATACGAGAAATGAACTCGAACATTCACTGCTACATTCTCTAAAAGTATTTGAGGATATAATTCACCGTATGGAGTATCTGGATATAGTGAGACCATATATATTTATTTGCTTTATTTTTATAATTTTAACGGAGAGATTTCTTGTTAATATGCTCAACAAAATGCTTTTGATTGTAATCACTACGTAAAATTCTTGTCTGATAAATTTGCAATTAGCGATCGGTAAAATAGGTAAAGTGCTCCCCTGTGCTACGCACAACGCCATGAAGGCGTATAGGAGGTGTGGGGTTAGGGCCCCACACTTTCTTGATCACGGCCGAAGGTGGGGGTGATGTGATCAGCACCACGCCCCTGGCCGCCTTTACCCCCCAGAGTTTCCTCCGGGTACCCACTTTATACGACGCTGGGTGGGCGCCGGAGCCGCTTGAACAGGTGGAAAACATCCCGGTTCTCCCCCGCCGGTAATCGAACCCGGGTCTCTCGCATGGTAGTCTGATCGGTTATAAAAATAATCTCCTGGCGTCTGACTGCCACACTCGAGCCCCGAGTTCGAATCCCCTGGGTGGGTGATTTAAGGTCGGAATATTCCCAGTCTTGTCCCCACTTAAAGCGGCTCTAGAGCTAACCCAGCCTCAAATCAATGGGTACCTGGGGGGAAACCCTGGAGGGTGAAGGCGGCCGGAGCGTGATGCTGATCACATCACGTCCAAAATGGCCGAGATCGAGAATTTGTTTGACCCTACCCCCACATCCCCTAAATGTGCCTTCATGGCACGGTGCTATGTGCACGGGGAACTTTACATTTACCTAGCATATTTTTATTTTACCTTGGAACAAGCTGCTAGGAAGGTGGGAGAACTAAATGTCACATTTTAAAAAAATGTCATATTTTTTTTATATATCTTTGACTAACGAGTAGACACCGCACGGTGTTACCCTAAAATTATTCTTACAGTGTAAAGCATCCTACTGAAACCAAAACTGTTTAATTAATTACATAAGAAAACAAAAAGGGCATTAAAGATATCCTCGATAGTACTCAGGTACTCATCAACTGAGACTTCTGCATCCAAGAAACTTATAATTGCTCACAACGCAGCAATTTATTTGCCGACGTTAAAGGATTATGAGGTGACTCACACATCTTACGAATCTTTGTGTCCAAAAATCTTGAATAACCTAAATTCACGTATCCATCTAAATAAAAATGTGCCTCATTGGAAAAGCGAAGTTCTTGCAATGCATCATTTTCTTCTTCCAAAAGTCCACTGAATGCCCTGGGAAACCGAAAACCTCTCTCTTCAGCGTTTTGTATGACTGTTTGACCGAGTTGGAATTTGTAAGGATAAGCTGACGGAAGCTTCTGTTGGTTTCCCGCACACTTCTGTAGACATTCCTATCTGCTGCTAAACTTTACGCAAACATTTTTGAACTTGAAGCCAATATCTTCCAAGCTTCATGAGTCCTTTCACTAGTTCTCAGTGTGTGTTGCCCACTGCGACCCTCTGAATCCAATCCACTCAAACTTATTACAGTTTGGTTCTTCCTGGCTCATAATCCACATTCATTGTATGAGGGCCTCCCCGACGGCGCAGTGGTTGTGTCGTTGCCTTGTAATCAAGGGGTCCCGGGTTCGATACCAGATGGAGGCACATGGCAAAGTGGTTCGGATCCCACTTTAAACCGTAGGTCCAGTCCCGATTAGCCTTACTGTGCATAAAGTGAACTTAAAACACCAACTCAAACCAAACCAACATTCATTGTATTGGTGGTGGTATTTCCATTCGATAATGACAATAGACTTGGCTCTAGTATAATACTTTTAACAGTAAACACCTCCTGTTCAGTATTGTAAGCTTCCATTTTTCCCACTTATTTTGAGGCAACATGCATGTCTAAACCTTTTTGTGGTAAAAGATTGTACAATTTTTTAAGGAAGTCACTTACTTAATCCCCTAAAAAGATAACAAATACAGTTAACTCTCAATTCCACGACTTTTGACGGTTCCCTGAGAATGGGTTGTTATTGGAATTTGGACGATTTTGATCCATCCCCGACCCGCATTCTCAAAAATTGCTTTGAAATTATATTTAGGCAATTTTTGAACGGCTCTCGTGGCAAAAGTACACGTTAGATTAATTAAATAATAATTTATTTTAATATTATCTCTTGTGCTTTAAATGATACTCCATGTGTGCAGATACACCCAACCGCTCACTCCCTTTCTTCCCTTTACATTTATGCGCTGCCTTGCTCCAAAGATTCCCAAGACAGAGTGTAGTGTAAGCGGTTTAATGTTCCCGCGCTCCGGTTTTTCGAAAATTTTGACGTCGTCTTTGGGTGTATCTGCACACATGGAGTATCATTTAAAGTACAAGAGATATACCTATTAAAATAAATTATTATTTAATTAATCTAACATGTACTTTTGCTCCTTTCACTCGCTTTCTACCCTTCTCCACAGATTCCCGAGATATAGAGTGTTGTAGAGAAAGGTTTACAGGATCCTGGTCTGTGAGATCTGAAGAGAGGCCAAGATGAAGATGATAGGGCAATGATGAGACAGTCTTCAATGAAATTCAAAATTAGATAGCATGTATACTGATCAAAGGATTGTGTTAGTACAAGAACATACCTTTGGGTTTACGAATGCCACGAATTTGTTATTTGATTTATAGCTAAGCAAAAATTGTTATTTTTGTCTGTGGAGGATGGAATTGCCACAGTTCCTACTACTTTTTCTTATTTATTTGTATTTTTGCTATATAACGTCGCTTTTGCATCCAAACACGGCAATGAATTTTCTGCGTCCTCATGACAAGCAATTCGAAGGAAATGTCTAATTTATTATTCATTACAGCAAGTGTAATTTATCTCTGCCTTGTTTTCACTTCAGTACAAGAGATAACAGTTGTTTTCAGGAGAAGATACCGCACAATCGTCTCGTTTATGAGTGCGTTTCCTACAGCTTGATTAAAAGCAACCATGAGCGTGCCGTTTGTTTGTTTACAACTTTCTCGTTGCATATATCCTCTCTTAATAACGCCATTAACCCGATAATGGTGGTTTCTCATACAACGGAAGGCCCATGTATACAAGCGATGCTCACGGATGAAGTTTGTATGTCTTGCGCAACGTTAAATTTTCATTTTGTGCCTAGCAATTCGTTTAACTAAGGAAGCTATGATTACTATTCTTACATTTCATACAGCTACACGACATTATGTTTAATAAAAGCAGGGTGAGAATTAACGGAGGACGGGGGGGGGGGGTCTGGAATTATCTTCCCCACTAGACCCACCAAGGGTGCCTGGCAACAAAGGTAAATCATCATACCTGACAGAACTAGACCTTATCCTCCACCCCACGCTATAACAATAGGGTAAGGACGGGGCAAACGGACACCCTAAGCACAATTTTCAAAATAACTGTGAAACACTTTATTGAGGAATGAAAATAACTATTGGCATAAAAGGTGTGAACCTTCAGTTAACACATGATAACACATAGTATTCAAGCAAATGAACATCTGTCTCAAAATAGTCTGATCAAACCCTGGATGCGGCAGTGTCCGTTTACCCCGCACGTTCGGGGCAGACGGACATTTGATCGGGGCAGATAGACACATGATGATTTATGAACTATCATCACTCTCACAATAACAACACACACAATATGGGTCATTTCCCTTTGCAACACAATTTACATGGAACCAGAGAGAACACTCGAAGCACTGCACCCACTTTTGACCCTGGTTGTACACATCTTTGCATTTACGGCACTCATCACTTGTGGTGCGTTTAAACTTATTTGATTTTTTGCTGCAGCTTTCAGTTTTTTGTACTTGAGGCAAGCGATGAAGGAAGGATCCCTCAATACATGTGATTGTCCAGTTTTGCGTTTCCTGCTGTAGGTCCCAGAAGTTGATGGCAAAGGGTTTAGCTCCTCAAAACTTCCACGAGATGACACATCCTCTTCTCTTGCTGTAGGCTCTGATGATCGCTCATCTTGAACATGGACAGTTGCAGGAACAAAGACATGTCCAGGCAGTCCTTGTGGATTAACGGGATATATTCCATAAGCATTGAACCCATTTACAGCATTGTTCGTTCTCGATGTCTCGCGTCCTGTAACAAGGGCACATTGTATTAGAAATACAAACATTTGAAGGGTACAAAATGCATTCTATACATTTCTCACTTGCCATTTTCATTACTGAGTCAAATATACATTAGTATCTCAATATAAAATTACCTAACAATAGTTAAATGCAATACAATTCATCTATGTCCGTTTGCCCCAACGGTAACCTGTCCATCTGCCCCACTTGTAGCCTTTGACTTTACATTCCGAAAAAGTCCACCAGATGGCACAATATTGTCAACACGTGTGTATATATAAAGGAATCACTACCTTCACCACACTTCAAATCACAACTTCGGCGGGACCATAGTAACCAATGCAATCCTTGTGTTCGCAACACATTTTTTTAGTATTCAAGGTTTTGCACGTACATTTTCTGCTTACCTGGTCAGGTTTTATGCTGGATTCGCGTTTCTTCTTTACGATTTTTTCCGATTCTCAACACAACTGCTCGCAAACGTTCAGGTTCGTACACAACTCCAACTGCTGCACTGTTGCTAACTTCAAACCGAAAATATTCGTACTTTTCTTAGGGGATGCCCGTTTGCTCCGTCCTTACCCTATATATAATATTCTGTATTTACATTTATAAATCATATTTCAATTAATTTTCAAATGTAAACTTGTATTTTTTTCTTGTTTTCAACCATGAATGCAATCGTTGAAAACACATCTGACTTTTTTAAAACTGGCAGTATGTGTCAGCTTAAAAAAACAATATATTGATGATATTTAATTGGAAAAATTTACCGTTATCGCATTATCATAATTTTGCTATTCTCATATTAAATTCTTCCACAAGAGAACCAAGTTGAACTGTTTTTGAAACTTTGTATATTAAAATCAAACAAACAAGTGTTAACTAAATCTAAATACTTGCTCTATGGATAACAGCTGGTCAAACTATGTGAGGATTTGCTTTGCCGGTGGCAATGCAAACTTCTGGAGCATCTCACCTGAGTGTGAGACTACAAATTATTTCATATTCTTTCAGTACAAAGTGCCTCCGGAATTACCACTCTCTGAGAACACTGAACAGAAACGATCCTGTAGCCAGAACTTACAGTGTTTCTAAAATTTAGGAACATGTCATCCTAGAAACAGGAAAAAATATTGAAGAACTGTAAAACAATCAGAATTTTTATTTTTCGTTTATGATGTTGATGTAATGCTGCCAGGACAGTAAATATAATTATCATATATATAATCCAAGGACACATTTCAGGGGGGTCCTTCAAAGCAGTATGATCCCAATATAATAATCTTTGCCATCCAAGTTCAAAGGAAAATAAATAACCATTGATTATAGTACAACAAATGGTAAAGAAAGTACATTTTCACTATTTTATTTTAGTACTTGGTACGTTTTTACTAAATAAAGTACTAAAATACTAAAGTAACACAACGCACTACGACGCCAGGGGTCCCTGGTTCAAATCCATACCTGGGTATTGTTTGTGAGTGTCCCTTCATCACTTTCATCATATCATCACTCATCTGCGCGTTTAGCTAAACGTGGAGAAAAGCGAAGTAAAATGAGCCCAATCAATCAATCAATATTTTTAACTTATTAACTTACATCAATTTAGAAGTCCTAGGAGATCAGAAGAATAAGCAATAGCAACTGATTGTACTTCAGAGCCTGTGACAAGATAGATTTTGTCAGGAAGTAACCGTGAAGCTAATTGCAATGCGCCGGAGTATCGGAGCGTTCAAAAGACAGCCCTTGGTGCATCTGACGCGGGCGCGAATCTGATTGATGAGGCAACGGAAGCGCACTTAGTTAGCGCGAGAACTTTGATTGAGCTGTTTCGGCTTCCTTTGAGCTCCGTTCCTTCAATTGCCGGATGAGGAACGACGGGGAGAAAAGATAGTTCTCGACTGTTTTGCATTCTCTTTTTCAGATTGGAGGATCGATTCCCGCCAGAAGTGAGAGCTAGGAGACAAAGGCACCGCAAGATCTGGCCTCGATCGATTACGCCATAGCCACCGTGTCTCCGTGATGAGTACTGGATTCTCAGAGCTGACAACTCTGGAGAGGATTCTTTGAAAATGGCGCTCAAAAGTTGACGAATCAAGTTTGCTCACTTTCTGCAGAGAAGTGACATCATTATTCCAGGGTTGTTAAAGGCCCAGGAAACCATAAATTCTAATGGGTTCTATTGGGATCCGCAACAGGAGCGATACCTTTTTTCTCGCGCAATTTAAATTCGGTCCAAGTTGCGTATTGTTTCATTTCAATATGGAACTTGGACCCTATTTAAACTGATCCGGAAAATAGGTTCCTGGACCGTATTTAAATTGATCTGGAAAAAAGGTTTCTGGACCGTTTTTAAATTAACCCGAAAAGAGGTTCCTGGACTGTATTGAAATTGATCCGGAAAAGAGGTTCCTGGACTGTATTGAAATTGATCCGGAAAAGAGGTTCCTGGACTGTATTGAAATTGATCCGGAAAAAAGGTTCCTGGACCGTATTTAAATTGATCCGGAAAAGAGGTTCCTGGACTGTATTGAAATTGATCCGGAAAAGAGGTTCCTGGACTGTATTTAAATTGATCCGGAAAAGAGGTTCCTGGACTGTATTGAAATTGATCCGGAAAAAAGGTTCCTGGACCGTATTTAAATTGATCCGGAAAAGAGGTTCCTGGACTGTATTTAAATTGATCCGGAAAAGAGGTTCCTGAACTGTATTTAAATTGATCCGGAAAAGAGGTTCCTGGACTGTATTGAAATTGATCCGGAAAAAAGGTTCCTGGACCGTATTTAAATTGATCCGGAAAACAACGTTCCTGGACCGAATTGAAATACTTTACAGATGAAAAGGATCTTTACGGTCCAGAACATATTTACGCTTGCTGATTTTCTCTCCTGCACCGGAATTGAATTTATTTAAAATTCCTGGACCTTTAACAACCCTGCATTATTCATTAAACTTACTTTGCTATCGCCTGCTTCCGTGGCAGAGTGGTTAGTACAGATCGTTACGACGTTAGAGGTCCGAATCCCGGCCTGGTCATGGTTGTTCTTTGTGAGTGTCCTTCATCAATTTCGTCATATCATCACTCATCCTCACCTTCGCGATTAGCCAAAAGTGGCAGAAATGCGAAGTAAAATAAACCAATCAATCAATAAAGACTTATTTTGCTACCTCCGAGCCCGAACACGTGGAGTGGTTTATTCGTGTTCTCGTCACCCCAAATTCCGAGTTCGAATTTTGGCGTGGGAATGCGTGTTCCTTTTTTAGAGCCTATTCAGCTATTTCACTTCTCCATCTTTAGATATAGGTGCATGTAAATTAATAGAAAATGTATATCTTCATGGTAATTAGGAATCATGTGCATGTATTTTATTTATTTATTTTTATTTATTTATTCCTTGTTTTGGATGGCGAAGTTAAGGCACAAGCCTTTTCTTCCACTTAACCATCTCTACTTTACATTTTATAAATTGAATTTTATAGCTAACTGTATGTTAAATATATAAAAACTAAAAACATTAAGATACCAAAAAAAAAAGAAAAAATAAAAATAAAAGAGAAAGACGCAAAAAACATAAAAAAATAAAGACAAAAATACATACACACTAAGTAAAAAAAATACACGTAAAACATAAACACACACGCAACAAACATAGTCAAATTACAGAAAAAGTCAGTGGGTGTTGGTCCTACCAGTTTACACGAAGGTTTAGTTTTATTTCCCTGTTTTCAGTACTGGTAAGTTGACTCCAGAAGATGATTTGTTAATTTTGATTTGAATTGGCCGAGAGAAGAAGAGTTTCTTATGTCATTGGGGAGGTCATTCCACGCTCTGGTAGCAGTGACCGTTAAGGAATTTCCATAAAACGTTGTCTTGTGGGAGGGGATGGCCAGCAGAGAGTTGTCTCTCGAACGGGTGGCAAAGGTGTGTGCTGAACTTAGGGGTTGAAATCAAGAAAGTAGGTAGGACGGCTCTCGTGACTTTACTATTTTGTAGAGCGCTGTAAGAGCGTGAAAGCGGCGGCGAGTGGAAAGGTCGAACCAGCCTAGGTCCTTGAAAGCCGGGGTCAGGTGGTCAAAATATTTGATATTATAAATGTAGCGCACACATGCATTTTGTATTCGCTGTAGACGTCTTGCTAGTTCACCGTTGAGGTCAATATATGTCAAGTCACAGTAGTCTATTTGATACAGAACTAACGACTCCACGAGTGTTTTTTTAACTTTTTGCGGTAAAATATTTTTAAGCGGTACAGCGAGTGTAATGCTGCGTAGGATTTTTTGCATATGGCCTTCACATGGTCACTCCAAGTGAGGTTTTCGTCCACAACGACTCCCAGGTCTTTGACCGAAAGCGACAACGAAATGGGGTTTCCTTCGACAAGAATGTCAGGGATGGAGGACTTCTCTGTTGTGGAAATGAGCTGACGTGAGCCAATTTACTAACTTTGTTGTTCTATCAACCTGATAGTTTGAGTGCTTGTACTGTATCTTTTTTTAAAACATTTCATCACGCTTGTAGTATTATTATCGTTATGTCAACAGAATGACTACATGCTCTGTTGCTGTAACATAATGTATGTATAAATCCTTCAGCTGGAATGTCTGGACCCGAACCTCACTAGAGGATAGATGACGTAAGCAATCAAATAGGTTCGATTCTCAGTAAGGAAGCAAATTACCCATGATATAGGCCTCACGCAATACTGTAGTTTTAAACTTATTCTTGCGAGAAGATAGCTTTAAAACCAAAGAGGAAAGTACATATTAGAAGGTGAATCATGCACCAAACATATGTTATATGGATCAGATAGAAAACATGAAAGTTGAGAAAATCAACTTGTACATATCTCCTAAAATCACATTTAGGATAGAGACCTGAAAACGCAATTGTGAGAAGAATGTCAATATTTTCCAAACAACACAGCTATCCACATATAAAAATGAATAATCGTCCGTGTATAATGATAAAGCCGGCTTCTACGGCGGAGTGGTTATTATATCCCGCTACATGAGAGTTCTGGGGTTCGTGTCCTTGGTAAGACACGGGTGTGTATTTGTATTTTCATCTATTTCATCATTTCATCACTCATCCTCATCGTTGAAATTAACCTAGTGAGGTAAAAAGACGACTGAAATAACAAAAATAAGAAATAGAGAAAAGTGGAACTTTGCTAATTATATATATATATATATATATATATATATATATATATATATATATATATTGATGCGTTCACTGGTTTCAATTACTAATACTACGGGGATCGTTACTGTGAACGCTTTAGGGCTCAGATGGTAGAGCTAGGTTACGTTTATGGTCCCCATACAATCTCACTGACAGGCTTCTGGCAGGGAGTGGAATGATGTCAAGGGATGTAGACGACGTACATCTTACCTCTCGGCCAAGCGGTTGTGTGTGGACGTCAGGCGACAGAGCACGGAGTCCTGAGTTCGACGGCCCACGGTCTTCTTGCCCGTGGCTGGCGACGAAGAACACGCTGGTCTTGGAGTATCGGCCCTAGAAAAGGCGCCGGGACGGTGGTCTGTCCGACGGCTACATGTTGTAAGCCGTGGTGCCGAAGATAGTCAACTGCGGTTGCCTTAGACGAAAGCTTCGTCTCGGTTTCCCGAGCCGGGCTGAGACCTGGAAGGTGTCGAGGTCTTCGCCTGGGTTTCTTCTGGAGGTCCTTGGGTTCTGAGATTTGACTCAGCCTTTACTGAACCCACTGAGCCCTCTGAGACTCGAATTCTGGTGCTTAGGTCTTTTAAGCTGCTGGCAAATACTTCCTAGCTGCTTCGACAGCACTTCCGTATTTGCCAGCCGATGGCGGGCTTGAACCCGGTAGTATCGAAGAATGCCGTGTCTCCTGACGTCATGTGTTTCCGCTATTTGTGGAATGCTATGTTGTGTTGTAAATTGTCGCTTGACCGAGCACTGATGTCTGGCGAGAGATTTTACCTTTTTTACAGAGTCTCCCTTGAATCGTTCCACATTCCCCTGCTCGTAGAGTATCCACAGGCTTGTGGTTACCCATCACCTTGAGAAAGATTATATGAGGTTAGTTTATTTGACCCCAAAAAAAAGTTACATAATATTGTGAGGTAAGGTTCCCGTTGACCGATGGATTACGTAATTGATTATACCTTCACCTGTTGATATGCACACAAGAAATTCTTGCTTACGTTGCAGTGTTCATGCATTCTTTTGTACATAAGCAAGAAAATAGATATACACCCAAGAAATTCGTTTTTTTTGTTGTTTTTTTTTGTTATTGCAGTGTCCATGTACTAGTAGTGTTCCTGACCTTGTGGCACTTATAATACTTGTGTTGTTGTTTTTGTTGTATTTACCTTATTATTAATACCCTAATCCATGAATAAAATATTTTTTACATAAGTTTTGCAGTATTATTTGTTTAGAATACTGTCAATTGTTTAAACTGCATGTCGTGAGGTGGAAGTCGTTAAACTTAAAATAAATGTTTAGAGCTTAATTGCATCAAGAAATAACGACTTGTGATTTTTCTTTTCTGTTGTTGTGTGCACACTGTGAATCGAAGCACTTATACACTGTTTGTTTTGAAGCACTTTTATACAGTTTGTTTTGAGCACTAAAGTGTGTCGCCAAGGGTGACGACACGTAGCTCTGTTTCGATGCACTGATTGAAACACAGCGTGGCGGGGGAGGTTAGAGTCCTGGCGTCGAAGATGTTGGTACTCCTCTGGGCTGCTTCCGGATGGAATGACGTCTGTCCCTTAGCCGAGAGTTGGGGTGATTATAGAAGGAGAGTGTGGGAAATATATTCTTGCGAGTAGATAGACTGTGGGGGAGGAGTGCGTTTCACTTTGAGGGTTTGAATTTGTGGAGCTACTGATGGGATTGGGGGAGCTTGATGTGTGGGGACTGCCATAGAGATTGTTTGGGGCGGAGGGGGAGGTCGTACTAATGGGCGAGATAACGACGGCAAAGGTGCACTTATAGTTGGAATTTCGTAGTCTTTACCCTTTGGAATGGTTTTCTACAAGTTCTGATTTTGTAATACAAGTAAAAGAGGATTATACTGAGCGTTAGAATAACGAATAAGGCAATGGATAAATATGACGCAACATGACTTGGGGATTGGAGGAGAACATGGGGTGAGAGAGCATTAGCGTTCTTGGGATAAAAGTAACGGAATTGAACGAAATATTATTTTTAGCAATGTGGGATGTGTCGTTGCAGAATAATTAATGTTCACTGCTACATTCTTATTTATTTATTAATGATTGACTTATTAAAATAAAGCATAAGTTTATGCATTATTGATATTTGTGCAAAATGTTAGTGTTGTTAATATTAATGTTATTATTTCTCACTTTTGATTTGTTATTATTGTTAATAAAGAATAGTTTGAAACGAGAAGAAACGAGTATTCCTGAGCCAACAATTCTAGCTTCCTAACATGCGCTTCTTTATTTATGCTTTGTGAGTTTTGTTGTATTCTTCAGCCCAAACTGTGTCATACACACAGCAATTCTGGGCTGTCAGCATAATCTACTGACACAGTGAAGTGCTGACTTTCATTGGATTGATGAGTTTGCTTGAGTCTATGCTTTTCCATACGTGGTTCCCAAGGACACACGAATTCTGTGGAGTAAGCATATACGCGATGCACGCTGTTTCAACTAATTCGTGTGAATCACTAGTTTGAAACAATTCATCGTGCTTTCTGTGTTGTTGGTTTTTATGTCTTGTGCGCGTGTAAAAATTACTGTTTCTTGTAGCCATGCTATGCTCGGAAAAGTTTGCTATTCTTTCCGTTTCGTTATTCTGATTTGTGAGAAAAAAAAAATCAATCTGGCAACACTGGAGTTGTTGTGCTATTTCTAATATTTGTTCACATTAAAATAAATGCAGTGGTTAACGTATGGGAGAGCCATGGATAAGAGAAAGGAGAATTAGTGCAGTGATTGGGTGTTTAGTGAGTTTTGCAGGAGCATGGGGGGGGGGGGGCGACATTGGAGCATGTGCCTGGTGAGTACACAACAAAGATTAGTTTTTCTTTTCTTTTAATCTGCAGTACTGTGAGAGGGATCTGTCTGTTCATCTGTGTCAGAGAGATCGCCCTCAAAGCGAGGCTTTAGTCTAGCTATTGAGAAAGTATCGACTTTCTCTCTATTTCGACCATCTTTGAATGAAACCTTGTAAGAATTCGCGTCCATTTTCTCTACTATTTTACCTCTAAACTTGTAATAGATGGCAAAAGCGCGGGGGGGGGGGGGTGTTTGGGGCAGGTGTATTTTCGAGGATCCAAACATCTTGTCCTATCGCATATTCGGTTTGCTGAGTAATACTATCCGAATATTTCTTTTGCTGTAGAAAGCGCTTCTTTAAATTGTCGTGAGCCAACTTGCGAATGTCTTTTAACTGTTCCAGCCGTTTTTCATTTGTAGGGGCCGTTGCTTGTGGGGGGGATGGGATGACTGCGTCTATCAGCAGACGTGGTTCGAACCCGTGTAACAAATAAAATGCACTTTGGCGGGCAGAGTCGTGGAAGCTTATGTTGTGAGCTTGTACGGCAGATTGCAAATAATCTTGCCATTTACCTTTTGTTGTGAGAACGTAGGGCTTAATGATATTCTTAAGGTAATTGAAGGATGCTTCCACTAAGCCGTTTGTGTAATGAGCCGCAGTATTTACGTATTTTAGCTGTATGCCAGTTAACTGAGCTAGCTCATGCATTAGATTTGAGGTATTTGAAGACGATTTATCAAGAACGATCGTAGCTGGGAGACCAAACCTGAGGAAAACACAATGAAAAAGTGCGTCAGCAATTGATTTGGCATCGTGATTCGGAATGGTGGTCGCAACGACGTACCTTGTACAACTATCCACTACAGATAAAAAATACTTGTGACCTTTAGTATTTGACGCAAGGGGGCCGCAAACATCTAAATGAATCTTCTTGAACGGAACTTCTTCCGGTTCGGAATGCTGTAATGTGTGTTGCCTAGCGCCAGGATGACGCTTAGCTATTTGGCATGGCACACACTTTCTCACTTGGTCATACACAAAGCGTTTCATGTCTGGTATGTAATACCGAGATACAAGGTGCTTGTAAGTTTTATTTGCTCCCTGATGAGCGTTCATGTTCTGATTAGCGTGCACAAGTTCGAACACTTCTTTACGGTTCGCTTTGGGTACGCAAACCTGTTTCTTGTAACCGTTTGCGAATCTGGTAAGCCTATGGAGCAGACCGTTCTCAAGAGTGAAAGAATACGCTGTTTTTTCATACTTAGGGTTAGCTGAGGGGTCGTCTTCTAATATTTTAATTATGTTGCCAAAGTAGGGGTCTTGTCTTTGTGCGGTAGCCATGTCAAAAGACTGGGCTTGGATGGAAAATACCTGGCGCGCCATGTCTTCGCTATCGGAATCAACTTCATCGTCGCGATTAGCCGTATTTACAGGTTGGCGACTTAAGCAGTCGGCCAGTGCATTATTAGCCGACGAAATGTGCTGAATATCAAAGTCGAACTCTTGAAAAAAAATGGCCTTCCTTACTAGCAACGAATTTTCAGCTTTGGTTGTTTTCAAATAAGACAGCGCATGATTATCCGTAAAAACCGTGAATTTAGAGTTTATGAGAAAATATCTAAAGGTCTTTAGTACATATTGCGCTGCTGTGATCTCGAGTGTGAACACATCATATTTCTTCTCAGTGTCTGTAAGACAGCGACTACAGTAAGCTATTACAGAACGCGTACCGTCTTTTTCTTCCTGGAGGAGGGCCCCAGCGATGCCCACGTATGAAGCATCCACGAATACGAGCGTTTTCTTCCGTGAGTCGTAGCTTTTAAGAACGGGCGCAGTTGTTATCATGGTTTTTAACTTATTAAAAGCTTCTTGATGAGTTTCGGTCCATTGGAACTTGACATTCTTTTTCAGCAAGCGAAATAAACATTCCGCGGGGACATGGAAACCGGATAAGAACTTCCGTATGAAGTTAATAAGCCCGAGGAAACTTTTTAGATTCTTCTTCGACTTCGGCTGGGGGAAGTCTGTGATAGCCTTGATAATGTGGTCCGATATTCGGGTGCCCTTTTGAGAGACAAGGTGGCCCAAGATGGGGACCTCGTTATACAAATATTTGCATTTCTTAGTTCCTAACTTGAGATTAGCTTCTCGTAGTTTGCGAAATACCTTCTCCAGAACGTGTAGCATTTCTGTTATTGTGTCGGCACTGCAAATAATGTCATCTGTGTAACATGATACTTCTGAAGCTGGAATTTCACATAGTACCTTGTGCATGAGAAAATTCATTACTGCAGATGAAGTCTTCATTCCCATAATTAACCGATTATAGTGAAATGAACCAATGCCTTCGACAGAGAATGCTGTTAACTCCTTGGAACGTTGCGAAAGTGGTATCTGAAAGAAAGCTGCACGTAAATCAAGCACACTATACCACTTTTTTCCGCCTATGTCAGCTAAAATTTGCGCTGTTGTGGGCTGAGTTAGGCCTAGGGGTTTTAACGCAACATTAAAAGCACGAAGATCGGAAACAAAACGGTAAGAATTATCGCGTTTTTTCACTAAAAGTACGGGGTGTCTGTAGTTCGAACCCTGCGACTCGCTTAGAACACCGTCTTTGACAAGTTTAGCTATCTCATCTTTCATTGTTTCTTGTAAGTTAAAAGGAATTCTATACTGTTTGCTTATAATGGGCTTGTCGTGCGTTAACTCGATGTCATATTCGTAAGCGTTCGTGACACTAGGGGGGTCACCTTCCCATGACATAATATCAGAATAATTGTACACTAAGTCTAACACTTTTTGCCTGTCTTCCTGTGATAGGTCTGGATTTACGTCTATTAGTTTGGGATCAAACTTAAGCTGGCTCGGTGAAGGATTTGCGTTGTTTGTGCATGTAAATGAAAAGTCACGATTAGCCTGAAAAGTGTCGAAATTCATGATGTCCGTGACATCTGTTACTATGTTACATGATGCGATTTCACCTATCTGTGTACCCGCTTTTAAAGTAACAGGCACATCACTTGGGTTAATGACAAGTAAAATTCCTGACTGGGGGTTTAATGTACATTGAGGTACACAAATACCATGAGTAAGCAGTGTTTCAACAGAGGGGGTCAGTAATACGGGCTCGTTTTTATTGTTTCGTTGGAACGAAACTGGCACGTAGTTCTTTGTACGCGGACATAATGTGATATTTTCTGAAATAACGGCTTTTGTACATCTAATTGCAATTCTGTTAATGACTTCATTAGACACTGTATGTGACGAGTGTTTCTTTTTGATATTCCAAAGTGGAATGTGTCCCAGATTTGTGATGGAAATAGTTTTTTCTTTTAATGAAATGTTGCATTTCTGAGCTGTTAAAAAATCATTTCCTAAAATGCAAGGCATGCTATTTGATTCAATTATTCTAAATGCGTGAGAGTATTTAAATTTACCTATTCTCAGTTGTAAAACCGCTATTTCAGATAAATTCACCTGATATCCAGTTACACCTTTTATTGTAGTTTTTGCTTGAATTACACTGGGGAACAGTGAAATTGCGGCACAGTGTTTGAGAGCTAATTTAGGGCAATTTCATGCTGCTGAATAATGATATAATAATATATTTCCTGAATTGGCTCTAATTTATGAAATAAATGCAACTAAACCAAAATGGCGGAAACATAAGACATACATATAAATGAACTTCCAACAACAATTTAATATTCCTTTTTGTGATTACAATCATTATTATAAAAATAAATTTATATAGGCCTATGATCAAAATAATTAAGAAAATATGTACACAATGAAGTAACAAACTATGTGAAACGTTTTCTATACGATTTCCTGCTGTATTGCTTTCGAGGACAATCCCTCTGTAAGCTCCAACAGTAGTCGGCCATCACGTGGCGATCCCACCGTCCCTGGTACCTTTCTTCCATTATTCTTATATCCTGATGGAACCTTTCTCCCTGTTCTTCACTAAAATCACCAAGGTTCTCAGGGAATCTGTCAATGTGGCTATGTAGAAAATGTATCTTCACACTCATATTAGCTCCCAATTTCTCAAAAAGTTTCAACATATTTCCAACTATATCGGGGTACTTTTCTGCTCTGTGATTCCCCAAAAAGTTTTTGACGACGGACACAAAGCTCAGTCAGGCCTCAGATTCGATGTAAGACATGTAAGTTGTAAAATTGGCATCATTTATGAGTGTACGAATTTGTGGTGGTCCGTCAAAGATTCCTGCCTTCAATTTTTCAATACTTAGTCCTGGAAAAGTGTGGCATATATATTTGAAACAATCACCACTTGTATCTAAGGCCTTGAAAAACTGTTTTATCAACCCAAGTTTAATATGCAGTGGCGGAAGGATGATTTTGTCCCTATCTATCAGCGGTTCATGAATGATATTAGCTTTTCTCACTAATATTTTCCCTTGGGGGCCAAACTTTTATCGTCCAATGCTTTTCTCTAGCACGACTATCCCACAAACATAGGAAACAGGGATACTTTGTGTACCCACTTTGCTGTCCTAGTAAAAAAATCACCATCTTCAAATCCACACACACGAGCCACTTATGTTCAGCATATTAAATTTTTTTCTAAAACCATTTTTATGTTTTGGTATTCTTCCTTAAGGTTTGTTGATTGTCCGATATATTACCTAGCAATGCTTCATAAGTTGCCTAGCAACAATTTACAAATAAATAAATAACTTTATTATGGGAATTTCAGCCCATTATCAAACTTTGATATTACCGAGAAAAGCCTAGAGTAATTTTACCTCCTATATTTTCCATGGTGTGTTTATTTTTATAACTGGAGTCAATTCAACTGAACCAATCATACAATTGTCAATAACAGCTGTTTTGTGTGCTGAAACTGTTATTAAACTTTATGCCGCAAAATAAAATCTTTTTTTTGTTCCCCAGTGTTATTTTTGCACCTGACGGTACAATACTCTTGCTACAGATGGATATTTGTGAACCTGTATCGATCATGAGCTCGATTGATTTATTGTTAAGGGTGGCCTTTAAATAAGGTAAACTGTCTTTTTCTACCAATGTTTCTGTATGTTGAACGGTACGAGATCGGGTTGGCGCTTGACTCGTACCCCTATTTAGTTTAAAGAATCCTCTGGTTTATAAAAACAAGAATTTGATTCATGGTTTCTTAATCCACAGTATTCACAAGGGTTTGGATACAATGGACGGGGATTTGCGTTTCGGTTACCCCCGCGTCCTCTTGAATTGAAACGGGTTGACCTAGACGTTCCTCTGAAATACCTATTCCCGCTAATATAACCATTTGCTTGAGGCTGATAACAATTGTTCCCCTGCTCTAAATTGTTTTGGTGGGGAGGGGATCCTCTACAATCTATACATTTAAGACGCCTGGGTAAGTCAATACGGCAATGGTTAGAGATACGCATCTCCCCGAACTGACGTGAAATGCAATCGTCGTGGGTCTGAACGCAGCTGGGCAATGCTGCCGCTTGCTGGGTGCAGTTACAACTAGATGCTATTGGCTTCGATGTGCTTGCAGCGAGAGCCGAGCTCTGAACTGTTGGAGCTAAGTTTGTCATGTATTGAGAACCGAGGGCGTGGTTTGTGGATATGCTTTGTGGTGTGACGTATGCCGCGTAATGGGATTGTTGTTGAGGGGGAAAGGAAGGAGGGGGCGTGAGTGTTGAGTATATACTGGGAGCAATGTTCGCTGCAGGCGCGGGTGCCATATGCGATTGCAATGAAGCCTGGTATTGTAAATTCTGCAACGCAGCAGCTTGGTTTACAAGATTTAATGCTTGAGTTTGCTCATCATTTTTCCTAGCTTGAATAAGTGATTCCTGTCGCTCGCTATTTTGCAAAAATGTTATAAGCTCGGAGGTGGATTCAAATTGTTGATGGCCAATCGCCTGAATGTACTTACTGAGCAGACCAGAGATGAGAAATGACATTATTTGTTCATTGGTGGCGTGGGGAAAAAATCTTAAAATTAATGTTTTTTTCCTGACAATGTAGTCAAAAACTGACTGTCCCAGGGACTGTTTGGTTTCCATAAGAATTTGAGTGGGTTGGGCGGGAGAATAACTGCCGCGAAATAACGTTATCATCTCATCTTTGATCTGCTTTACAGTTAATGTGGCAAATGTGGGCCGAGTTTTGATATCGTTAAAGTACATTAGGGCCACATCTGAGAGAAAAAGGGGTAGCATTTCTTTGCACTGGTCATTTGTCCACGTGAGGGCAGTGGCGACGCTGTCAAATTTTGAGAAGAACTCCTCAACTCGTGAGGGATCTTGCCCGGAGAAAGAGGGTGGGTAGAGGTTAGTCGGTAAGTGTAGAGTCATAGTGGTTGCGGTATGCGATCTAGGTAACTCAGGGGTACTGGTGAAAGGAATCTTCTTTTTCCGTCTGGGAGTTTCCAGACCGCTTAGAAACAGGCGGTATGAAGCTGTTGCCTTAGATCTAGTTAGGGGCGGGGTGGGGGGTTTATGTATTTCTGAAGCTAGTTTTAAAATTTCATCGAGTGACTGATCTAATACGTCATGTAGTGATGTGTTCATTCGTTACTTGTAACTGAATAGGAATGAGGTTTAGGTTGTTTTGGTTGGATAATTGATTTACACGCTCTTAGCAAAATTTTAGACTTTTGACGTTAATGATATCGTTTTCGCATCCGAAATTACAGCATAAGTGCATCTCTGTCATCCGGTGATAACTGACATGAATGAAGAAGTTAATGTGGGCTGTATTGGCACGTACGGTGGGATGCAAAAGTTATGCTAAGGCTTTGCACTTTCGCCATGAATTTAAAAGCAATTTTTATGGGAGCGAATAAAATTGTTGTTGCGCCTATTGCAACTTTACCATGATTCGAAACTGGGATGGGGGGGGGGGGGTTAATATGTCACGCGCAACTTGTACGGGAGTGTACAAAATTACAAGGTAGCCCAAAGCAACTCCACCATGATGCGTTCACTGGTTTCAATTACTAAAACTACGGGGATCGTTACTGTGAACGCTTTAGGGGTCAGATGGTAGAGCTAGGTTACGTTTATGGTCCCCATACAATCTCACTGACAGGCTTCTGGCAGGGAGTGGAATGATGTCAAGGGATGTAGACGACGTACATCTTACCTCTCGGCCAAGCGGTTGTGTGTGGACGTCAGGCGACAGAGCACGGAGTCCTGAGTTCGACGGCCCACGGTCTTCTTGCCCGTGGCTGGCGACGAAGAACACGCTGGTCTTGGAGTATCGGCCCTAGAAAAGGCGCCGGGACGGTGGTCTGTCCGACGGCTACATGTTGTAAGCCGTGGTGCCGAAGATAGTCAACTGCGGTTGCCTTAGACGAAAGCTTCGTCTCGGTTTCCCGAGCCGGGCTGAGACCTGGAAGGTGTCGAGGTCTTCGCCTGGGTTTCTTCTGGAGGTCCTTGGGTTCTGAGATTTGACTCAGCCTTTACTGAACCCACTGAGCCCTCTGAGACTCGAATTCTGGTGCTTAGGTCTTTTAAGCTGCTGGCAAATACTTCCTAGCTGCTTCGACAGCACTTCCGTATTTGCCAGCCGATGGCGGGCTTGAACCCGGTAGTATCGAAGAATGCCGTGTCTCCTGACGTCATGTGTTTCCGCTATTTGTGGAATGCTATGTTGTGTTGTAAATTGTCGCTTGACCGAGCACTGATGTCTGGCGAGAGATTTTACCTTTTTTACAGAGTCTCCCTTGAATCGTTCCACATTCCCCTGCTCGTAGAGTATCCACAGGCTTGTGGTTACCCATCACCTTGAGAAAGATTATATGAGGTTAGTTTATTTGACCCCAAAAAAAAGTTACATAATATTGTGAGGTAAGGTTCCCGTTGACCGATGGATTACGTAATTGATTATACCTTCACCTGTTGATATGCACACAAGAAATTCTTGCTTACGTTGCAGTGTTCATGCATTCTTTTGTACATAAGCAAGAAAATAGATATACACCCAAGAAATTCGTTTTTTTTGTTGTTTTTTTTTGTTATTGCAGTGTCCATGTACTAGTAGTGTTCCTGACCTTGTGGCACTTATAATACTTGTGTTGTTGTTTTTGTTGTATTTACCTTATTATTAATACCCTAATCCATGAATAAAATATTTTTTACATAAGTTTTGCAGTATTATTTGTTTAGAATACTGTCAATTGTTTAAACTGCATGTCGTGAGGTGGAAGTCGTTAAACTTAAAATAAATGTTTAGAGCTTAATTGCATCAAGAAATAACGACTTGTGATTTTTCTTTTCTGTTGTTGTGTGCACACTGTGAATCGAAGCACTTATACACTGTTTGTTTTGAAGCACTTTTATACAGTTTGTTTTGAGCACTAAAGTGTGTCGCCAAGGGTGACGACACGTAGCTCTGTTTCGATGCACTGATTGAAACACAGCGTGGCGGGGGAGGTTAGAGTCCTGGCGTCGAAGATGTTGGTACTCCTCTGGGCTGCTTCCGGATGGAATGACGTCTGTCCCTTAGCCGAGAGTTGGGGTGATTATAGAAGGAGAGTGTGGGAAATATATTCTTGCGAGTAGATAGACTGTGGGGGAGGAGTGCGTTTCACTTTGAGGGTTTGAATTTGTGGAGCTACTGATGGGATTGGGGGAGCTTGATGTGTGGGGACTGCCATAGAGATTGTTTGGGGCGGAGGGGGAGGTCGTACTAATGGGCGAGATAACGACGGCAAAGGTGCACTTATAGTTGGAATTTCGTAGTCTTTACCCTTTGGAATGGTTTTCTACAAGTTCTGATTTTGTAATACAAGTAAAAGAGGATTATACTGAGCGTTAGAATAACGAATAAGGCAATGGATAAATATGACGCAACATGACTTGGGGATTGGAGGAGAACATGGGGTGAGAGAGCATTAGCGTTCTTGGGATAAAAGTAACGGAATTGAACGAAATATTATTTTTAGCAATGTGGGATGTGTCGTTGCAGAATAATTAATGTTCACTGCTACATTCTTATTTATTTATTAATGATTGACTTATTAAAATAAAGCATAAGTTTATGCATTATTGATATTTGTGCAAAATGTTAGTGTTGTTAATATTAATGTTATTATTTCTCACTTTTGATTTGTTATTATTGTTAATAAAGAATAGTTTGAAACGAGAAGAAACGAGTATTCCTGAGCCAACAATTCTAGCTTCCTAACATGCGCTTCTTTATTTATGCTTTGTGAGTTTTGTTGTATTCTTCAGCCCAAACTGTGTCATACACACAGCAATTCTGGGCTGTCAGCATAATCTACTGACACAGTGAAGTGCTGACTTTCATTGGATTGATGAGTTTGCTTGAGTCTATGCTTTTCCATACGTGGTTCCCAAGGACACACGAATTCTGTGGAGTAAGCATATACGCGATGCACGCTGTTTCAACTAATTCGTGTGAATCACTAGTTTGAAACAATTCATCGTGCTTTCTGTGTTGTTGGTTTTTATGTCTTGTGCGCGTGTAAAAATTACTGTTTCTTGTAGCCATGCTATGCTCGGAAAAGTTTGCTATTCTTTCCGTTTCGTTATTCTGATTTGTGAGAAAAAAAAAATCAATCTGGCAACACTGGAGTTGTTGTGCTATTTCTAATATTTGTTCACATTAAAATAAATGCAGTGGTTAACGTATGGGAGAGCCATGGATAAGAGAAAGGAGAATTAGTGCAGTGATTGGGTGTTTAGTGAGTTTTGCAGGAGCATGGGGGGGGGGGGGGGCGACATTGGAGCATGTGCCTGGTGAGTACACAACAAAGATTAGTTTTTCTTTTCTTTTAATCTGCAGTACTGTGAGAGGGATCTGTCTGTTCATCTGTGTCAGAGAGATCGCCCTCAAAGCGAGGCTTTAGTCTAGCTATTGAGAAAGTATCGACTTTCTCTCTATTTCGACCATCTTTGAATGAAACCTTGTAAGAATTCGCGTCCATTTTCTCTACTATTTTACCTCTAAACTTGTAATAGATGGCAAAAGCGCGGGGGGGGGGGGGTGTTTGGGGCAGGTGTATTTTCGAGGATCCAAACATCTTGTCCTATCGCATATTCGGTTTGCTGAGTAATACTATCCGAATATTTCTTTTGCTGTAGAAAGCGCTTCTTTAAATTGTCGTGAGCCAACTTGCGAATGTCTTTTAACTGTTCCAGCCGTTTTTCATTTGTAGGGGCCGTTGCTTGTGGGGGGGATGGGATGACTGCGTCTATCAGCAGACGTGGTTCGAACCCGTGTAACAAATAAAATGCACTTTGGCGGGCAGAGTCGTGGAAGCTTATGTTGTGAGCTTGTACGGCAGATTGCAAATAATCTTGCCATTTACCTTTTGTTGTGAGAACGTAGGGCTTAATGATATTCTTAAGGTAATTGAAGGATGCTTCCACTAAGCCGTTTGTGTAATGAGCCGCAGTATTTACGTATTTTAGCTGTATGCCAGTTAACTGAGCTAGCTCATGCATTAGATTTGAGGTATTTGAAGACGATTTATCAAGAACGATCGTAGCTGGGAGACCAAACCTGAGGAAAACACAATGAAAAAGTGCGTCAGCAATTGATTTGGCATCGTGATTCGGAATGGTGGTCGCAACGACGTACCTTGTACAACTATCCACTACAGATAAAAAATACTTGTGACCTTTAGTATTTGACGCAAGGGGGCCGCAAACATCTAAATGAATCTTCTTGAACGGAACTTCTTCCGGTTCGGAATGCTGTAATGTGTGTTGCCTAGCGCCAGGATGACGCTTAGCTATTTGGCATGGCACACACTTTCTCACTTGGTCATACACAAAGCGTTTCATGTCTGGTATGTAATACCGAGATACAAGGTGCTTGTAAGTTTTATTTGCTCCCTGATGAGCGTTCATGTTCTGATTAGCGTGCACAAGTTCGAACACTTCTTTACGGTTCGCTTTGGGTACGCAAACCTGTTTCTTGTAACCGTTTGCGAATCTGGTAAGCCTATGGAGCAGACCGTTCTCAAGAGTGAAAGAATACGCTGTTTTTTCATACTTAGGGTTAGCTGAGGGGTCGTCTTCTAATATTTTAATTATGTTGCCAAAGTAGGGGTCTTGTCTTTGTGCGGTAGCCATGTCAAAAGACTGGGCTTGGATGGAAAATACCTGGCGCGCCATGTCTTCGCTATCGGAATCAACTTCATCGTCGCGATTAGCCGTATTTACAGGTTGGCGACTTAAGCAGTCGGCCAGTGCATTATTAGCCGACGAAATGTGCTGAATATCAAAGTCGAACTCTTGAAAAAAAATGGCCTTCCTTACTAGCAACGAATTTTCAGCTTTGGTTGTTTTCAAATAAGACAGCGCATGATTATCCGTAAAAACCGTGAATTTAGAGTTTATGAGAAAATATCTAAAGGTCTTTAGTACATATTGCGCTGCTGTGATCTCGAGTGTGAACACATCATATTTCTTCTCAGTGTCTGTAAGACAGCGACTACAGTAAGCTATTACAGAACGCGTACCGTCTTTTTCTTCCTGGAGGAGGGCCCCAGCGATGCCCACGTATGAAGCATCCACGAATACGAGCGTTTTCTTCCGTGAGTCGTAGCTTTTAAGAACGGGCGCAGTTGTTATCATGGTTTTTAACTTATTAAAAGCTTCTTGATGAGTTTCGGTCCATTGGAACTTGACATTCTTTTTCAGCAAGCGAAATAAACATTCCGCGGGGACATGGAAACCGGATAAGAACTTCCGTATGAAGTTAATAAGCCCGAGGAAACTTTTTAGATTCTTCTTCGACTTCGGCTGGGGGAAGTCTGTGATAGCCTTGATAATGTGGTCCGATATTCGGGTGCCCTTTTGAGAGACAAGGTGGCCCAAGATGGGGACCTCGTTATACAAATATTTGCATTTCTTAGTTCCTAACTTGAGATTAGCTTCTCGTAGTTTGCGAAATACCTTCTCCAGAACGTGTAGCATTTCTGTTATTGTGTCGGCACTGCAAATAATGTCATCTGTGTAACATGATACTTCTGAAGCTGGAATTTCACATAGTACCTTGTGCATGAGAAAATTCATTACTGCAGATGAAGTCTTCATTCCCATAATTAACCGATTATAGTGAAATGAACCAATGCCTTCGACAGAGAATGCTGTTAACTCCTTGGAACGTTGCGAAAGTGGTATCTGAAAGAAAGCTGCACGTAAATCAAGCACACTATACCACTTTTTTCCGCCTATGTCAGCTAAAATTTGCGCTGTTGTGGGCTGAGTTAGGCCTAGGGGTTTTAACGCAACATTAAAAGCACGAAGATCGGAAACAAAACGGTAAGAATTATCGCGTTTTTTCACTAAAAGTACGGGGTGTCTGTAGTTCGAACCCTGCGACTCGCTTAGAACACCGTCTTTGACAAGTTTAGCTATCTCATCTTTCATTGTTTCTTGTAAGTTAAAAGGAATTCTATACTGTTTGCTTATAATGGGCTTGTCGTGCGTTAACTCGATGTCATATTCGTAAGCGTTCGTGACACTAGGGGGGTCACCTTCCCATGACATAATATCAGAATAATTGTACACTAAGTCTAACACTTTTTGCCTGTCTTCCTGTGATAGGTCTGGATTTACGTCTATTAGTTTGGGATCAAACTTAAGCTGGCTCGGTGAAGGATTTGCGTTGTTTGTGCATGTAAATGAAAAGTCACGATTAGCCTGAAAAGTGTCGAAATTCATGATGTCCGTGACATCTGTTACTATGTTACATGATGCGATTTCACCTATCTGTGTACCCGCTTTTAAAGTAACAGGCACATCACTTGGGTTAATGACAAGTAAAATTCCTGACTGGGGGTTTAATGTACATTGAGGTACACAAATACCATGAGTAAGCAGTGTTTCAACAGAGGGGGTCAGTAATACGGGCTCGTTTTTATTGTTTCGTTGGAACGAAACTGGCACGTAGTTCTTTGTACGCGGACATAATGTGATATTTTCTGAAATAACGGCTTTTGTACATCTAATTGCAATTCTGTTAATGACTTCATTAGACACTGTATGTGACGAGTGTTTCTTTTTGATATTCCAAAGTGGAATGTGTCCCAGATTTGTGATGGAAATAGTTTTTTCTTTTAATGAAATGTTGCATTTCTGAGCTGTTAAAAAATCATTTCCTAAAATGCAAGGCATGCTATTTGATTCAATTATTCTAAATGCGTGAGAGTATTTAAATTTACCTATTCTCAGTTGTAAAACCGCTATTTCAGATAAATTCACCTGATATCCAGTTACACCTTTTATTGTAGTTTTTGCTTGAATTACACTGGGGAACAGTGAAATTGCGGCACAGTGTTTGAGAGCTAATTTAGGGCAATTTCATGCTGCTGAATAATGATATAATAATATATTTCCTGAATTGGCTCTAATTTATGAAATAAATGCAACTAAACCAAAATGGCGGAAACATAAGACATACATATAAATGAACTTCCAACAACAATTTAATATTCCTTTTTGTGATTACAATCATTATTATAAAAATAAATTTATATAGGCCTATGATCAAAATAATTAAGAAAATATGTACACAATGAAGTAACAACTATGTGAAACGTTTTCTATACGATTTCCTGCTGTATTGCTTTCGAGGACAATCCCTCTGTAAGCTCCAACAGTAGTCGGCCATCACGTGGCGATCCCACCGTCCCTGGTACCTTTCTTCCATTATTCTTATATCCTGATGGAACCTTTCTCCCTGTTCTTCACTAAAATCACCAAGGTTCTCAGGGAATCTGTCAATGTGGCTATGTAGAAAATGTATCTTCACACTCATATTAGCTCCCAATTTCTCAAAAAGTTTCAACATATTTCCAACTATATCGGGGTACTTTTCTGCTCTGTGATTCCCCAAAAAGTTTTTGACGACGGACACAAAGCTCAGTCAGGCCTCAGATTCGATGTAAGACATGTAAGTTGTAAAATTGGCATCATTTATGAGTGTACGAATTTGTGGTGGTCCGTCAAAGATTCCTGCCTTCAATTTTTCAATACTTAGTCCTGGAAAAGTGTGGCATATATATTTGAAACAATCACCACTTGTATCTAAGGCCTTGAAAAACTGTTTTATCAACCCAAGTTTAATATGCAGTGGCGGAAGGATGATTTTGTCCCTATCTATCAGCGGTTCATGAATGATATTAGCTTTTCTCACTAATATTTTCCCTTGGGGGCCAAACTTTTATCGTCCAATGCTTTTCTCTAGCACGACTATCCCACAAACATAGGAAACAGGGATACTTTGTGTACCCACTTTGCTGTCCTAGTAAAAAAATCACCATCTTCAAATCCACACACACGAGCCACTTATGTTCAGCATATTAAATTTTTTTCTAAAACCATTTTTATGTTTTGGTATTCTTCCTTAAGGTTTGTTGATTGTCCGATATATTACCTAGCAATGCTTCATAAGTTGCCTAGCAACAATTTACAAATAAATAAATAACTTTATTATGGGAATTTCAGCCCATTATCAAACTTTGATATTACCGAGAAAAGCCTAGAGTAATTTTACCTCCTATATTTTCCATGGTGTGTTTATTTTTATAACTGGAGTCAATTCAACTGAACCAATCATACAATTGTCAATAACAGCTGTTTTGTGTGCTGAAACTGTTATTAAACTTTATGCCGCAAAATAAAATCTTTTTTTTGTTCCCCAGTGTTATTTTTGCACCTGACGGTACAATACTCTTGCTACAGATGGATATTTGTGAACCTGTATCGATCATGAGCTCGATTGATTTATTGTTAAGGGTGGCCTTTAAATAAGGTAAACTGTCTTTTTCTACCAATGTTTCTGTATGTTGAACGGTACGAGATCGGGTTGGCGCTTGACTCGTACCCCTATTTAGTTTAAAGAATCCTCTGGTTTATAAAAACAAGAATTTGATTCATGGTTTCTTAATCCACAGTATTCACAAGGGTTTGGATACAATGGACGGGGATTTGCGTTTCGGTTACCCCCGCGTCCTCTTGAATTGAAACGGGTTGACCTAGACGTTCCTCTGAAATACCTATTCCCGCTAATATAACCATTTGCTTGAGGCTGATAACAATTGTTCCCCTGCTCTAAATTGTTTTGGTGGGGAGGGGATCCTCTACAATCTATACATTTAAGACGCCTGGGTAAGTCAATACGGCAATGGTTAGAGATACGCATCTCCCCGAACTGACGTGAAATGCAATCGTCGTGGGTCTGAACGCAGCTGGGCAATGCTGCCGCTTGCTGGGTGCAGTTACAACTAGATGCTATTGGCTTCGATGTGCTTGCAGCGAGAGCCGAGCTCTGAACTGTTGGAGCTAAGTTTGTCATGTATTGAGAACCGAGGGCGTGGTTTGTGGATATGCTTTGTGGTGTGACGTATGCCGCGTAATGGGATTGTTGTTGAGGGGGAAAGGAAGGAGGGGGCGTGAGTGTTGAGTATATACTGGGAGCAATGTTCGCTGCAGGCGCGGGTGCCATATGCGATTGCAATGAAGCCTGGTATTGTAAATTCTGCAACGCAGCAGCTTGGTTTACAAGATTTAATGCTTGAGTTTGCTCATCATTTTTCCTAGCTTGAATAAGTGATTCCTGTCGCTCGCTATTTTGCAAAAATGTTATAAGCTCGGAGGTGGATTCAAATTGTTGATGGCCAATCGCCTGAATGTACTTACTGAGCAGACCAGAGATGAGAAATGACATTATTTGTTCATTGGTGGCGTGGGGAAAAAATCTTAAAATTAATGTTTTTTTCCTGACAATGTAGTCAAAAACTGACTGTCCCAGGGACTGTTTGGTTTCCATAAGAATTTGAGTGGGTTGGGCGGGAGAATAACTGCCGCGAAATAACGTTATCATCTCATCTTTGATCTGCTTTACAGTTAATGTGGCAAATGTGGGCCGAGTTTTGATATCGTTAAAGTACATTAGGGCCACATCTGAGAGAAAAAGGGGTAGCATTTCTTTGCACTGGTCATTTGTCCACGTGAGGGCAGTGGCGACGCTGTCAAATTTTGAGAAGAACTCCTCAACTCGTGAGGGATCTTGCCCGGAGAAAGAGGGTGGGTAGAGGTTAGTCGGTAAGTGTAGAGTCATAGTGGTTGCGGTATGCGATCTAGGTAACTCAGGGGTACTGGTGAAAGGAATCTTCTTTTTCCGTCTGGGAGTTTCCAGACCGCTTAGAAACAGGCGGTATGAAGCTGTTGCCTTAGATCTAGTTAGGGGCGGGGTGGGGGGTTTATGTATTTCTGAAGCTAGTTTTAAAATTTCATCGAGTGACTGATCTAATACGTCATGTAGTGATGTGTTCATTCGTTACTTGTAACTGAATAGGAATGAGGTTTAGGTTGTTTTGGTTGGATAATTGATTTACACGCTCTTAGCAAAATTTTAGACTTTTGACGTTAATGATATCGTTTTCGCATCCGAAATTACAGCATAAGTGCATCTCTGTCATCCGGTGATAACTGACATGAATGAAGAAGTTAATGTGGGCTGTATTGGCACGTACGGTGGGATGCAAAAGTTATGCTAAGGCTTTGCACTTTCGCCATGAATTTAAAAGCAATTTTTATGGGAGCGAATAAAATTGTTGTTGCGCCTATTGCAACTTTACCATGATTCGAAACTGGGATGGGGGGGGGGGGTTAATATGTCACGCGCAACTTGTACGGGAGTGTACAAAATTACAAGGTAGCCCAAAGCAACTCCACCATGATGCGTTCACTGGTTTCAATTACTAAAACTACGGGGATCGTTACTGTGAACGCTTTAGGGGTCAGATGGTAGAGCTAGGTTACGTTTATGGTCCCCATACAATCTCACTGACAGGCTTCTGGCAGGGAGTGGAATGATGTCAAGGGATGTAGACGACGTACATCTTACCTCTCGGCCAAGCGGTTGCGTGTGGACGTCAGGCGACAGAGCACGGAGTCCTAAGTTCGACGGCCCACGGTCTTCTTGCCCGTGGCTGGCGACGAAGCACACGTTGGTCTTGGAGTATCGGCCCTAGGAAAGGCGCCGGGACGATGGTCTGACCGACGGCTACAAGTTGCAGGCCATGGTGCCGAAGATAGTCAACTCGCGAATGTACTGCGGTTGCCTTAGGCGAAAGCTTCGTCTCGGTTTCCCGAGCCGGGCTGAGACCTGGAAGGTGTCGAGGTCTTCGCCTGGGTTTCTTCTGGAGGTCCTTGAATTCTGAGACTTGACTGAGACGACTGAGCCCACTGAGCCCACTGAGAGACTGAGACTCGAATTCTGGTGCTTAGGTCTTTTAAGCTGCTGGCAAATACTTCCTATCTGCTTGGACAGCACTTCCGTATTTGCCAGCCGATGGCGGGCTTGAACCCGGTAGTATCGAAGAATGCCGTGTCTCCTGACGTCATGTGTTTCCGCTATTTGTGGAATGTTACGTTGTGTTGTAAATTGTCGCTTGACCGAGCACTGATGTCTGGCGAGAGATTTTACCTTTTTTACAGAGTCTCCCTTGAATCGTTCCACAATATATATATATATATACAGTGTCCCACAAAGGGGTTTACACTATTTGAATGTTAATAACAGAGAAAGTATTACAGATAACCTGATGGAACGTTTTGTATCTGGATCTCATGAGTAGTGCTTCTTGCCATTCATTTGTTTTTCTTTTCTATCAGTTCAGTTGCCAGTAGTGACAAGTAATTGACAAGATGGCTGGGAACCTTTCCGTTGAGCAACGTAAGTGGATTTTAAAGTGTTTTTGGAAATATGAGAACATGAAACAAGTGCAGAGACGATGGCGGGCAGAATTTGATGTATGGACTTCTTGGGGATCTTGTCAAAGTTTGTACCAATGTACCATCCCTCTTTCGTCCGATACTGATTTCTCGCAGTATCAAATTCTGCCCGCCATCGTCTCTGCACTTCTTTCATGTTCTCACATTTCCAAAAACACTTTAAAATCCACTTCCGTTGCTCAACGGAAAGGTTCCCAGCCATCTTGTCAATTACTTGTCACTACTGGCAACTGAACTGATAGAAAAGAAAAACAAATGAATGGCAAGAAGCACTAATCATGAGATCCAGATACAAAACGTTCCATCAGGTTATCTGTAATACTTTCTCTGTTATTAACATTCAAATAGTGTAAACCCCTTTGTGGGACACTCTGTGTATATATATAGCTTAACTATGTTAGTCAAAATTAAACGTTGAAAGCACATTTCAATTGTTGAGAATTTCTCTGAAGAATAAATTATTGGCACCTCACGGGTGTTAATTTGTATGCCTTTATATCCTCCATAAACACTGCAACTCAAGACATGAGATGTAATTTCCCTTCATGTGCTCATAAACCCTATGTATCAAGGTGTCTTTTCGGTCTGGTCTCGATCCGCATGTGGCAGGCCCCGTAAACCTTGATTCTTTATACACTGCAAATGAAAGATCTTTATCGCGCTTTCGAAACATTAAAATTAGTTTCTTGCGCTTGGATGCAATTGCTTACTGTGGAACAATCAAGGATACATTGTCGTAAGTGAAAGATGGCTCCATGTAAATTTGATTTTCTGTGTCTTGAGTGCTGCATTAATTTTTTTTGTCGTACTTTCATCTTGAATATTGTTGACGTACAGCAACGCTCTTTCCCATATTTATTATTCCTAATGTTAATAATTTATCCAGTTATCTGCTTATCTGCTGCATACTCGTTGTAAAGAAGACAATCAAAATGTGATCATAGTTTCAAAAGTACAATTAGTGCAAAAGAAACGCATATTAATCAACCTAAATTTTAATGATGCAAACCCAAGACACATTTCTAACAAACTTAAAAAACCGAGTCATGAAAAACAGTAAACTTTATTTTTCTGCGTTTGTTACTTCTTATTACAAAATGTTTTTTAATCAACCAATTAACCGAGGTGTTTATAGTAGAATTAGCCGGCCCCGTGCCGAAGTGGTTAGCACATGACGCTACGACGTCAGGGGTCCCGGGTTCGAATCCCGGGCTGGGCATGGATGTTTGTGAGTGTCCATTCATCAATTTCATCATATCGTCACTCATCCCCATCTTCGCAAATTAGCCAAAAGTGGTATAAAAAGCAAAGTAAAATAAAGCAAAGCTAGATGATATAGTAAAATTACTTAAACAAATAATAAGCGTAAGCAAAACATATACGTATTTTCTGTCCTTGAACAACACGTCTTTAACATCCAGTAATAGTAGTCACAAGATATGTCTATTTTACAAACACAGGTTATAGAATATTTCCAGCAGTTATTAAACTCACTCTATGATACATATGAATGATTTTGTACATTGACTTTTGCATTTAAAACTGGTGTTAGCAGTTGTCAGATACTACTTGAACGAAATCTGGAATTTTGACTTCCAACGACTAAACCAGAATAATTGGTTAGCTATCCTACTTACACAATACATCTACTTTAATTCCCAGTACGCGAGTTTACGACACCTTTTCTATGTACGACCAAGTCTTCTCTCTCTTTCTCTCTCTCTCTCTCTTTTTCCTCTCTTCTCGGAAATAGAGAGAGGGAGATTCTCTCTTTCTTTCTTTCCTTCTTTCTTTTTTCCTTCTTTCTTTTTTCCTTCTTTCTTTCTTTCCTTCTTTCTTTCTTTCTTTCCTTCCTTCTTTCTTTCCTTCCTTCTTTCTTTCCTTCCTTCTTTCTTTCCTTCCTTCTTTCTTTCTTTCTTTCTTTCCTTCCTTCTTTCTTTCCTTCCTTCTTTCTTTCTTTCTTTCTTTCTTTCTTTCCTTCTTTCTTTCTTTCCTTCCTTCTTTCTTTCTTTCTTTCCTTCCTTCCTTCCTTCTTTCTTTCCTTCCTTCTTTCTTTCTTTTCTTTTCTTTCTTTCTTTTCTTTCTTTCTTTCTTCTCTCTCCATCTCTATCTCTTTCTTTCTTTCCTTAGGGAAGAAGAGAAAGAGAGAGAGAGAGAGAGATCTTTAAATGTATAGCAGCTACATTTTACACAGCCCTTGTATTTTTGAGCCTCCTTCTTCTTTATTTCCTGTCTTCCGTTCTAATTTTCTTGGCCCCCTGCCTTTTAGGGTCCCTGTCTTTTCGGTTCCGTGTCATTTTTGCGTCCCCGTCTTTTCGGTCACTGTCTTGTTGATTTGCTGTGTTTTCGGGTCCCTGTATTTCGGGTGTTTCTTTTCAACTCCCACGTTTTTACAGGTGCATGTTTTCTGGTTCTTGTCTTTTGAGGGACCTCTGAAGAGGTGCTCTCTAAAATCACAGTGTTATAATAAGTGTAGATAAAAGCACTAGACACTGTATAATGCCCAATAAATATTGCATGCTAATTACATGCATGATCTTCTTTGGCCCACAATTGTTATACATCTATACGCTGTATGGCTCGGTATATGTACCTAAATGTTAGCATCAGAAAATATGTACGTATTATTAATTTATTTTATATGGCAAATTTGGAAATGTTAGTAACTTAATTAGAGTCAGGCTTGATGGCGTGAAGTAAATGTGACTGACCTAATTGTTCCCTGAACTGATTGTCCATTCATTCACTGCATGTGCGTTAACCATGAAAGACTTTCGACTTACTCGTATAAACAAGGAATTGATTTTCCAGTTTCTTTTTCAACTTCCCTACATGTTCACCTTTTCCGAAGTGTTGTCTTCTGGTCAGAAGTACTTTTGATCACTGACTCCCATGGTGTAGAGCTAGTCGGATTGGAAGTCTTGCAGAAAACTCCGCTTCAATGTACAAATATTTTTTAAAAAATAACTGTCATATCACCATCGTTTGATTTTCTTCTACTGGGTTTAGATGAATGAGGTCTTAATAAAATTGTAACCAAATTTGTGCACGTGATGCTGATATATTCTGTACTAAAAATAGAGCATTTTTTTATCTGTAGAGATGTACTATCCCTAAAGAACACGCTAGATTTTTAAAACATTTTAGAATCATACGACTGTTGCCTATTAATTCGCCTCCCCAATACACACACACATGCTTATAAGTAGAACAAAGAAAGTTGATCAACATTTGTTTTAACTTCACATTATGGTCAGGTAGGCTAATCGGGACCTGACCTACAGTTGAAAATGCGATCTCAACCACTGTGCAATGTGATTCCGTGGGGTTTCCAACCTAACAAAGCTTGTAAATTTTAGATCGGATAGTTATTCTTTATTTTTATGATATATGTCATGCATGTTCAATGTTAAAATATGCATGTATTTCTTACAGAGGCATATCCTGGTAGAATAGAATATCAAGAAGTTTAAATTGTAGGATTATTTCTAATAATCTAGGGTGGAAATGCGAGTCAGAGGTAATGGACAGTCGACAATAAATATTAATTATGCTCTTTACAGCTTCGCGCCATTATGGAGCTCATAATCACATAAAATGCATCCTTCCATTACTGTCGGTTGGCAGCAACCCGTCAAATTTATCAATTACAGATGCCGCCACCCATTACATGCTGCAACGGTACTAAAGATCGTGTACAACGTTGTATGATAGAACAGACCATGTGTCATATAGTTAAACAAATAAGTGTTTGGTACTGTTTCTTATATTATGTGCTTGCACTAGCTTTGCAGTTAACAACTTTGTATGTTCTTTGTAAGTTGTTTCATTCTTATTCTTTTCATTCTTATTCTGAACAAAGAAGAATACAACTATTTTTAATGCCACAAATCTTTAATTTACATTGGACATCTCTTTCACTGTCAGAGCGATATTGTGATTCTCGTTTGCTTTGCCGGCGTTTTCCTGAAGAATCACTACTTGTATCCCATATCTTCCTTCCGTTTCTCTTGTTTACTTGAACTCGCTACAGAATATGAAACTTTTCATTACACAGGAAATTACCTTCAGAAAACTTGTCGCAGAACTTCCAACCACACAACTTTTCTGTCTCGACAGTGGAAAAAAGAATAATCTGTATTCATATTATTTACTTCATGGCATATGTTACTTTCTCTTAAGATATCACGTACAACATATCAGTAAATTGGTCTACATATAATAGTTATTGCATTAGTCTTTCTTCACTACTTCGGTAGGTTGCAGCGCTGAGAACTCTGCTTACTGTTCTGGGTTCAGTTCCTATGGTGTATGTCATTCTTGTTGGAATTTTCATCCGGTCATTCATCCTCATTGTTGTGAGTAAACAGAAGAGCGACGTCAAGCAACAAAATACAAACAAAATAAAGCGTCCCTTTTTCCAACCTCGTTAATCAAGGATGGAAGAACGGTCTTGAGCAAAACAACCTCAGGTTTGAGCAGTTAAGACGAAGCTGCTTATCATTTTGCGTGTCGGCAAATTTTTTCATTCTCTTTTGTAAACAAGTTTATTACACCTTTTATGAAGAATAATTTATACTCATTTTTGTAATGTGCTATATTTCGAATTTCCGATTGACGTTTCTTCTGTTCGAAAGTATATATTTTTGTGGTATTTTATCAAGGAATTTCTTGTTTCTTTAATTTGCTTATTTGTTTAAAACCGGTTAGATATTCTGCACACACATACACATACGAACTTGTTTCACTTGAAACTCCACTAATAATAATTTCTATAATTTTCTTAACCTGAATCCAATGACTTTCTTAAAAGTAATTCTTACAAATCTAGAATAAGGATTTTTCGTAAAATGCTGCGCTATACGTGTTTCAATACATACACAAAAATTCACTACCATTTCATTCATCTCCTGAAATAGAATCCAAAAGTATATAACAAGAATTATGTATGCCTAAAACCTTAATTCCACGCGCTTAAAGACTCTTAACTTACACGTGGAACAATTATATGTTTACCCAATACTAAAAAAAATATTTTCATTTATCAGGCGTTCGCTATTTTCTCACATGACAAAACCCCTCATTTGCATTTAAGATGCAAGGTATGTCACGAGTCCCTGTATTTTACGTGACAGAATCCGTTTTCAGCAAAGCAGGCAACTTGAAAGGAATGAAACAGCATGTTCATGTCCTATTAGTCCATTGACTCGAAGAACTTCATCAGTGTAATGGAATGCAAAGTTACAAAACCACATCGAAGAACTCATTGCAACGCATTTTCAGAAAACTAATCAACATGTATTTTCCGTCGATTGATTTACAAGTTGTACTGTTAACGTAAAAAAATATACGTTGCCTACATTATAGATAGAAGATAATCGTACGTGAATACACGTTTTATGTGTTATTCAAATCACTGAACCGTCTACAAGAATTAAACTCAGATCCCGTGATTACCAGTGTTTAAAGTAGGATGCACAATCATTGACGCCGTATGAAAGAAACAAGAGGTACCAATCTGCCAAATGCATCAGGACTGCAGTATTTTGAAAGTTTTCCAGTAATTGGAAGACCGCCTCATCTGCATATTTAATTCGTTCTATTATTTGCTTCGTTTTTACGTTGTCATTCATTTAGCCGCTTGTGTTACTTAATCATGCCTTCTATGTTTTCCGTTATTCTATACGCTACTCAAGCTTATGAAATCTCTTAGTTTCCCTTACTTATTTATATTATTATATTTATTATATTGAAGTTTATCTTATGTATTAATTGCCTTGTTTGATTCACAATATATCTAGTGTCATCCAATGGATTAATTAATTCGTTTAATTTCCATAATCAGATTCTCCCACCTACATGATCATTAACACTCACTAATCTTCCACATTCAATATTCAACATTTTATTTAAAACACATTTTTTCTTCGTGAAATGCGTGTTTAATGATCGATGTTAGATTATTCTAAATTTAAAGATAACAGTTTCAATCCTCATGCCGTCAATATTGTACTGTTTTTTCACTAATCCTAAGCCATTGAAGATAGAATTTTTGAATGTATTTTCATTTATTATTCTTTTTTGCTTCTTTATATTTCCCGTCGTTCATATATAACTAGAAATACGAAACGAGTTAACATATTTTCATTTTATGTTTAATTTCAGAACGAAAATATTTGAAGGAATACAGCATTTGTAATAAGCAACAAATTATCAATTTGGCCATAACATTTGGAATTGAAAAAAAATATCACTTGCACATACGGATTTTGACAAACTTCACTTCACGCACCAGATAATGCTGGGGAAAAACCTTAAAAAGAAAACGAAGCTCAATTCATGCAAATGACATTTCCAAGTCAAAGGGTCCACTCTTTGAAATGTGCCCAGAGTCAGTGGCATTTACATAAATAATTAGTCTCTCTGTCTTCCCTCGCTCGGTGTTCCAACAAATTTAAGGTGTCTGAGTGTAGCCTGCAGTATTTGATGTTTCAACATGGAGGGAGACCAGAACTATCACGGTTTGAGCTCCCGTGCTCAAGTGTTTGCTTTCTGGAGCTAGGGGCGGGCGTGGCAAAGGAAGAGTAAGTGACACACATTACACAGATGCAAACATGACAGTCGTTGCGGGGATGTCATTGAACGAAAGCAATTAGCGAAGAGGCCTTAGAGTTTCTGATGCAACATCTCTTTGGCTGTTGGGCGTCCGTGGTTTTACGAGAAATGCTGAGCGAAACCAGGAATCGTGGGTTCCAATCGCTGGTAAGCAGTGCGTGTATGTTTTTTTTTTCATTCACAAAGGTACACCCATGCCCACACACCAAGACTCCAGCCTGGAACCTTGGGTAGCAAGATCGTGAGTCGATAGCTTAATGCACTAGGCTAGCGAGGCCGGGTCGATTCGTTTGTCATCATCGTGAATCCTCATTTGAAGCCGTAGAAAAGTAGCACAAAGAATTAAAACACAATTAGCTCAGCATGGCAGAGTGGTCAGCACGGCGCGCTACGATGCCAGGGGTCCCGTGTTCGAATCCCGGTTTGACAAGGATGTTTGCGTTTGTCCAAAAATGAGAAAAACAGACAATGTATTAAAAATTGACAACCGAGAAAAAGTGAATAACGGGAGATACTACCGCTTAGGAGTATTCCTTTTACTAAAAAAAATAAGTTGGTTGAGCATCTGGCTACCACGCGGAAGCAAATCAACTGGACTAGGTATTTCTTCCAGTCATTTCCCTGTTTCTGCGCGGATCTCAGGCGCACTCAGCCTCGTAAATGGGTACCTGGGGCAAACCTGTGGGGTAAACATCATCCCAAATATGGTCAAGATCAATAATATGTGGAACTCTACACCTCCACATCACCCCATATGCCTTCATGGTATTTGTGCACACGCACAGGGATACCTTTACCTTACCTTGAACAAATAAACTGTAGGTCAAGCTCAAACTAGCATATATGTGCATAAAATGAATTTAGAACAAAAAAAAATAATCAGGACATCCTGTAGTATTCCAACATTTTAAGGATTTGTTGCAATTTCATGATCGTTGGTCACTCTGGGGCAAATTGAGAATACACGTAAGATTTTAAACCAACGAGAATACATAGGATATTTCTATGATCTGTAAATATAGTTTGAGAGTGCTGTGTCATGACAGAATGCATATTGGGTTAACTGGCTGTTCGACGTTTGTTTACTCTGACGTAAGTTCTTTCCTAAGTTGAGCTATTTTCAAAATTCCTAGTCACGAATTGTGACAAGTGGTGTCTTAGGTCGTGCGTGTTATTGATCGTGGGAATAAAAGTACAAGGCCCGTTTTGAATGATTACGCAACTATTGCATTGTAGTACAGCTCATCAGAATTTCTTTAAACATGCGCCAACTTATACATTAAATTGTGGGAACTCTCAAGCAGTTCCTCTCACGCCGTGAAAAAATATTTCCTGCGTTAATGCAAGCGAAGATGAGAGGCACAGGTCAAAAGGGAATAAAGAGTTGTCAGGCTCTCTAGTATTGAATCAAGCAGGGGGAAATTTGCCACTAGGCTATCCTAAGATATAGCCTATGGGCCGAAAATCTAGGGAGGGCGCACAATAATGAGACGCTGAAGAATCTAACTTATCGAAGTTGAATGAATAATTTTAATCACATGTGTCTATATTTTAAAGTTTACAAGTGTTATTAATACAGAGCGTGCAACTAGTGGAAGTGAAGTAACATGATAACAAAACTGTTAATAATAATAAATAATAATAATAATGTCGGGAGGCCTCAAAACAAAGGAGAGCCTAGGGCCCCCAAATTTTATAAATCCCCCCTCCCTGGAAACAAGTGAAAGTTCAATTCATAGCACAAGTTCAATTCCCACTTCTTGCTATTTACATTATTTCTGTGGCACAGTAGTCAGCTACGAAGAGTGCTACGAAAATGGAGGTCCCAGGTCCAAAATATTGTCAAGCATGGATTGTGTTGTCCCATCACCAATTTCATCAGGTTATCATCATCGTCGCGAGGTATAAAAACGACGTAAAATAACCAAAATGGAATAGAATAACTACTTACTACAGGTTCATGATAACTTTGTGAATATTGTTTTTGTATTTCTTCTTGATATACTGATTTCCGTAAAAGGTTGAAGAAGAGAGGTTTTCCAAATTTCGGCACACATTGTTTTGAAATCTAAAAACTATAAGTAGAAGGAATTTGGAACCTTAATTAGTACTCGAAAGTTGATGAGCTTTTGTTTTAAGCTCACTTTATGCACAAATATACTAATCGGGACTGGACCTACTGTTTAAAGTGGGATCCGAATCACTATGTGCTTCCACCGGGCTTCGAACACTAGACCCCTTGATGGCGACTACGTTACCACTACGCCATCGGGGAGGCCCTCGGAAGTTGATGACCTCAAATGCATTAAGCATTCCTATAAAAGTAGCTTCAAAATTATTTTAAAATGACCAAACATTACTTTAGATGCTATTATCTGAGCTTGAATTTATCGTAAATGACAAAAAGGTCACTTACTCGTGACGGTATTTGAATAGTTCGACACAAAACGATGTTTGGTTGTTTGAAGTGCTGAAGCTGAGGAAAAACAATTAAGTTCAATTTTACTTGTTACTTACGTGCAACGATGTGTTCCTTCTTATCTCGTGATCTGCCATCATGCTCCAAGAAGCCAGCCTGCTTTCTCCCTTGTCATTTGAACCTAAGGAAATATTTATTTTCGTTTGTAGAATTTTGGTAGAATCTGTATGAAACAAACATGAAGGAGCGGAATACAGTAATAAAATCTTAAAAATTATAAAGATTTAACAAAACCCTGCTAAAGTATTGAAAAATGAAGAATAACAAAAAATATTTTTAAAACATTCAAAACGAGAACAAGCAACGGGATCTGCAGAAACACTGACAGACAGAGATATAGCACTGGAATCAAAAATTCAGGCATAGCAACGGCTGGTTCGATAGGAAAAAAAGGTGATATAGCAAAAGCACGCTTTGCCAGAGACCCTGGCTCGAGTCCTGATACCCGATGGAGCACAGAGTGGTTCGGATCCCACGTTGAACTGTAGGTCCAATCCCGATTAGCCTATCTGTGTATAAAGTGGACTTACATCAATGAAATCCTTGTCGAGCCTGCAATTTCCGCTTAAAGTTCTACGCAGTACGTACCGCCATCGGCAATAAAAACCGAACACCTAAACGCACGGCCATGAAAATTGGCAGCTGGGCAGAATTGCGCTGGTGCCAAATATAGGAAAAGTGAAGCTCGAGTGGACGAGTGCTGGTTCCCGCGCACTGTGTGGCAACGTCGACCGGGCTGCGTTGCCTAGTTCGAGCGTCAGACCGACCTCTCCGGGGAACGTTCGAGTCCCATTCGATACAGGGCTGGTGATCGTGTGAATTGATATTTCGTTACAAGACCCGGAAATGGAGTCCCATATCTACACGTCGAACTGCTCTTAAACCTCCGAACACACGGCTGCGCTCCGACGTGGCAACGAGCGATCTTCTGCCAGCCGCCTAATTTCATGGCAGTGCATATAGATCCTGAAATGGTCGTTGCCTGCAAGCCGACTTCTTTGTTGCATAACTCGACGGCGACAAGTGGATTCTAATAGCAAATTTTCAGTGGCTACTTCTGTCTCCGCCGTAGAGTTAGGCAACACTCATAACGCCTGGCCGGGAAGGAAGTATTTCAGTATCTAGGTGCCCCATTTTTATTGCCAGTGATATGGCCGTAGGCAAGAAAAATTTTCGGGGGGGGGGGGTCATTCATAATTGTTCCCATGGGCGTCGCCAGAAATTTGAATAATATAAATAATAACAATAATTATACAATAATAATTAAAATTTCATAATAATAAAACAATTTTATTCCAAAATAATAATAATAATAATAATAATAATAATAATAATTATTATTATTATTATATCCTTAAGGGGGCTTACTCAATTCAGCAGATGAGTGAATATCGAGCACAAGTTTTTTTTTTTTTTTTTAATACGTTTCGTACAGTGTGTACTGAAATGCACAATTATTATACTTTGTTATCAAATTTTAAGATACATTCAAGAAAAAGCTCTAAAATTTAGATAGAAATTTTAGACATAAAGTTTTTGTTGTTTGACCTTATAACTTAATTTTTGGAATTTTGAAAAGTGTGGAACCAGTTACTCTCTTTAAAAACTTAGCCTGGTGCATGGATTGTAACCTCAATCGCGTAATGCGCTACGACGCTGGAGATCCTAGGTTTGAAATCCTATCAAGGGGGATTTTCAACTTTATCGGACAGGGAATTTAAAAGTTGGAAATAAAATTTTGGGACAATCATAAGGGAATTTTCTGTGTATACTCCTTGTGACGCAGGAACTAAACTGGAAAGAGGACAGCAGAAATGAAAATGGAGGGGTCATGGGTGGGCTGCAATTCCGAGAATAAATCCTGTTTCACTCAACTTTCAGAATTCCAAATGTATGAAAATTCTAGCTCTATCGTTTCAACATTGTCTCCTTGTATTTGTGTGATGCTTCGAAAAAAAATTTGAAAATAGTTACAGATTTTGGTTTCTGAACTTCCATTAATCCAACATGTCAGATGTTTCGGGGGGGGGGGGGTTGAACCCTAGAAACCCCCTCTCCAAATACGGCCATGGCCAGTGACTGTACATCTCCGGTGTCTGCCAAATCACAAGGTCCCGATGGAGGCACATAGTGGTTCGGATCCCACTTTAAACTATAGGTCCAGTCTCAATTAGCTTTACTGTGCATAAAGTGGACTTAAAACACCAACTCAATCAATCAATCAAATCACAAGGTAAAAACCAGTAAGTTTCATCACATTGCTGACGACATTTCGGATGAATGATTCACGAATGACTATTAGCCAGCGAACAACATGTTGGTCCAAGTTCCATCCTGGACACGTGTTCACAAACTTCTGTAAGCCTTAAATCATTAATCCTTTCCAGTCGCAACATTTTTTATCACGTGTTGCACGTATGCCAACTCACGAACTTGATAAAACTAAGTTGCAAAAGTATGCAACTAACGTTTCAACACGTCTATTTTAAGCTACCATGTTGTGGTGCTAGTGCACGACTCATTTTTCCTTCGTAGAGAAACCAGAATGGTTCAGGCCTTATATTATACAGGCATGTGTTCTACTATTCTATGATTTACTTGCCAATTACGGGCACACACGCACGCATTCTAGACTCGAGAAAATTGATTTGTTGTTTTAAGTCCACTTTATGCACAGTAAGGCTATAGACTCAAGAGAAGCCAGATAGCAGTGGAAAGAGGGTAATTGCAATCTTTCTTTCTTTGGAGCAGTATTGGGCTACAGCCAGATTGCGCACACTTTTCCGGTTTTATCAGTGGTATCTGATAACCTTTGACAAGCTGTCACAATGTACAGGATTGCACACAAAAAAATGAGGCGTTGTTGTCAGATGTAAAATGTTCTCAAGCCGTTCTCACTTCTATTGTGTGTGTGTGTGTATGTGTGTGTGTGTGTGTGTGTGTGTGTGTGTGTGTGTGTGTGTGTGTGTGTGTGTGTGTGGACTTTCACGTGCTTTTGCTGGAAGGGTAGCATTAGATAGGCATAGAGGATGAACCTGATTGGTGGACTAGAATGTAATGGTCGGTGTATCTCCGTATTTATACCGAAGGTCAAGAGGAAGAGCTCGATGGCCTGGTAATATAGAGGTGAGACAAGCTGAGAGGGGACTGACTTTTGGGATTGAGTGGAGAGAGAAGAGGTGGTCAGCAAGGCAGTAGGTCAGAAGTGGAATGACGCTTTGGTCGACGAATTGGAGAAGCTTACAGAGGACTTCGCTTATTTGATTCAGCTAAAGACTTCAGATAGACAGGTAATTATCCTACACCCAGCCATGATTCAGGTTCAACGGTTCAGAAAACCCAACGAGTGACCATTGTCTTTTCTGTAGTTTAGTTCCTTAGTGTGATTTAGTACCTTTCGCATTGCCAAGCGTTAACTCGTCATGCCAATGACGAGTGGTCTCATCAGAGGATGAATGATGAGTAATATACATCACCCATTGATTAATTGGTTAACAGTTTAGGTATTCATAAGATCCCACGAACTTTAAGGTTCGTTACGATATTTACACCGGGTTTTCTGCACTAAACTAATCCTGTAGGCTATCACTGGGTTCATAAATTTATGTTAGCATTTATCTAAATAAATGCAATCACATTATTTTTTAAAAATTATTAATTTGCTGAAAAATCTGAGAACTGATTTTCAACAAATACCAACTCTTAAACAATTTGTGGGATCATTTGTTGGTGTTGGACTGGTTGTAAAACAGTTGCTTTGTGAGGTACAGCAGAAGCAGGGCATTTTTATTGGAAAACCTCTTGCACATGAGTGTAAGAATGAGTAGTAAAATACTCTTCAGCAATGTACACGCACTGCTCCTATGAATACGCCATGCTGAATCAATTAAAAAGCAGGCACAGTAGAGGCGAAAGTGAGCGAAGAGACTTCAATGTAACCAGGGGCAGGCTAGGATTCTCTCAAGAGTCCTATTTCGGCACAAAATCATGATTTACGATTTTTCACTTAAATGTATAGCCAGTACTTGGACACATGTTGCATGCGACTGTTGACAATTTTTCGACCTGCTAGTGTTGCCATATACGGAGATATGTCCCAAAAATGGCACTTTTCACTCAACCCATTATATCGCCAGTCAAAAATTCATCAAATGTTGCACATGACCAGTATTTGTCGCAAATGACAGACTGACATGGAATCAGTCATCAAATGTCTAATTATAACCCTTCGATCATTTCTTACATATTTTCTTACTCAGAAGTTCATTTCTGGAAAAAATTGAATGCTGCTTTTAGTCAGTTATTAATTTATATAATTTTTTGTACTTAGTGAACTGAATTTTAAGCATTGAAAAATATCTCAATGGATGAGGCTTTATAATGCAGAAAACCCGGTGTAAATATCTCTTACGGTTTTCATGCTATACATTTTCAAATTTTGGGTTGGGCGACTTTTGAAACACTCTGTATATGATGCTGAGCATCACGGTATTCAAAACATCGCTAAATTATTTGAGAAAGCAGGAAATGGGGTGTTGGGGGCAAAGGGTAAGACATAGTTACTGACTCTATGGAATGTTCACAACGTTGATAAAAGAAAAAAAATCATTTGCTAAATTACGCTCTACTGCAATTTGAACTTAGAGTCAACAAAATTTCGTACATATTACAGCAAAAGATCACAGTCGCCAGGCTGAAATTTTTAGTCGCCGTGGCGACCTGGCGACCGGGATTTTTCGTGCCCTGGTCATTACCGTAACCTAACCTAACCTAACCTAACTTTTGAGTTTGAGTAAATTGGTATGAAAATTGTATCTTGAAAACCTCAATAGTGACTTACTGTATTATGTAAATTGGTATGAAAATTGTATCTTGACTTGCTACATTTACTGGTCAAATTATATTTTTTTATTTAACCCTCAAGAGATTTACTATTTTATTTCTAATTTCTCTCTCTCTTCTTGTCTAAAGAAAAAAAAGTTTTGCTATCAGACTTTAAAGCTATCAAAATCTGTGCGCAAAACAGGTCAGTGAGATTTGTGCGCAATTCTGGATCTAAAGTGTGCGCAATTCGGTTGCGCGCAGTATTGGATATGCTTTAATTAGGAAAAAAAATATTTTCACAGTAATGTTTAATTAAATGACTCGTAACATGTTTTTTGTTCTAGGAAAAATATCTTACTTAAAAATTTCGTAGTGTTCAATTTACAGATATTTTTATAAATTGCATGTAGCTTCCCACATTATTTGTCAAATTTCATTTTTTTTCGCTTATGGAAGAAACGAAAACGTTGCGACTGATTTTCTTTGCCTTCACATGATATTAATAGTTGTTATTACACCATAGCCGGCCCCATGGCGGAGTGGTTAGCACATCGTGCTACGACTCCAGGGGTCCCTGGTTCCAATCCCGGCCTGGGCATGGATGTTTGTGAGTGTCCATTCATCAATTTTATCATTTCATCACTCATCACTCATCACCATCTTCGCAAATTAGCCAAAAGTGTCACAAAAAGCGAAAAAAAACCCTACGCCATAGATTCAGAATTTAATGGAAAGGGCTGTGTTATTTCTTCCATCGCAATGCTCGAAGTGGAAATTCCTAGACGGGGCGATACTTGATCAAGCCTTAAGAATATGTGTGGGTGTGCTTGTGTAATTCTATGTAGTGGAAATAAAATAAATGGAAGTGGGGGGGGGAGGTTGTTTATCCAAATTATCATAGCTGGGTGCTTGGCAACACAATGTGTTCCCGTCTGTTGGAGCAATGTTTTCATCCATTTAATCTAATCATCTCTCATACTCGCGATAAAGCTTTCGTGTGAAATAGAAAGAGATCCCGCGTACCAAAACAGAGAGCGCTCTCGCCTTTGGTGTGAATGGTACAGGGTTCGATCATCTGTTCAAAATTAAGGGGGTGACGCAGCATCGTGAGGACAGTTGAAGAGCTGCTTGAAAGGGGGTAGTAGCGGACTCCGGTTTTGAAAGCCTGAAAGCGGCCGCGATGTTATTCGATGAGCTCACCACTCGTCAACCAACGAAAAGCAGCTTCGAAGGACTTTTGCACCGCGGAGTTTATTTAGTTTTTGGAGTAGAAAGGAGACACTCATTAACCAAATACAAATAAAATTCACTTTTTTGTCTCTTTTAAAGTAACTAAAAAGTATACCTTACTTCGACGATATAACTGTGCACTTTGTAAAACCAAAGAAATGTAACCAAAGCAGAAATATGCAAACTACAGAGTGTTTTTTTTCTTTATTTGTTTGCAATAGCCGTTTGAAAATGTATGAACGATCTTTTGATAAATGTTGGATTAAACAATATTTTTTCTCTCTCTCTTTGGAGTTTTTTTTGTGCACAATGAATGTTTGTTGTCATAATAACTTGTAAGGCTAATTGAAGTATTCAATCATTCATGTTAAATCTCTCTTTCTCTCTCTCTGTACTATGTACTTTAAAAAGATAGTATGTACATATAGGCATGCTTTGTGTATTGCAGAGTCAATATACATGTTTAACAAGCAGCCTTAACAGAATTACGCAAACAGACTGAGTGAACTTGGTATTGTGTTTTTCTGTTGTGGCATTCAAAGTTGGGCTCACGAGATTCGATTCATGTATATTTGTATATAAAATGGATTCCAATCTCATTATTGCAGATACTCTTGGGATGAAAATGCTGAACAAAAGCAGGGGCGTACTCAGAACCCTTTGGGACCCCCTCCAAAGTCTCTCAGATTGACATGAAACTTTCTCAGAAATTCATGGATTCTTGGTTCTGATATTTTGGCTAAATCCACGCCAGTTCAGTACCACATCTCATGATGGCATTTGCATTTAAGCTAGATAATTGTCGTTCCGCTTTAAGCTATTTAGATTAATCGTGACGATGATATGAAATGAGTTAGAGAAGACTTTATTGAAATCAAGGGGTCTGGCTTCACGGGAGGTACGCTAACCAATACACGACGGACAATGACACGTCTCATCCTGGACTGCAACCTAGCAGGTCATTGCTGCGGGATAAGCTACGCTAACACCTACATCATTGTGAGTGATTTTCAGAGGGTATCGTTGTCTTTCTTGATCAATATGCGCTCTAGTTCCTGCAACTCAACCAGGGGCCTCCCTGATAGCCTAGTGGACCGCTGTCTCTTGTAATCAAGGGATCTCTGGTTCTATTCCCGGTGGAGGGACATTGCAAACTTGATTGATTGATTGGTAGCCTATACTTTATTTTACTTGGCTAATTACGAAGATGAGGATGAATGATGATAAGATTTAATTGATGAGCAGTAGTCCCACGGAGGATTATACTAGCCGCCAGAGCCTCGTTCGCCTGCAACATTTCAGTTACTAGGGTGTTCTACGTTTGACTTTTGGGCGCTTTCTCAAAATCACGGTTTTTAAAGGTCCAGAAATTTTAAATAAATTCAATTCCGGTCCAGGAGAGAAAATCAGCAAGCGTAAATGGGTTCTGGACTGTAAAGTATTTTAATTCGGTCCAGAAACCTTTTTTCCGGATAAATTTAAATGCGGTCCAGGAACCTTTTTCCGGATCAATTTAAATACGGACCAGGAACTTCTTTTCCGGATCAATTTTAATACGGTCCATGTTCTGTACTGAATGAAACAATACGCAACTTGGACAGAATTTAAATCATGGGAGAGAAAAGTTCCGGTCCTGTTACGGAACTCAATAGAACCCAATTGAATTCATGGATTTCTGGACCTTTATTTAACAACCCTGCTCAAAAGGTCACCCCTTACCCCCTCTTTAAATTGTACTTCCAGTACATAAAATGGACCTAAAACACGCTTGGACACAATACAGATTAAACTATGAGGCTTTTGCTTGAGCGAGACCTAAATGCGTATCTCGGATCCAGGTTGCGTGCAGCTCGTACGCCCAAGAATTGTCCATCGGTTCACGCATCATGGTTTCATGCACTTCGGTTGTTTGAGGCAGAAGACAATCGCGTGGACCATGGTTGCTCAGATTAACTGGAGCTTCAAGGACATTCTCGCAGCACAAGAAAGATCCTGTTTGCGATACAAAAATGCTGTGTTGTGAATTCCTCGGAACTGGGTCGCACGAAACAAACAATGAAAGACGTCACAACAATCTTACGAGATAAATGAGATTTATTGCAATATTAGGGTGGGGTACCATACGAAACGATACACCAATATCTCTAAGGTATCCTCAACCGTTGTCATTAAAGAATCATTACTACGCATCACACCCATGTGTATCTCGACCTTGGAAACATGACCTTCGGAGGTGGTTACTAAAGTTTTTTGCTTCAAGGAACACTCATTAGGTTTCTCGTTTCCTCTTCTCTATTTCTTAGAGATTAGCTGATAACACTAACGCCTTGTAGCCTTCAAAGTATTAGATTCTTTACAGAGGAAAGTTTTAGTTTTTGGATACACTCATTCCGTGGTTCCTAGGTTCGAATTCTGTGCAAAACACGGACATTTCATTGTAATTATTCCCTCGTCAATTTCATTCGATCACCATCATCACCTGAAAATTTTTACCTGGCGCCTGCATTTTAAAATTCAGTCCTATTTTTTATGTATATATATATTTCGAGTTCGGTTACGGAAATAAAATATCCATTACCCTTTTTAAAATAACGAGTAGAGTATGTGTCTTTTTATTCCTGACGTCTGAAAAATTGAGAGGAGACCGAAACTTATTGTCGTCTTGTTCGATTGAGTTGGTGTTTTAAGACCACTTTATGCACAGTAAGGCTAATTGGGACTGGACCTACTGTTTAAAGTGGGATCCGAACCACTATGTGCTTCCACCGGGTATCGAACCCGGGACCCCTTGATTACAAGGCGACGACGCTACCACTGCGCCATAGGGGAGGCCTCGTATTGTTCGAGACGTTGTTAAACTTTGATGTATGATATTTGAAAGTTTCATCTTAACCAAAGCTGCTTCATTATGCGACCAATTCTGACATACTACTGATAGATATCCTGATTATTTAGATATAGTGTACAGCCTACATGTTGTTTATCGTAATTGCAAAGTTGATTTGTCAGGAGCAATCGTGGATCTGTTGTGTGGTATAGCTACATTGTTAGAGAGTTCGGAGCATCGGTTGTTGTTAAGTCCACTTTATACTCAGATATGCTAATCGGGATGCACTCATAGTATAAAGTGGAATCCAAACCGCCCTGCAATGAGCCTCCACCCTGAATTGAACCCTGAAGAGAGTTTCTACATGCGCATCGGTACTGTTTTTTCAATGGCAGGAAAGAAAAATTTAATGCAGAAAACTCAATTTCTGTTTTTGATTAATTGCATGTTCATCCCTCAAGGGATAGCAAAGCATAACGTGTCCCTTTCCTGTCTCCCATTCCTCTGCTAGTGCTTGTCAAAATTAAATTTAGTGACTTTACTGCATTACATTAAGACATACGTTATTCATAAGAGAGGAACTAGAAATAATGACCAAGAGGCTGTGGTGCTTTCATTGATTGGGATATCCCCATTGGCCTCGCTTTCTAAAGAAGAGAGCGTGGGATACGTGAGAAGATTGTAAAATAGAGAATTCCCTACGGAAAACAGAAACCATTTTCTCCTCTTTTACCATCATTCAGTGAACTATCCACTCACTCCATAAATATTTCCTTACACACCCCATAAAATTATTCACAAAAGCCTAATTTATGGTCATTTTGGTGCTAAATTTACCTTTTCCCCCACCTCCTAGATTGAAAATTCTGGATAAGCTCCATTCGATCATCTCGTTCATGGAATAATAGATTGTAATAGTTTTCTGAAGGGTGCTATTTTTTCTGCTTCCAATATATGTGCTGACCATTCCATTGCCACGTGTAGGACGCATAGACTACATTTTTGGCATTAAAGTAACTATTCTACTAACATTTTTCTTGCAGTTTGTGTGCAATAAATAGTGAAACTAAACACTCTTGATTAAATATAACTACCCTTAGAATAGTTTCCCAGATTTATAGCTACAGGTGGACAATTTTTTGTCACGGGTGGGACAGATAAAACACTTATTTTTACTAAATAAGAACTTTATTTCAATTTATGTGAATTTACAAATGATGAAAAATACATTATTTAAGACAAAGAGAGGAAGGAAGTAATTGACCTTTGAATATTCTAGCGGAGTTGAAGGGAAAATGTAAGAGTTAAATGAGAAATTAATTGTTGTTTGGTGTTACGGGTTGGACACACTACAAGACAAGAGTAAATTAAATAGTTAAACAAGCAACATGTAAAATGCCTTCTACTATTAACTAAATTATGCATGTATAATACTTGAATTGCTATCCAAATGACAATTTTAGATTGTACTCTCGAGCAGAAGCTGCGAGGGGACGTTCATTTGTTTACTGCTTGACCAAGGTGAGAAAACACCTTTAACACTGTCGTCGCACTGTAATTCAGAACCGCCTACTCACACCGTTATTCAGTCGCAAGTGTTCGCATCATCGTGAAGGGGAAAACCGCCACAGCGAAAGCAGAGACGTAATATTTAAAGGTGTTGAGGTTTTTATCACGCGAGGGAAGTTATGCACATGGCAACACGGGGACAGTCGGGCACAAGTGAAGGAGGAGCGAGAATAGAAAACAAATGACTGTCCACTTTAGATCGGAAGTTTGCTGGGTTCTTCTTCTCTTGGATGCGCTGTAGCTGTCAACTTCGTCGCCGCTATGTTCATTGAATCACCATTGTTATTTTCAAACATCTAGGGCAGGGACATCGCTAACAATTTGGACGTGAATGGAAACAATAGTGGTTTAATCTAAAGTTAATTATTCGCTAATGAGTATTGCAGGTTAGTTTACCTTAATAAGGAATTTCTCAACTTGGAGACAAGACCGAAGCAAGAACGTGAATTTAGTGATAGTATCGCAACGAAACCGAGATTCGTTCTAGGTCTCGTCTCGTCTCGTCTCGATTTATAAACATCCGTCTGGTCTTCGTCTCGGTTTTGCCCCGTCTTGAAATATACGAGTGTAAACAACATTTACGACGCGTCACAGGACAAATTTTCACAGCGTTCGTAGAGGTATTCAGACAAACAATGTTTCTTGATAAAGTGTTCTTATGCCTCGTTTCGATGTTTGAGAAACTGAATTTTAACCTGAATATATGCAACCACTCACGCCCTGAATTGGCACTTATGGATTGACTTTGTAATTACTTTACAGTTACGGACACTTTTGATTTGTAACAACCCCATATATTTTCAATGGGATTGCTTCAACCCAGAAGTGTCCGTGACTGTACTTGATAGAGTGATTTGCTTTTTTTTTTTTTGCTGTAATTACTATAAACAAAATATATGACTTATCTAAAAATAACCAGGTATATATCTGCTCGGCATGTCTGGAGAGGTCAAGTAAACTTGGTTTAGTTAAGTTTTACCGATATCTTATAAAAATCTCGCGGGCACTAAGTCTCGGTCTAGTCTCGATTTTATAAAGGTTTGTCTCGTTATCGGTATCTTTTCGACAAGTCCCGAAAGGTCTCTTCTCGTTCATGTCTCGATTTTTACAGAGCAGTTTCGGTAGCACTTGAATATGAATTGGGTTCAAACACAGTTCTCATTCACGAGAATTGGATAGGAAAGTTCCTACACAGCTTGAGTCAAGGTGGTGAGGGTTGAAAGTTTGAACAAATGCTTAATTGTTACGATTCCATAAAACATTTGATTCGGAACGACACGAGCTTTGTACACTTATGCCATGATGGGAAGATCACATTTTCCGATACGTCCAATGAGAGGAGCTCACGTACGTATTCATCAGCTCGATGGAACGGCAGCGTGGAAAGAGGGAGTTTCGTCTCGCGGCATAAGTTCGAAGTTTCGCCACCTGATGGCGCCAGGCAAGCAGTAGCTAAAACTTGGGACGCGAAAACTCGTTGCACAGTTGTGTTCGGGCAGCAGGCGATTTGACTGCTCTGCCGAGGGAAGGTTGTGTCTGTGACGGTTAAGTTTAAGTTTGCACGTGCGTTCGACAGGTTTGTTTGTGAACAGTAAAAATGACTTTCAAGCCGTTATCGCTTAATATTTTGATAGTTTTCGCTGCTTTTGGTCCAGGTAAGTGAAGTTTTTCGCGAAGTAATCAAAATATTTATTGACAATTGTTTACCTGCGTGAATGCACAATAATTACGATATGATGCAGTGTTTATCCCAGACTTACAATTGGCCTATCGAAATAAAACTTGGTGTAGGCCTACTTGTATGGCGCAGTGGAACAAGGCTGTAAGTTGGGGGATACAATTTTAAAAACATGAAAATGTTGTTAAATCATACAGAAGTTTAAAAAATTGTGCAAAATTTGAAAATGTTAATGCGAGATGATTTACAAGGGAATAAATTTTGACTTCGCGTTCTGTTTCACTTAAGCTGATTGCAACATGAACAGAATTTCCATTTTATGGCATTTCTCTCTTGAAGTTTCGTTTCGGTGTAATTTATTGCCACGTTTGAAACAGAATTGTGACGCTTGCACATTTGGAGGTATTTTTGCGTGACACGTTTTATACAGATAAGTTGGCCGGTGCTCCATTCATTCATTTTTTTAAAAAAAATCTGAAATCAGAGATATTTTAAGCTCCTCGCGGATGTGTCAAGTGGGTGTTCAAGTCTGGATTCCTCTCGCTTTTCAGCGGCGCGTCTGTTGATGCTTCCACCGATAAGAATGTCTGGAATCTAGCTTACATGTGCACGAATTTGCTTGTCATATTTCTTCGTCAGCTTCGAAGATGTATTGTGAAGGAGAAATTTGTCCCTTTTGACTTCTTGTGTAATAAATGACGTTGTATTTGGAGTCATTCGCAAGTTGACAAGGGAATTGTTAGTCTGTATTAGGTAAACACATCTATGGCTTTCCGGAGGTTTGAAAAGCCGGCCTCCGTGACGGAGTGGTTAGCATATCGCGCTCCGACGTCAGAGTTCCCAGTTTCGAATCCCGTCATTTAACTCAGGGTTAATTGCATTGTACAATCACCGACAATTAAAATGTGACACTGAGATCCTGACTGGCTTTTCGGCAGTGCATTATGTGTGTTGCATAACTCCACGGCAATGAACGAAGGGTACCAACTTTTCAATAGCAAATTCTGCTATAGTCGTAGTTAGGCAACACACACGACACATTGCAGTAAGTAAGCTGTGTGATGCACGGGACTCAGAAAAACATGTGAGAAGCACATAGTTGTTTTTAATTGATTCTGTGATTTGAAGAAGTTTCAGGGTACCATATTTAGACACAGTTTGCTTAAGACTTTGTACTACAATATGCGATGAACAACATTTTTATATTTAAAAAAACAAATTTTTAATATTTTCTTTCCTTGTGTAACGCACGGGACATTTAATATGTGATGCACGGGACATTTCTCTCCCTTATGTTGTCACTCCACTGCAGGTGATGTCTGTCTCCATAAACGCTCTCAAAAGGTGGCAACACTATTTTTAAAGTATCTCAAGGACAAAAGATTTGGTATTTTAAGCCTTTAAGAAAAATTACCTCATAAATATATTCAACTATATGTTACTTAATTCTGCATAATTGTATTGCAGATTTGCATATTACAGTGTAGAACTAAACTCCTGTATTCTAAGGGCCTTTCCGATGGCGCAGTGGTAGCGTCGTCGCTTGGTAATCAAGGGGCTCCGGGTTCGATAACCGGTGGAGGTACATGGTTCGCATCTAGCCTTACTGTGCATAAAGTGGACTTAAAGCACCAACTCAATCAATCAATCCTATATCCTGTACATTGTTTACAGCTGCTTCAACATTCTATGGTGAATGTCAGATATATCTTGTGTGCTAAGATACATGCTTTAAGGTAAAAATACTGTTACTTGCTTTGTTGGTACTCTGTATGAAGCAATTGATCCTAAATCAGAGACCATCGCCAATATTGATGAAGTTATATGATCGAATGAACGAACATCTTCAGAATTCAAAAGTAAAAGGCATTTTTTTTTGGCAAGAACTTGGTTGCAAATGCAGAAAAAACATTAATGCGGAAGTATTTTGCAACTTTACATGGGGATGGAATCAGCGGACAAGCAAAATCACTTATTCGTACTCATGTAATGAGCAAAAGTAAATCTGCACCAATTGTACAGACTACTTCAGATTTTTCAGAAGTAATTAGAAATCTCATGCCCAAAACTAAAGTTATTTTGATAAATGAAGAAGCCTTTCACGAGAGAAAAGTTGGGATTATGCTCAGCCAATTGTAGGCACCAAATCTATACATACCATCAAAGCTGTTCAAGGTAGATATTTATATACCGCTGGGAACGCTCCACCTCATGAATTAGAAATTCATGTGAATGCGAATACAGGCTACAGCACTGGTGACTGGGACGTAGTAAGATATGACTACGAACACTATCGCGGTGCAGTTGCGAGAAAGGTTGCTGATGATTATGAGATATCCGTAATGGTGAAGGCTGGTGATACCAACCTCTTGGCCGGCCCCTGTGGCGAAGTGGTTATAGTACATTGCGCTACGACGCCAGGGGTTCCGGGTTCCAATCCCGTCGTGGGCGTGTGTGTTTGTGAGTGTCCATTCATAAATTTCATGACAACATTACTGATCCCAATCTTCGCAATTAGCCAAAAGTGGCAGAAAAAACGAAATAAAATAAACCAAACCAAATCAAATTAAATCAAACCAACTTCTGGAAGTGGTCCTTGAAGACTAATAAGTTACTGTACCCAACCCGGCAAAAAATGCCTCCTCTCATAGTTAATTCCTGAGGACAGTTCAAGTTTCAAGATGTTATGCTTTGAAGTGCGATGCACGGGACACGAAAACTATTTGCACTGGTGTCTCAGTTGCTTGAATATAATTGTAATAATTGCATTTCCAGTACTTCATGCTGTGTATTGAAAGTATATTTTAGTTTTGAAATGTTTTTCTACAAAAAATTCTTTCTCCACAAGAAAAATTAATATTTTGCGTGATGCACGGGACAAGCCGCGGAGTACGTTAAAAATTCCAGTTTTGCAGTGTATTAAAAGCTTAATTCGTTTATTTCCATATTCAATATGCAGCTAAGTAACACTTTATTTGATAAAAATAATTCAAATATGTTAATTATATATATCTATAAAAATATATCCGTACCTGAGGTAAAGTTTGAGTTTTTCACTTGTAAATTGATCTTCAACTTTACAGATATTTATTTTTTAATATTTTCTAATTATTTACCTGTTTTTTGTTTTTCATGATGGTTTGGATTGTACTCTACCTAAATACCATGAATATAAAATTAATATTGCAACTTCGTTATTTGATATTCTGGTTTCACTTTTCAGAGAATTTCCCATATGGTTCCCTCTTTCCCAAAGTCAAAAACTAGCAACCAGAATCGGGGGACGCAGAAACCTTCAAATACCACCCAGCACACGCTCGCTATTCTCAGAAATATCTTGTTACCTTCTCACCTTGGTATATTAACAATTACATCAGTTCTCGTACCAAAGGCTAGACTAATAACAAGGCTACCCAGGAACTGCAATTAGTTCCATTACCACGTAATTACCTTAATTGCTTCCAAATACTTGACATAAGCAGATGGAAAATGTTGTGGCAGATAATTAGCTTGTCAAAATAGTTTACAGTTGCAAAAAACTGTTCTTAAGAGATAAGAGATGGTACAGGTAGAAGGGAACCTGACGGGACAATTCATGAAGAATATGTTAAAAGTTTACAGAGTAGATGACATCAGAAATTTTGGACGTTGGAGATTTTTATTAACACAGACGTGTTTGCATGGATACAGTCCTATCGTAACTAATTAACTTATATTCAACAACCAAAGCACGAACAAGTTGGGAGGAAATGTTTTAGAGATGATTTCTTTAAATTTATTAAAGACTGTTTGTGTGAATTTCAAAAGAAATAATTTGGTTTAAACTGTAAATAATGAGCTTAAACCTAGTTATCCAAGTACTGCGATTTTATCCGGAATACTTTTAAAATAGAAATCCAAATATTTGTCACAGTTTAACAAATGTATCCCCAGGATACATTTGGATAAATTAGGATAGGTAGAGTTTTGCTTACTTTTTAAAGGAAGCTAACAATTTTTTTTTAAAGCAATGGTACCATGACGTTTCTCCTCAACCCATAAAGGTTTTAAATTAATAACAACAGTCACACTTTATTTTCTCCACACGTTTGAGTTGCACATTTGTGCAATACCTGGAAATGGAGGCATTTTACCGAAAAGTTATGGGTCCATTAACATAAATCGAGCTACCAAAGGCTTTTACTAGCATACTATTAGTGAAGTAATATGGTATTTATTCTATGCAATATATCTCGAGGTGCAAATCTGATCTGAAGAGCTGAATCACATCAGAATTAACCAATAAGCGTGCAATTCTCTCTGAACCAAGTGCTTTTGTTTACCTTGGTTTAGTTCTTAAGAGTTTGGAAAATTAGTTTCGTATAACGGAATTTCTGTCACGAGAAATTGTAGGTGGAAATTGACACACGCGCTGCGTCTCAAAATCTGAACGCTCACTTTTGAATCACCCTCTGTGTGTTGGTCTCCGAACCAGGGGACGGTAGTTTGTTTTTCTTAGCAGATACTAACGCGTTTTACCCCTTAAACTATAAGATAGACTTTAAAATCGTTTTCAGTATAATAGCGAACAGAATGTTAAACTAAAGTCTTCCGCACTTCGAGTTTGGAAAAGAGCACACACATAGTTTATTCGGGACTGGACCTACAGTTTTAAGTTTGATCGGAAAAACTGTGCGTCTACACCAGGTATCGAAACTGGGACCCCTTTACTACAAGGTGACAACGTTACCAGTGCAACATCGGGGATGCTCTTCGAATCTGAAATTGAGAATATATTGAGTAAGTATTGCGAATTGATTATATAGAGAATATATATCACTTTTATAGCAGAATTCATGCCCAATTTATAAGAAAGCGGGCGGGGGGAGGGTATCCTAATAGTTACTGTGGGGTCTCACTATCGGCTATGAGTGAAATTTTATGTACTTCCACCTTTGCAAGGAGGATTTCGCAAAAATTTTGAAACGATAGATACTGTACTTCTATTAAAAATAACAATAAAGAAAAAGGTTGGGAAAAAGGAAGGGAAATTGTATTACTGCTACGTGGATTTCGAAAAGGCTTTTGACAGGTAACAGACAGATGATGTGGATCAAATTGTGGAACGTGAGTGTCTGCCAGAATGCTAAAAGCTCTCCAAGCAGCATATGAAGTGGTAAAGTTATGTGTAAAATGCGGGAATGAGTGCGTGACAGGCTCAAATTAATCAATACCGGGGGTGAAAGAGGGGTGCGTCCTCTCTCCGTTGTTTATCCCCTTCATAGACGATATTGTGGAGGAAATGAGAGGAACATGGGGCCACCGACGATCTCTAACACAAAAGGACCACTTCTTCTATTTTCTGACGATGTGGTCCTAATCTCTGAACTCGATAACTGGTTTGCAGGGAGGTATAGATCTGCACGGGTTCAGAAAAAAAGTGGGGGCTCTGCGGGTAAATATCAAGAGACCAATCAATTTTTTTTAAAAAAATGTTTTACTTTGTCAGTTTTTCTGCCACTTGTGGATAAAGACGACGATGAGGATGAGAGACGATTAGATGAATTTGAGTTTTTGTTTTAAGTCCATTTTTATGCACAGCTAGGCTAATTCATAACATTCCCCCGCCCGGTAAACGAATAAAGATCCTGTCAGGACTTGCTCAGAATATTGTAAAATAAGGAGTTTTTCACATGAAACTGCGAGAACGCTTACCTTTAGAAAGGCAGGCGAAGGTCAAGGAAATGGAACAAAACCAGGTGAGGAGAGTAGCACGGGTCTTTCGTTGGTAATCGCCCAGAGGAACAACAGCTAGAGCTATAGATTTATTCGTCACCCTAACCTGCCATTCTCTTTGCTCAGTCAGAAGTGTTTGAATCTAAAACATTAGTTTTACATTAATACCTAAATGCTAAACTAGTTACACCCACCTGGCCCTTTAAGGCCGTCTCTACCATCAAGTGCTACAATTGGTGGGGGTGAGCAAACCCCTTGGTTCGATCCCCGAATTCCAAAGGCTGGAACACTACGAATCGGGACTGGATCTACAGTTTAAAGTGGAATGCGAATCACTATGTGCCTCCACCGGGTAGACGATTAGATGATAAGGATAAGATATATAATACCACCATCTCGCCAACGAAGCCCTCTGCTTGAATGGTCTTTGTGAGTGTCCTTTCATAAATTTATTCTAATCTCTCATCCTCATCGTTGCGATTTGCCATTAGTGGAAGAAAAGCGATGCTAAATGAACAAAATTATTGAATTAGAGATGTAATGGGCTCAAGCTCAGAGGCAGGTCAAACTGGCAGGTTTATCGGCGGGTTTTCTCATCCACTCAAGGCAAATTTTTGTACGGTTCCTTAAGTAAGTTTGTAAGTCCACTTTCTGCACAGAAAGGTTAATCTGGAATGTAATTACAGTTTAAAGTGGAATCAGTACCAGTTTGTACCTCCTGGGTATCGAAAGTAGGACCCCTTGATTATAAGGCGACATCGTTACCACTTTCTTCAGCTTCTTGTTCTTTTCTTCTTAGTTAATGAAGTAACTTAAATTTAATAAATACAATTCTTCAATTGTGCTTTAATATGTAGGCCTAATATTTGTCTTAACATTCCTCTGTAATAGACACAGCTGTGAAATGACCCACAGGCAAATCTAGTTAGCTTTGGTGTTTCCACCCAATCAAAGGGCTGTCAAAAGAGGTAAGCACCTTTGTCCTCACGAGAACCATTGCAAAAGTGTGTTGATAGCCAAGGATCTCGGCTAACAGACCCAAAGACCATGGAAAGTCTTCACAGCGCAGGTAATGAAACGGATCTTCCAGCGGTTGCCTTTGTCTGCAGAGGAACTGAGGATCCTCAAATGAAGCATTACGGTTGAGCTGGTGATGCAAAGAGCCTTGCCGCAGGTACAAAATGCTTCATTTTGCGGTCTAATGATTAAAGCACGAGATAAGTAGGTGGAACTAGTAACATATCTTATGGCGTTATTTTAAAGGGAACTTGGTATTTTCAGCTGCTCAGTTCGATAATTCTGCAGAGATAATTATAGGAAATTAAACATGTCATTGTATGTGTGTTATATTTAATGTACTCACGATCTCGCCACAAAAGGTGCCGGGTTCGTATCCCGTATCTTGGTTTGTTTGCGAATGCCATGAATTTCATCTAGGCACCATTCACTCTTATCGTCGCAATGAACCAAACGTGAGAAAAACGTTTGTTATTTTTCCGTAGCAAGCCAAGTTAACCACGATGGTTCAATACCTTGATTGTTCTCTGCTGTTTTCTTGCTCCGCCTCCTACTATTCAAAGTGCCCAGTATTAAAGCATCACCTCTTAACACATAATCACTCTTTCCATTGTTATAGATCGGAATAAACTTTTCTCTTCTATTCATTTGTCCGTTTTATACCCTTCGAGCTACCGTCTCTCCGAAGCGTCAAGCCTTTCTTATAACCTTTCCTCACTGGAGGCACCTGTCTTATTACTACAGTCCCAAACAAATCTCTCACAATATAAGCAACAAATTGTCTAATAAATAAATAATAACAGTGTAATTACGGTTCCTTAACTCGAAATTACATACTTCTTTCAAAATGAAATATAAAATAACGCTGAAGACGTCGTATACAATGCTGAGATCTACGCCTCAATCAAGATCATTAATGCACAGCATACTGAACGAATATAGCGGCAACACAGTCTTTTAAATTGCAGGGCATAACCTTGACTACTTTTATGTGTGCATCAGAAGTTTCTTCAGAGCTATAACTTAAATTTGAAGGTTATACAGCCATTGTTGCGTTAGTGTGGAGTATTTTAAAGACTTATTTTTACATCTTGCGTTTGCGTTGATGCAATTTCTTAATGGTGCAATCTTACTTACGTATGTTCTAATTCAGAACAGGACTAATTGTACGCAAACAGTTTGAAAACTATGTTAACAATTATGGACTAGACTAGATTATTTTTTCTTGTAACTGAACTGTTTGCAAAATTTGTTCCTGAATTCAACCACGTACTTGGTACTAGAGTTGCTCCACACACGGTATTGTGATATATTCCGTTCAGATGAAGTAGTTTGACGTCTATCGAATGTACTACTTACCTGAACAGGATTATGCAATAGCTCTTATAAGTTAGGATATTTTGTGTTTTCATAGCTGATGTCGCAGTTTTGAGATATTTTTCAAGGAAATATTATTTATTAGATTTGAATTCGTTGGCGTTGAGGAGAAATGAGTACCAGCAATTACCCTTTCCCTTTATTGTTGTATCAGTATTGGAATTTACATTCATATCAATCTATTTCTAGTGTAGTGTGCGTTGTCGATTGGTAAGGATCCAGAGTGAAGGTTCTTTCTACTCCACTGAATTAGAATAAATATTGATTCTGTTTGTATACATTCATCTTTCCGCCTCTGTATAAGGAATAAATTAGGTAAATATATTTCTCTGAGATTAGCATCGTGAAATGAATACGAGAAGAGTTTTTGTCGTATCTATAGTTATTTACATCCCTTTTCTACCTCTCTAGGTTAATCGCGACTAGGAGTATGAATAATGATTAGATTAGATGAGATAAGAGGGCAAACGTTATGAAACTAACACTCATGCCCTAAATGAAACAAATACTATCCGAGGTTCAATCGTGAGTCAAGCACTCAACGTACACGGGCAAATAAACGGAATAGTTCGAGGAGTATTCTGGTCATACACAATGGTAGTGTGCTAATGTGTTCTAATTATCTGCATCATCACAAGAGAAATGGAACCAAGCGTGGGCATTGTTGCAATTTTCGAGTTTGCACACTTGCAATAAATCGGAATTAGATTTGCATCACGAAGGTTTTACTTGCTAGACACATACTGGATCACAAACACCTCACGCTGTATCCATTTGAAATGGCTACTGGCGCTGATTTTAATAATCACAAACGTCGCTGTTCTAATAGCAACAGGTTTCCTTTTTAGCTTATTGCTGCTCATTACCTTCTGGATGTTGTGCTGGAGATTTCCTGTCAGATTAGCATGAGATATGTCACGGAAACAGTTTGACAGGCATTTTAGTTGACTACATTTCTAGCAGATGTGTTCGCCGGAGATGGAGAATTTGACAGCAGATTATTTGCAATGCAGGAACGGAACTTGACATATTCGAATGAACCAATCTAGCGGATTTTTCAGAACGTCTGATGGTAACTTTCAAGATAAAAAACTGATGGCTATATTATCATTTCTTCACCTATTTGTATTTTTGATTAACCTTCGTCACTTTCATTAACTCTCTAGGTTAATCGCAACGATGATAATGAAAACCCAGGAACCAAGGATTTGTAGCAACAATATTCTCGTGCTCAAATATTTATTCCGGGGTGCAAGGGGTAACCTTTCCAAAGACACCCACATGTCAACCTTCCTTCCACGTAGAACATCCTGGACTGCATTTTCCAGACTAGCGAGGCTCTGGCGTCTGGACTTAATCAGTATAATCCTCTGTGGGGCTCGTGTAGTCCGTATATGTTTGTGATTATCCCTTCACCCATCTCATCTCATCAGCATTCGCCATTTTTGCGATTAGCCAGAAAAGTAAAGTAAATGAAATCAGTCAAAAATATTTATTCCGTATTACGACGGTATATTTATAGTTGTGTGTGTGCAATAGTGTTACAGTTATTCACAACCAAATATTTAATTTTGTTAATATTACTTAGCGTCGCTCTCGAGTTTTTTAAAAACTTTTTCGGAAGGATTTAGAGCAGTGGTTCTCAACCTTTTACAGCCCGGGGCCCACCTTGAATACAGAAGGTCGTTTCATGTCCATTGTAACAAAGTTAGATCCCATCTCACCTTAAGAAAAACCATGACGCCACCCCTGTCTTGCAGCAATGGCCCTGCAGCGGAGTCTCCATTGGAGGAGACTGCGTTGAAGAACACATTGGTCCAAACGATCATATTCCTCCTGACAAGCTTTCCAAAGACCCTCAATTTTGCCGGGCCGTCTGCTTCCCAAGGCTAGTTTCAACAACGGAAACCCACAAAAATCCATGAAAGAGGCATCGGGGGATTTCACAAGGATGTCTGTAAAGGGGATTGCATGAATGCCCATTTCAGGTGCCATCCGATCCATGTATGCCTGCGTGGACTTTGCCGTATGACTGGAAGCCTTGTCCTGGTGGATGACAACACGAGATGTGTCGCTGCCATAGAGAGAAGGAATATAATGTCTGTAAAGTGGCTCCAAAATATTTGTCTGGTAATAGGCTGCATTTATTTTAGCCTTTTTTTCTACTCTGCGCAGTGGAAGTTTGCCGTTATGGCAGTAACCACCAACAACCATGAACCCGCGTGGAAAACTTTCAGCACATTCACGCAACCTCTCAGATCGACCTCTTGCATCACGTGGACGATAGGAGATGGCCCTTTTTTTACCTCATCCCGACAGATACACCCATGCTTCATCCAGGGACACCACATACTTCCAGCGGTCCCCTGCCAGATGGCATTCGTAGAGCTTCCGACTGTTGGTCTTCCTCTCTTGGACATGTGAGGCACGCAACTTATGAACCTGAGCCTTGTGCTTCCGCACAAGTTGTAAATCTTGGGCTATGATGCGATTTACAGTTGCAGGGAAACATTGCACTGCCTGTGCAATCACTCTTTGCGTTGCAGGGTTTTCACATCGCACCAAGGATCTCACTTTCCGCACAACATCGGAGGAACGCTTGGGCTTCCGATATGTCCGAGGCCCACTTTGACTGGTTCCAGCAACAGATACAGTGCAAGCTCTATGGCGATTCAACACTGCATTGATGCCCTTCTTTGACACACGGAATGCTTTCATGTGGCACTGTTTAATTATCTGGCTATAACTATAACCAACGTCGGAAAGGGCACAGATGTACCCCTCCCAAAAGACTGGAATTTTTGGTGCCATATAAACACTCACTCACACACCAACCATCGTTTTTGCAAGTCAACACACAGTACTTTCGTCCTACTGGCTCTGGCTGCTCTCTGCTATGCCTACGTGCTGCTCCTTGGTGTTCGAAATCGTTACCATCAACGTGAAACAACCTTCTGTATTACACTTTATGGTACCCGTAAGCATGGGCGCCGAGAGAATTACTTGTAGAGGTGTGCACACAGTTTATAATCATATTTTTGCTAACATAGAGAACTTTAAGAAGCTTTCTTTTACGCTTGCTTAAGCAAATTACACATACTTCATTCTATAAAAATACATATGTAAATTGAAAGACTAATTTACTCTAATCTTAACATCTAATCAAACACACATGCTGAAATTGATAAAAAACATTTTTTTTACTCGCCGAACTAATGTGACTAATGTGCGTAGTGGTAGAGCGCAAATAACAGAAATGTAAAGTTTAGGGTTGAATTTAAATTTCTAAAACAATATATATTAGTAATTTAAATGTAATAGGTTGTTTTTAAGACACAGTAAATACATTTTCGAGCCAGACTTCGCGACTCACCAAACGTTCCTTCGGGACTCAGCAGTGGATCGCGCCCCATAGGTTGAGAAACGATGATTTAGTTTAGAGTGTTGGGTGACCGGAAATTATGTAAGGAGAAATATAACAATGAGAAGATATCACTCCTTTCTTAAGTCATTAGTATAGTTGATCACTTTTTCATAGATCCCTTCTTCTTTATTTAATAAATTGGGTCAAGGTCTGCTTTACACCCTTCTTCGGGTACCCCATTGGGTTTAGGTTTTCCTTTTTAACTTACGGCTGATTTAGAATGCCATTTTTAATCTCTAGGCAGTTTGAAACACTCCGGAACATTTCCACAATTTCAACTCAAATGGCGGAAGACTCAGGAAACATCACCCGCCATAAGATTGTTTCGTGGAAGGGTTGTGTGATACAGAAATCTCTAATTACTGCCAGTGGTATGCATTTGTTCGGCACACGTTCTACTTAAAATCTAGTCTGGAACAGCGTGTTAGCGTTATCACGAAGTGCATATTCTAAGACCTAAAGAAGTTAAATAGGTGGGAACGTTGTAGCAAGGCGTTGAAAATGGTGTTGCCGTGCCTCGAAATGGCGTGTCCTGATGCGGTCACGTATTTGTGAATAGACTTACAAGTGGCTAGTTACTTGCGTGAGGTGCGAATTTGCATATTTTATTACAGGTCTTCCTTTTTCTTTTAATTCCGGTGTCGTGATAGTCGGGTATTGTAAGATTTATTTCTGGATGGATTTTCTCAAACTTATGCTTGGTCAATAAGCAATGTGCTCTGGTAGATTTTCGGTTTCCTCTGCTTATCAGAGATGACAAGTAGTGTCGTTTCAAAACTTACTGTTATGAAACATCTTTCTTATTCATGCGCGAATATTTCTGAGGGGACATGAATTCCATTAACATATTAAGACAGTAAAGCAATTATAGGATGTTCAAGAGGGAAAACAAAATAAGATTCACTGCCCCTTCCGTAGGGCGCCTTGACTAAGAGAAGGGGGTTTGGTAGAGAGTTCAATATTTAATTTATTTTCACCTCCACTGCTCATTCGTCATCCGATCATGTCATCATTTACGCCAATTTCAGTTCCTCACACCGCCCCTCCCGCAGAGAAGTCATTTTGACACTACTTTGTATCTGAGCTGTCGACACATGATATTCCCACCGAAGAGTGTGGTTCGAAGATTACATGTAATCATCCGACTTCTTTGTCGCGGTTAATCTAATCAGGCAGAAAAAACTACGTTAAATATCCAAAATATCACACACACACACACACACACACACACACACACTAATTTTTGCCGACCTCCGTGGCGGAGTGGTTACCACCCCACGCTACGACGCCAGGTGTCCCGGGTTCGAATCTCGGACTGGGTATGAGTGTTCTTCGTGAGTGCTCCTTCATCAATTTCATCACTCATCCTCATCTTCTTGATTAGACAAACGTGCCAGAAAAGCGAAGTAAAATAAACCAAATCGGCCAATCAATAAACACACTTATTCTTCATATCTCTTGGCTCTTTATTTCATGTCGTTCTACTTATTCAACTTTTATTAGAAATTGGAGGAATATTTTATTTTACCCAGGACATACTTGAACTTGGCATATTCTCATGCAACACTAACGGTAATGCTACATAAAGTTGATTATTTTTGTCTTTCTTGTATTCAAATTCAAACAAGATGAGGTTTGAAAATTTACTAATTGGATTTGAGGTTCTAGTTTAGAAAAATCGGTAGACTTACTTCGACAAAAAATAATCCATCCGGTATTACAAACTAGATCGGCTTTATACAGTAATAAAATATGTCGCGGAAAATTTTAATTTCTGGTGTAAGAAAAAGCAAACAAAATTGAAACTATTTCATGTATCTGCGGTTTACATATTTTTCACGAGAGTTTCCAACAAAGTTTCTCCAGAAGACATTTAGGAAGTTCCTGTGTACTGTTGTGTGGAAGGAGGAAGAACATTTACTTTGAAACTATATCTCAAGCAGAATTACTGAGAGATCACAGCGTAGATCCCACTAAGATCCCATTAACGTGAAGCATGGCCTCATTGTCAAGCGATTAGAGCTTGGGAAGGAACTCTCGCTTGCCAGAAGCATCAAATTGAGATCACATAGTTACGAAAATATAATCTACCTGATCTACACCCCATTAACAAGACTTAGTCTTGAGCAGGTGACAAGTAGCAAAGAGACTTCTATTTATTTGATTAGTTTATGCCGGAATAGTAGTTGCTTGTCTGTGTGATGTATAATTTTTAAGGTTTCTTGAATTCTACAGCAAGAGTTGTTTTACTAAGACTATAGATCATATAGGGGCGTAGGGGCTAACCTTTTTCGGAAATACCCAAATGTCAACCTCCCTTTCACCTAGTAGACGCTGGACTGCATCTGGACTCACAGCTAGTATAATCCTCTGTGGGGCTCGTGTTGTGTTGTCCATGTATGTTTGCGTTGTGATTATCCATTCATCCATTTATCACCATTCATACTCATCTTCGCAATTAGCCAAAAGTGGAACAAAATCTAATTAAAACAACCATTCAAACCATAGATCATAAAACCACAAAACAGAACCATAAAACTCTATACTTAACTGAATATTGTGTACATTTATGCATATTTATCTTATACTAAAAATAAAAGTTTAACAATTTGAAATTTATTTTAAAAAAAATAACTGCTTACATAGACATTTCTCCCTCTGCTTGAACGCATTTGTTATGGATTCGATTCCCAGTTTAGAATTTACAATTTTGAAGATAAAAACTGCACGGAAACTCTAAGTTCAGTCTCGAATTGCCTTTGTGTTAAATTGTTAATACTTACAATCTTTTTAAACTTTTCTCGCTGCCTCTGTGGCCGATCGCGTTGTGCAGTCAGTAGATTCACAATCTGACTAAGGAATGCTCCAGGAGTCCCTATCTGGGCATGGACATTCCTTCTTCTGTGACAAAAGTACGTCATTACTTCTAATTGTGAAATATTTGAATTAAAATAGTCATTCCGCGCCAAATGAACAAAAAAAAGGTGTCATTTCTGACCCGACCATCTCGAATATTTCTGAAACTCTACTATTTGGTAGTCTTAATGAAGATATGAAACCCTGAGAAATTGTAGCTTCCTGTGTGGCGTAGTTATGGAGTTTTGGGGGCTTGAAAACACAAACAATTGTCGATATTTAGCTTGCGCCCAAGACTTTCATGGTTAATTGCTCTTACCCTAATTGATGTAGAGAGCTGGTTGTAGTCTTGTTTGAAAGGACATTAAATAAGCTTTCCAACGGTGTATCACATCACTATATTTAGAATACAATCTTTTCCAGGTCATCCACTTTGACCTTTGGACCTTGAACTTTTGAAGATGCATATCTGCGATTTCATTGGAACTGAAATATATTGTTAACACAAGGATACACTATAACATAACCAAATTTGACGATTATGGGATAATTAAGGAAAAACAATTTAATTAGTATAAGTGTATTTTGTCAGCCGGTCATTTCTAGTGGGAGTTTGCAACACTGCACTATTGCATTGCAGACTTGCTAATGTGCAATTCTTCTGCACCTAGAAAGTGAAGAATGTGTTCTGGAGTCTTGTTTGAAACAAGTGTGGTAGAATGATGAGTAGATAGTGTGTTTAGAGTGACAGTTTTAATTTGAACTGACTTTTTTTTTAAGTAAGATACCTTGATCACCAGCATCATGGCATCATCATCCAGATTAGAAAGCCTTCAAGATTTTGAGATCAGTGGAAACCTTGACAGTCCATATTTTGAAATTAATAAGTATCACCTGGAAATTAACACCAAAGCAGGAACAAACAGTGGATATCCACTGACAGATCAACACTTGAAACATCAATGAAGCCTGCAGAATTCATAGAAATTCCAGTCGAAAAAATGTGCACCTGATCGGAAATTCTTTCATGCCAACAAGCTTAATTTCTCAAGCATTTAAAAAAACAAACGTTCTTGATAGGCACTACATTGTACTTTGTGATTTTGCAGAAAATTACTCCGGTGTTGCAAGATGCCTCGCAAGGTTTTCACTGGAATAGTGGTCAAGCAACAACAATACATCCATTCACTATTTATTATGGAAATCCCAATACTTCGACAGTCATAACTGCAAATTTGGTTGCCATATCAGATAGCATGATAAAGCATTAGTTCACTTACTCCAGAAAGTACTTATTAAAATTTTGAAGGATAAATTTGGTTCTAACAACCTGGCCAAGTTATTTTACTTTTCTGATGAAGCAGCAGCATACACAAAAACAGCAAAAATTTCATCAATGTTGCCTACCATGAGGATGATTTTTCTATGTTGTGTGACCGATTTGTTAAAGTTAATTCCATTCCAGGAATCCAAAAGGTTCATGCAGTACTTCCTTTTACAAAAGATGTCATACATATGAAACATTACTTTGCATGTGATGAATTTATAGAACATCGTTTCATAATATGTTCAAATGCTTTAGAATTTACAGATATTACTGGATATTTTACTTGTGTGTATATAATAACAGCTGGTGGCTAGTGTGTGTTCAGAAAGTGTCTGAAGACACCGGTGATTTACAAATTAACTTTCTTCAACCTCATGGACCATCAGGATCATTTTATGTCCCCATTTGGTCCAACTGGACATTTGTTGGGCCCCAACGTGCTATGTTCTAACAAAAGTTGACCCTTCCACTGCTACAAAAAGAATGTATACTTTAACAACGGACAAAAGCAAGCTTGCCATGCAAAGACTGAATGAATGAATACTGAAGAACAACCTGGGAACTATGGTGCATGCAAGTTATTTCTCAGGAAACACATTCTTGTCCATTTCTCACTACTGTAGATACTCATATTATTCTTAAATGTAAATAACAGTGTTGCAAACTCCCACTAGAAATGACCGGCTGAAAAAATACACTTATACTAATTAACTAATTAAATTGTTTTTCTTTAATTATCCCAAATTCGGTTATGTTATAGTGTAACCTAGTGTTAACAATATATTTCAGTTCCAACGAAATCGCAGATATGAATCTTCAAAAGTTCAAGGTTCATAGGTCAAAGTGGATGACCTGGAAAAGATTTTATTCTAAATATAGTGATGTGATGCACCGTTGGAAAGCTTGTTTCATGTCCTTTAAAACAAGACTACAACCAGCCAGCTCTCTACGTCAATTAGGGTAAGAGCAATTATCCATGAAAGTCTCGGGCGCAGATTTTTTTTTTCCGGTATTTTCGAGATCCAAAAACTCCATAACTACGCCACACAGGAAGCTACAATTTCTCAGGATTTCATATCTTCATGAAGACTACCAAACAGTAGAGTTTCAGAAAATTCTGAGATGATCGGGTTGTGGGCTTTGTTGATTTGTCATGGAATGACACAATTAAAGTAAATATGCTCTTGAGTTGAGGAGTTACTACAGTCGCGGACACTTCTGGGTTGTAACGCTCCAATTAACTTTCAATGGAATACTTACAATCCGTGACTCTACATCCAATTTCGCCGGCAAGTAGCCTACTTCCAGCCGCTATACGGACCACGTTCGAGTGGGTCAATGACCACCGTATACTCTGTCCCGGGAATCTCTGGAGCAAGCGAACGAAAGCAAGTCTCCGCGCAAGTAGTGACTCGAGAGAAATCGACCAATGAACACGTGCGAGTGAACGGGATTGCGTGGAGGGGGAGCGACTGCAGTTACAAGCTTTTGCAGCAGCGTGTACTGCATCGCTCTGCCCACGCACTTTCTCTCTTCTCCAACGTTATGCTCGAACTTGCTCCAGAAATTCCTGGGATAGAGTAAAGAAAGTTATTTAGCCTTAATATGCTCAATTGCATTTTCTCTTCGAGAAGTACTAGCTCATTCAGCTTTAACGTAACACGACTTATAAAATTCTTTCTAAGTATGGTCATAATTTTCATCATATTGAAGACATTGGTTCGGATTTTCATGCCTTATCACTGCGCCATCTAACTTCGAGGTTTAGAAACTAGTGATTGCAACGAGGAGATTGAAAGTTTGGTCGGAGAAGGCAAGTTGCTAATCTTAACGGGTTGTGTCGGAAAAAAAATGTTTTCAAGTTAGTGGAAAGAGTAAGTTGAGACTTGTGCAGAATTGCTTTTGTCGCTGAAGATAAGTCGTGTTTACTCTTTTAAGACAGCTAGAAAGATGCACGACTGGCAAGCATCGATTTAAAATTAAAGCCATAGATATTCATCACGTGACGACGAAATCGCGCCGCTTTAGCGCTGTGCCTATGCGAGAGATGGTCGACAGGAAATTAGTTTCTTTTGCTTCGGGTTCATCAATTTTGACCGATAAATGGATATAAAATGTCTCCCTATGTGTTGGCAGTTATTATTGAACCACATCTACCAGACCTCCATTTAATCATTACAGAGATCGTCTAAACGCACGGCCATGAAATTAGGCGGGTGGCAGAAGTTCGCGCTGTTGCCACGTCGGAGCATAACCGCGTGTGTTCGGAGGTTTAAAAGAATGAAATATCTCGTTGTAGAGTTGGTCTTTTAATCCATGCGATACAAAGTGACAAAATTTGCTAGAAAGGTCAGGGATGACACAAAAGTGTCTCGGAGAGAGGTCTGTCTGACGCTCGAACTAGGCAACGCAGCTCGGTTGACGTTGCCACACAGTGCGCGGGAACCAACTACTTTTGTCCCGCTCTCGCTTTGCTTTTCTCATATGTGGCACCAGCGCAATTCTGCCCAGCCGCCTATTTTCATGGCAGTGCGTTTAGAGCTGCAAATTGGAAAGGACAGGCATTTGTCGCAAAACCCATCGGCTTTTCTGTGTTCAAATGTAGATGAACAATAGATTGGACAAAGATCCTAAATAACAACCATACACAGCCATTTCAATACATCAGACAGTTTATTCTTTTACTCTTTACAAGTCTATTTGCTATAGTGACATGTGATAATCGTGCAGGCTTAATCATTCGTTACAGCTAATAAAAATATTGTGGTACTCATTTATGATCCCACGTTCTTACACATGAATATATATTTCTTAATTTACATTAACGATTTTATTCTCAAGTATGTGAAAAGTTCCCGTGCGGGGTTGCTAGTCCCCCCATCGGGCGCCTCCCTAGGGAGCGGGCAAGCAAACGCCCTCCAGATGTGGAGGGCACCGGGTAACTGGGGCGGACCAAAACTAGCAAAAGAAGGGCGGACCAGGCTCAAGAGCTGTGCTGATAGCAACTGGTCTAAGGGACGTAAACCCGAATCAAATGACATGGGGAGATGGCCCCATAGCCTTGGTAGGCGACCATCTAGGGGAGTAAACCCCACCAGAAAAACCCCGCCAAGGGTTAAAATGGTTGAGCGTTAGGCTGACAACCTCACCTCGTAAAAAAGCAACTTGTTAAGAAACCTGCAAATCAGCCTCGGATAAGGATGGGAAACACAGATGACGAACCAGGCAAGAACAAGGTATATGATTGGTCCATAGCAACATGGAATGTCCGAACAATGTTAATACCAGGTAAAATGCAAGAAATAGCCAATGTAATCACACAATGCAAAATTGATATTGTAGCACAGGAAGAGATCAGATGGCAAGGGCATGGTAAAATAGACAAAAAAGATTACAGTGTATACTATAGCGGAACAACAGTAAAAACAGGACAATATAGAGCAGGGTTTATAATAACAAAAAAATAAGAGAAAGAGTTATCATTCGAACCAATTAATGATAGGATATGTAAAATAAGAATCAAGGGTAAATTCCAAAATATTAGTATACTGTCAGTACATGGTCCAACTAATGAAAAATGAGACGTAGAAAAAGAACACTTCTATGATCTACGAGAAAGAACAGTAGAAAATATAGCAAAATATATCATAATTGCAGGCGATTACAACGCAAAAATAGGAGTGAGAAATAGTGACAGATATAATTGGTAACCATTCCCTACACAAAAGCAGTAATGAAAATGGCTTACTTCTAACACAATTCGCAATAAGAAATAGGTTGGTAATTAAAAGCACCTACTTTCTATATAAGAAGATACATTTGGACACATGGAAATCACCAGACGATGATACAGTAAATCAAATAGATCATGTTTTAATAGATAAGACACTCCTCAACAATCTTAGATGTAAGAAGCCAAAGAAGACCAAACTGTGATTCAGATCATTTTCTTGTAAAAATTAAACTAAGAGCAAGATTAAGCAATAACCCTACCAAACAGAACATAAGAAGAACAAAATGGAACTATACAAAACTTGACAATCAAGAAAATAAGATTAGTTACCAAACAGCAATTAAAAATAAGTTAAAACGAAATACTCAAGAAGAAACAATAGAAGGGAAGTGGAAAAGAATTTAACAAGTGTTAACAGAAGCTGCAGAAGAAGTAATAGGCAAAGAGAAAACATAAAGGAAGAAAAAGTGGTTTGATAAAGAATGTCAGCAAATAGTTAACCGAAAAAATGCTGCAAGAATGAAGATGCTGCAAAGAGAAACAAGAAGTGATTGTAACAAATACAAATAACTAAGGCAAGAGGCAAATAACTTATGTAAAAAAAAAGAAAAAAGAATGGATAAGAAAGAATATCCAAGAAATAGAAAAACTTTGTCGACAGTCAGAGATTAGAAAGTACTATACAGCAATAAAGAGAATAAATAAGGGATATCAACCCAAACAGATAGGATGTAAAAGGAGATATTGGAAGGTAATAGGAGACAAAGGAAGCGTACTAGGAAGATGGACAGAACATTTCCAAGAACAACTATACAATGAAATGTATAGAGAAGAACAAACAGAAGATAACGAACAAAACACAGAAGGAACACCAACAAGAGAAGAAGTTGATAAGATAATAAAAAATCTAAAAAACAATAAATCACCAGGAGAAGATGAAATAACAGCAGAAATACTAATATATTCTGGACCAAATATGATAGAAGAAATATACAAACTAATAAAACAAATCTGGCAAGAAGAACACATACCAGAAATATGGAATATTGTGCCCAATACACATGAAAGGTGACAAAACAGAATGTAGTAATTATAGAGGTATCATGTTACTTAATGCAACATACAAAATATTGACTAGCATTATACATAGAAGATTAACAGCAATAACAGAAAACCTATTAGGAGAATACCAAGCAGGCTTTACACAAAGAAGAAGCACCATAGATCAATTATTCACAATAAGACAAATAATCGAAAAACATTATGAACATAATACAAATCTCTACATGTTATTCATATACTTTCGTAGTGCTTTTGATAGTATTAAAAGGCACAAATTAATGCAAATTATGATAGAATTACAAATACCTAAGAAACTGATTAGATTAACAAACATGACACCGCAACGCACATATTTCAAGGTCAAAATATGGAGCGATATGGGTGAACTAACAGAATATAACACAGGAGTAAAACAAGGAGATGGACTATCTACATGCTTATTTAACATAGCACTACATGGAATAATAAGCAAAATAGACAAAAGAGGAACAATATTTACGAAACTTAGCCAAATTAACGCATATGCCGGCGACGTAGTTATAATATCCAGAACAGAAGAATAATTAAAGAGAACATACAGAATATTAGAAGAAGCAAATAAAATTGGGTTACAGACAAACATGAACAAAACCAAATTCATACTACTGACACCAAAACAAGGTAAAAACGTTACCATCAATTTGCAATAGATGACAAGAAATTCGAAGCAGTAACAAACTTCAAGTATCTTGGAATGACGATAAATGACCAAAATGATATGCATGATACAATTAGAGAGAGCATAAACGCAGGGAACAAAGCATATTATGCCAATATACAGTTACTAAAAAGCAAGTTAATTAGCAGACATGCAAAACTATTGATTTACAAAACACTTATAAGACCGGTAATAACTTACAGTGCTGAAGTATGGACAACGAGTTTAGAAGATGAACAACAATTAAGGAAAACAGAAAGAAGAAGAATCAGAAAAATATATGGACCAATCAAGGATGGATATTTTTGGAGAAGTCGAAACAATGAAGAGATAAATTCCATCTTAAACCAAAAGGATATAGTAAGATTTATTAAAGCCAGAAGAATTAGTTGGATAGGTCACATAGAACGTATGAATAAGGATAGAATGCCGCGAAGAATCATGTATGAGAGAATGTATTACACAAGAAGAGGCAGACCCAAACTAAGATGGCGGGATAGTGTCGTACAAGATCTACAAAGAATGGGAGTCCAAGGATGGAGGGAGAAGATATTGGACCGAAATGCTTGGAGGCTGATAGTGCAGGAGGCCAAAGCTCACCCAGAGCTGTAGAGCCAGTAGGTAAGGTAATTTGAAAAGTTGCCGTTTCGCATAATGGAAGTGACAAACTGTTATAATAATGGCATGAAGTATAAACAGACTTGTTGGGTGTAAGGGGTGAACCTTTCGCGTTGTACACCCAAATGTTAACTTCACTTCTCTAGACTACGTTTTGCAGACTAAGGATGTTCTGGCGTTTGGACCCAATCCTCTATGGGATTTGTTGTGTGCATTCCATGTGTGTTTTCGAATTTCCCTTCATCTCATCACCTTTCATCCTCATCTTCTCAATTAGCCAAAAGTGGCAGAAACTCGAAGTAAAATAAATCAATTCAATCAATCAATCAATAAACAGACTTGTTATTAGTGGTAGTAATATGCAGAGAACCTAAAATGCAGATAAATGTAATTAGTATTGAGAATAACTAACTACGATTATAAACTTATTTTCCTTTCCGATTTATTTAGTCACTGAGCTGCAATCGCCTGGCTCTATCAACAGATATAAACCCCAAAAAAACAGTTTTCTTTCGAAACATGTGAATGGCAGGCTATACATATAGCGTACCTCTATAAAATACTTTGTACTTCATGATGGTTTAATTGCACTCATAATAGTTTATGATCGTTATAATTATAATATAAACTGAATCATTACAAATGTGTACATAAATTATGGACTCGGATCTCACTTGCAAAAACACACACGGATGCACAGGCTTGCTTAGTGAACTGGCTCTTCTACAATAATCTCTGGAGTAAATTCAAGCCTAGAGCGAAGAGACGTGCTTTTGTTTCGAGGATAATTAGCCGGGATATTTTCACTTCTCATTGTTCTCGCATTCGTTTCTCTCTTTTGTTTCACCATATCTTCCTTGTTATTCCAGATTTCAATCTTTCCGCAGCTATTGTGGGCCTCCTTTTCCACTCCATTTTATTAACATTTTCTTGCATAAAGCCTGTGGGAAAAATTGGTTTTGGAAGCAACTCAAGATTTGCAGACGTCAAAGTTGACAAAGATTAATATATTCTTAAAGAGGAAAGTGTGACGCCTTGCTCTCTGATGAATTGTATTGCAAACACCCATGTTATTAAAGTATGCTTGATAGGATGATGTTCTATATATAATATGTGGAATTTCACCCTACCGGCCGACGCTTCATGTTCATTTCTTTTGTTTTTCATCTCACCTTCCCCTCACGGTTAACCTAATGGTACAAATAATTAAACTAACCGGGGTGTAAGGGGTAACCCTTTCAGCAGGCACAAATATCAACTTCTCTTCCACGTAGCAAGTACACCCTGTACTGCCTTTTACAGACTAACGAGGCTCTGGCGCCTGGACCTGTATCCAGGATAATCCTCTGTATGAATTTTGTTGTTGTCCATTTGTGTTTGTGACTGTCCCTTCATCCATCTCATCATATTACCATTCATTATCGTCGTCGCAATTAGTCAAAAGTGGCAGAAAAGCGACGTAAAATAATCTAATTTATTCATAATTGAACTAGCCAAACAAGCTTTGCTAATTTCAAAGTATTTTAAAGTTCAATTCTTTTTTCAGTGCGTTTCAGCGTACACTATCATATTTTCAGCTTAAGCAGTTGAAATTTGCACATTACTTGTATGTGTGGCAATACCTCTTTTTTTTTTACGTAGAACAAAGATACTTTTCTACTACTTGTCCCAAACGTAATAAAGATAGCGCACGGTCTGGAGTTAAATTAAGAACTGTTCAGCAATGATACCAGAATATTTTTGGGTAAAATGACTCTATATGAAGTTGACACCTTTAGTCTCTCTTAGACTCTTACCCATATGTGTAATACATATTCTTGATGACAGTAACAGAGATTAAAGGCCTCCCCCATGGCGCAGTGGTAGCGTCATTGCCTTGTAATCAAGGGGTCCCGGGTTCGATACCCGGTGGAGGCACAAGTGGTTCGGATTCCACTTTAAACTGTAGGTCCAGTCCCGATTAGCCTTACTGCGCATAAAGTGGACTTAAAACACCAAATCAAACCAAGTAACAGAGATTACGCACGATTTTAGCAAGGAAACGTTGCTACTGATAAAGAATTTAGTTATAATATGTCAGTGTATCCTGGAGTTCGAGAGCCCACTTAAACTCTTACATGTGGGGAAACCGGCTTAGCCAAAGCTTCCCTGCTGCCTACATCCTGTGCTACAATCGCATGATATTAAACACAACGGTTCATCTGGACCAACAAACGAACTTGCAGGAATGGGTTTTAGGGTTCTCTCATCTAATTTCCAGTCCCATTTGGTAGAATTAAACTTGTTTCGCCGCCGCCTTATACAAGTCTTGAAGTAAACTCTAAGGAGCCGGCAGTTTCTGCCCTTCCTAACAGACAGCTGGATTTGTCATTACAAACTCCACCCACACATACGGTGAAAACTTTTTCCCTCATCTTATTCCTTTGAATAAGTTGACATTAAACATATTTGAAGCACTTTACGTTTGAAATCTAATCTTTGAGTAGTGTAGTAGTACACGCAAATAAGTTGATTAGATGCAGTTGAATACTCATGTGGGTTTAGAAGATGAAAAATAATCAGATGGAAAATGCATTAAGTAGCAAAATAAATCTTACAAACTATCTGTAATAGAATCTCCATTCATGATTATTAATGGTTGGTTAATTCAATGCTACAATGCTACAAAAAATAGATGGATGAAACCTTGCTAGAAATTACAGTGCCAAGAAAATGAAAAAAACTAATTGGTTGTATTCGGAGGTTTTTACCACTTCTAGGCTTTCCAAGATACTAACAAGCAATGGATATGAAAGATGACTGAGTGAACTGAAAGCAAGAAACTTAGAATTTATAGGAATATATCCAGTACGTGAATTTGATGGTCATGTTTTGACACACTGAAGCAAATAGGAAAAGGCTTTCGTATTCATAATATTAGCTTTTCTTTAACTTAAACGCTAAAATCACACAACATTAGTGAAACTACGGTACAGTATGAAATACATATATTTGCCAGTGTGATGGAAAATTGGAGTGCGTGTCAAAATTTCTTTAAACCGCACAACTCAAAATCCTGCCACACCTAATGTGCGCAAATACATGACCGAGGGCGTAAGTTCCGTGTATGAGCTATTTTAAAAGAATATCGCATGTGGGCGTAATTGTATAGTTTGCAAGCCGTGTGGAACGCAGAACAGTAATCAGATACAGGGAGATGCTGCATGTACAAGATTGTTGGCTGGCGTTGAGCTTCCCACTGTCGCCTCTAATAAAGACTCCATGGAGTGAAGTTACACGAGGGTAATTTTCTGGTTAACCTCTGAACGGTCAGAGAGCTCATCTGACATTGCTCAACGCGTGGTAATATGCCGCGGTTACGATTTGTCACGAACTTTCACACAATCCTCTTGTTTAATGCGTCCGATATTTGCAGCGTATTCGAATAGGCATCATTAGGGCGGGCCTTTGTGCCGGGGCTGGTCTTACATCAACTACATGCTGGTTGTTTCAAATACAACAGCTCTGTATTCTGCAAGCAGTTGCTTTACATAAAGAATTCCTTTTTATAGCTTCACTTTCCGCAAGGATCGGTGCTGGAATGGGCACGTTGTGGAACTTAGTTTTCCGCAAGTTTACTTGGCATTCCCTACCAATGGTTTAACCGCAAGGACAGCTTCTGGCATTTCTTGCAGCGTGTTGAGCCAAAAGACCGGGGCATAACCACAGTCAGACCCTTGATCTTCTGCGTTGGAATGTTTGAACTTAAGGGTCTGCTAAACCTTCAGACTGTCTCGGTGCCTGTTATTTCGAATATCTACGATGATATAAATTCGGAATATGTAGATTTTACAATTTCTTCCAGAGTAGCAGATTCTTAACCTTTCATTTAAATATATTTTGTTTTGGGCCCCCAAGAATTTAACTTTAAAGTACATTAATATTTAAAGTTACTCATAAAGTGTATTTTATTGCAATCATGCAACTTATTAAAATATTTGTTATAATGGCATCATAATATTAATAATGAAAAGTGAATGATGACCCAATATTACTGAACGGGAAAGCTGGTGATGAATTTCACAAGTCTCGTTATATCGGGTTTAATAGCTGAAAATTGAACTTTGACACTGTGCAACCAAACAGTTCCTACCTAGGTATACTTGCCTTCAAAATAGAGGAGAGCAGAAAATTATTTTTCACACAAGTATATTCATAGCCCTCTTCCATAGTTCAAAAAAGTTTTCTTGTTAATGAGTCCAGAATTTGGGAGTGGACTCTTTTCTTGACGATGTTTAACGATCTGGAATTGTGGAGTTTATAATAGTAGATCCTGTAATAACAATAATAACAGAAAATATTCACATTCACCAGTGGAAAGCCATTTAATAATTTACAATATTTTCCTTGAAACTTTGCAAAAAGTGTACAACAACGTAACTGGCCCTGGTGGTGGGGTAGGTGGGGGGGGGGTGAGAGAGGGGGGGGGTGCGGACCACAGATTAAGAACTGCTTTCCATGTTGTACAATTCAGTGTTCAAATTGAGGTGGAGAGATACGCAATTCTCCCTTTCAAATTCAAATTTTCTTTATTAACGTTTTCTTCCTCAAGTCCTAATTTTTTACATTCGCTTCGAACTGTGGAAACAAGTTTTCCTCTCTAAGATTGTGTATTTTCAGTTATCAATATTTTATAATTAGTCGTCAAGTATTTATATCTTCATGTTTTTTTACCTCTATAATCGTGAAAATTAGGATGAATGATCATTAGATGAAATGCATGAAGCAATACTCTAAAGAGAAAAAAAGAAAATCATGCATTGGCGCTCCAAGGGGAGGTCCAACCGGACCGTTGATTGCCTCTGTAAATCGGCATCGTTAATTTCAAATTAAAAAAAAAAATGTTCACAATTATTATCCAGCAGAATAACAAAATAAAAATAAATTAGCTCGAGAAACTGATTGTCAAATGCAAGAACCAGGTCAAAAATTCATATTTTCATTTTCTACCAATGGAACGGTGTTTTCAAAATTCCAAACCAGAGATATTTATGTGATAATATACACTATGTAAACTTCAAAAGTCTTAGATTTTCTCCTAAATTTCAAAGATTTTTCTTCAATGAAGGGTCTAAGAGTTAATGAAATAAAATAAGGATTCAGTATATTAATGGTGTAAAAAATCTAAAATGTGTAAAATAATGAAAAATAGTTGTAACGCTTATTCAATCACACGTTCTTAATCATACAAATAGTTATTTTATAATTATTTTAGTACTATTATTCCTACTCTTCAATTTTACATCAACAACCTGAAACCATCTACGTACAAAAGTTTATAGCAACGCTCCACTAATCCATGTCCATTAGACGAAGTAAATTAACAACGGACTAAAATAAAAGAAGGCACTGATCACATCGATTAAATGTCAATTGCATTGGACAACACACTCTCGGTCTTGTCTGGATGCATGGTTTTTCCATCAAGCTTTTATGGGACGCAATGTCAAAATAGTAATCGAAATATAAAGCCACAACATATTTCTTTTAATAGAAACCCATATCTGACTCTGTAAGCTAATCACACATTTGCGGCGATTAATGAGTATTGAGAGTTAGTGTGTAGAAGCAAATATGTTTCGCGAATTAGTCCCTGCATTCTTTCAGACTAACGCTAAAATAATCTTTATTATCCGAAAGTACACTAGGCGCGGAAATGACTATCGCTAATTATCCATGTTTCAAGTAATTATGTCCTAGTTGCAATTAATTTATGTACATATACATCATTTCCTGTCCTTAAATCATCTCAATGTTGGGATTTCACTCAACTGAAAAAATAATCAGCATCGAAATCTAACCATATTAGTGAACACAACTGAAAACCACTTCATGTTATTTCAACAGATAACTATCTATTTCATTTTTTCAAGGTAAGACATGTTGATAAGGGTGTTAGTTTTTTAAAATAATATTTTCATCACTATAAGGGTCACTTTCAGTGCCAGGGAGGATTATTATACGAATTTACTACATTTATTTATAATATATAACTCGGTGATATTTAACCCACACATGTTTCCATGATTTGATTCAACTTCGAAAAAAGAATTAATTTGCATTTCTCTGTACATGGTCGTCGTGTATATTTTCATAAACCACCTTGTGAAAACACATTTTTTTTTGGAAAATACAACAGATAACCTGAGCACAGAGACTAACATATAAAAATGATTCCACGACTTGACAAGCTCTCAGCTTACATCACAGGGAGTGCCAAGTGCAAGGGGACGGGGGAGGGCAGCAACCACTGCAAGCTTTTATGCTTTCGCATATATTTTCATTGTTAAAACGACTGCAGAGGAAACAGCCAACAAGGGAAAGACTGACGATGCAAATGCGGAAATATTGCATGGATGTGGCGAATGAGTTGGTAAACGTGTAGTTGGTTTAAGAATAAAGTAATGCGTACCGAATCTAACCGCATTGTTCAATGTGAGGTGTGGGGGTAAAAACAGTGGAGTTCTGCAAGTTGGACGAACGCCAGATGACGAGACCGGAGTTCATTTCCGTGATGCGAGGGTTAGTTGGTATCTCTCCAAAGCCAGATGCTCAGGGTTCGAATCTCGTGCAAGAAATGCCTATTCTGTGGGTGACCTTTCATGTTTTTCACCAGCAACCTTCTTTTTTTAAAAAGAAATTACATGGCGATTAACCTGATTAAAAAAGGGATTCAACATTAGTAAAAAAGACGTGGCGAGAACCACACCATTTATGATCATAATCGAATAACGTAACATGAAAGTGTTCAGGAATCCATATCACAGTTTCCACACCCTTTTGGTAAGTGCTTTTTTAGTGAAAAGAACTATTATTATGATCAGGAAGCGATAATTTTTAGTGTAAGTATTCATAGCACCTCGAATCAATACTCCTATCTCCTAGCATTGCTGCGGTTGCAAATATCTGCCGTGTAAGTACCGTAGGAGAAAGTAACTTACATCGGAAGCTTGGCATGACGTAGAAATTTACAAAGTATTTTTCTTCTAATTCCTGTGGAAGAAAGTTTGCTTATGCATGAAATTGTTAGGGTGGATTTTTTTTTTTACCTGACTCCTTTATTTTGAGAGTGAAATACCTTTGCACAGAAAATTTATTGAATTTTTCGAAAAGCATATGGAGTCTTGAACCCCAACAGCTACTTTACATAGGGCCTCCACTATGGAGCAGTGGTAGCATCTTAGCCTTGTAATCAGGGTGTCCTGGGTTCGATTCTCGGTGGAGGCACATAGTGGTTCGGATCCCACTATAAAATGTAGGTTCGGCCCCTTTTAACCTTACTGTGCATAAAGTGGACTTAAAACACCAAGTCAATCAATCAAAAAGCTACTTTACATGTCTTGCAAGTTTTATGAATGAAAGGAAAATAATTTATAATATTGTATAAATTACATTGTGTTTTCTAATATACGTAGATAAAGATTCAGTACTCTCTTCAAAAGTTGATTTACGATCCCTGATTTAGGTATACGTACGTATATGCAGGAAAATGTAAACGTTTCCTGTAAACAGAATAATAAAGATTAGTTCCAATCTATGGAAGATAGTACTGATGCCCGTCGAAACTAGAAGTGAGCCATTCCAACCGCATACAGTAAATAGATTTTTATTCCCGTAGTTCGCCAATGTCGAGGAAGGGGAAAAAATCTATAGTTCTGCTTAGCTTTGAAATTTTGAATGGTTTCTTAGATATTGGAGAAGCCTTGCAAATATAGATTTGACGATTTCTGCCTCTCGTCAGCAGATTTCTTTCTCAGTTCTTCTACTTCCTACACTCTCTTCACACATACATACGAGAGGGGAGAAAGGGAGCGGAATTTGTACGTTGCTAAAAGTCTTTGGCGTGCTTCAAATTCCGAACTTGCTTCTGGAAATCGTGCCTGCACGCAGTCCGACTTGAACAACTTCAGAAATGTAGGTTACTTTACCATTCCGAAACGGAAATTTGTTCTTCGTCAAAGCCCCTCGGAAGGGATTGACTTTCTCCATTGTCACAGAGAATTCCAGGCATGTTAAGTCGTTAACTCTTCCATGAATTTAATTACTGGAAGTGGCGTCCAATAACGCTTGTCATTTGCCATCGATTTGCCCGGCTCTTCTTGACAACTGCTGGTTGAAGGGGATGACCGTGGCTTTACCTAATGGTAGACTGTCGTTCTCCCATCTCCACAAAGTGTGAGGAGTGCTCACGGCCTTAATACCGTCAAACTCTTTTCATTAACATCCACGTTACTCTGTTCTCTTCGGTGGGGAATTAAAGCGGCTGCACGATAAATAACTTTAGGGCTGATTGAAGTTCGGCAATTTTGACATGCAAGAACAACATGGGCAGAGAATGAAACTCTTGTTTGACCTTTGCTCGCACGTTTGAAGCATAACAATAGTGGAATGCTTCATCGCGGTGGTTTAATTGTAAAATTTGCATTTCCACCATCTCGAGCACGGCCGTGTTTTATTAACGGAATTATGACCAAAATTTTTGCTTTTAAACCTCTTCACTATGTATGGTGCTTTACAGAGCAATGCTATATGCTAGAGAAGCTGGACTTGACTGTTTACTAGTCTGGTAAGAGAACACTGAAATGAGAAAGAAGGATGTTCCGTAAAAATATCGCAGATCTATGCTCTGTCCCGTATATCTCTGGAGCAAGAGAACGAAAACAAGTCTCTGCGCAAGTAGAAACGCGAGACGACTCCACCAATGAAGACGTGAGAGGGAATGGGATTGCGTGGAGGAGGAAAGAGACTGCGGTTACCAGCCTTGGAAGTAGCGTGTACCGCTTCGCTCTGCCACTCTATTTCCGCCTGGCCTTGCTCCAGAGATAAGTGGACGATTGTAGCAAATCGATGTGAAGTGTGTATGGAAATATAGCTCTTTTTTCATTCTGCAGATATTGCCTGTTATTGGGAAAGATTTTTTGATTCTATCGTAGACAGCACTATGGACAATAACATGCTTGCCTAAACATTTCCTTTAATAACCGGAATAAAACTATCCAAAAAGTAGAAATATTTTAAATTGATTGGTATTTCTCTTCATGGGAGAAAGACAGTCAACGTACAATGAATGTAAACGTTATTTATTTTTCCTGAACATGAGTGATGGAAGTTTCTGCAAATTTCTCAAGAAGTATGTCGAGTCACTTGAAACTCTAAATGCAATTGTTGTGTCTGCAAGTGAGGGGAAAACCACAACTAGTCATTTGTCACTTATGTTTGCTGAATCTTCAGATTCGTGTAGGGAATTGGCCTTGGAAGCGGTGATTAAACGTTCTTGACCATAGACCAGGGACATTTCAACAACAAACTTCTCTCAAATTGATTAGCTTAATTGTAAGTTTCCTCCGAAGATCTAGCTATATTATTGTTCGTGTCTTTTGGCACAGCTGTGTAGTAGAACACGTTGTGGGTTAGGATGAGGAAAATGAATATGCAAAACTAAAGTTAGGAAAACTTTCCTCATTTTGTTTTTGTTTTCACAGCTGGGTAATTATTAGGACAATATTCAATCGTCCACAAAGTTTTACTGTCTAACACAACCTTTGTACTCTCGTGCACAAAACTATGTTGACGCAACAGTGATCCACACAACCCTAACACCCCTCTAACAACTCCAAAATTTCCTCAATGCCGCCTCAGATATTTTGTTGCCCAAATTTTGGGCATTTTGGCTCTAAATTTACCCTTGCACACCATCCAAATACGAACTTATACCCCCAAGATGGAAAATTCTGATGAAAAGACTTGGACGCTAAATTTCCATTCACTCTTTTTATTCACTTTTGCACCCCATGTACTTAACACAGGATGATGTACTGGTGTTATAATGAGTTTGGGAGGGGCGTATCCTACGCTTTGTTGATGGTTTTGATTGAATTCTTGAAACTTATATTGAATGAATATTTTGGATTGATTGAATTGTTTTATGTGCACTTTATGCACAGATAGGCTAATCAGGACAGGACCTGCAGTTTAAAGTGGGATCCGAACCACTGTGCAATGTGCCGCCACCGGATATCGAACCCGGGACTTCTTGAATACAAGGCAACGACGTTACCACTACCTCACCGATGGACATTTTGAGGATACTTTTTTTCGCGATGATACTCAACTTGTGTACTTAAGGAACAAACAAATTAGAGCTATGTTTATGGTTCGATATCTTCTTATGCTCGAAAGTCCCATTTCGAAAGGTAAAAAGCACATGCTCGGACGTATACCATTTGTCCCGGGTATAGTTATGGAGTTGGTTGTTTTGACATATCTTACTCGTATTTCTACCATTTTGTTAACAGAGACGGGTAGGTAAGAAGCTGATGGAAGGAAAGAAACGAGAAATTGTAAGAAACTATCTTCGTTTATTTTACAATCCAAGATTGATTGAGGAAAACTATCGCAAAATTCAGTCGGAATGGCCAACTACGGGATTGAATCTTCGACGTCCCGAATAGGAGATGTTCATTTTTAATGTAGAGAACATTTAACGCTCCTTAAATAGCGCAGTGGCTAACGTCGTCTTGTAGTGGTGTTCAGAGTTCGATGCACATTGCACACTGATACGGATCCCACTTCAAACTCTGGGACCAGTCCCGATTAGCCCATCTGAGCATAAAGTGAACTTTAACCTTTAGAAATATAAGTAACTTCGTGTTGTACACCTGGTTTTGATTGTTGAACCGGCCGAACAAACAGGCAGGCAAACCGATATAATTTATGTCCCATTAGCTGGTCCAAATAATTCAAATAAAGCAAGAATTAGAGCTTTAATTGCTCGTTTATTTGCTGAACCCTTTTTACGTTGCGCATTGCTTTAATTTCTGAATTTAACAGAATTTACAAGCAGTTTCCCGAAGCCCGTTTAAATTGTTGAGCAGAAATATGTTCACCAGCTAGATAAACAGTAGAGATAGTATCTGCGAAACTGGACTAGAACAATAAGACACTATATTTCGAGCGAGCGTAGTGATAATAGAACTACTTTTACAAGTCAAAGACCCAACATAACTAACATGTACAAACTTTCATCTCAAAATTCGACGTATAAACAGTTAGTGAGATAAACAATATAAATGCAGAAAAATGTTATTTTCAGTTTATATTATTTTTCTATAAGTAATTATGTACGTAATTTGGAGGAACATTAATGTGTAAGGGCAATATACAGGGTGTCTCATAAGTAATAGCGCAAACTGACGCAGGTGAAAGTACACGATAATAGAAGCAAAAAAGTCTCTGTAAACAAGGGTCTGCAAACGAGCCTTTTTTGAGATAATCACGAATGTGTGGTTACAAACCGCCACTAACTTCATTGTTTGTAAATGTCGTCCTAGTTGGGTAAAATGCTAATAATACAGTAAGAAAAGTGACTCCCACAGTACGATTAGTGTGTGTACTGATTGTATCCATCCTGTTTGATTACAACGCCACCTCTCGGAAATTTTCTGTTTTGTAAAGAAAGAGCAAACCTCGGAACGCGCAAGGAGTAAAGCACTCTGTGTTTACAAAATGCAACCAGTGACTGCTTCTAACCACACATTCGGATACATTATTAGCATTTTACCAACTAGGACGACGTTTACAAACAATGAAGTCAGTGGCGGCTTGTAATCACACATTCGCGATTATTTCGAAAACGGCTCGTTGGCAGACCCATGTTTACTGAGACTTTTTTGCTTTTGTACTTTCACCTGTGTCAGTTTGCGCTATTACTTTTGTCAAAAGGTTTGCTTTAAGTTCACTTTATGTTCAGTTAGGCTAACCCGAACTGGACCTGCAGTTTAAGGTGGGATCCGAATCACTGCCAAAAGTGCCTGTATCTGGGATCAAACAAAAGACCCAAGATGACAACGTTACAACTAAGCCACCGGAGAGGCCAAAAAATATATTTTTGTATCACAAAATAGTTGTTCATTTGCGATATTGAAATCTAAATTTATCGTCCGAAATAAACCAACATGTACCCACGAAGAAAAATTTACATTGAGACACTTCTTATCTTCTTTGTCTGAAATTCAAACAGCAGCAACTTTTAATCAAGCAAAGTTGCAAATGTATCCATCGTCACAGCAAAGACACTGAATAAGTAGTTCAACGAAACGCTCACGTAAGTAAAATGAATTAACCTAGCGATAACGCTCATGAGAAGGCACCAACATACTCTTCCACACACTCTTAAGATATGTAACATATTTTCCCATGACACGATGGCCTTTCTATTTTTATCTGAAGTTGTACTTGGCACATAGGATAATTCTATGACAACGATAATCAAATTAACACTTCAGCTTAAGTCACTGAATAGCGTTACATTCTTGCACGAAATCATTTTAGAAAACAAATTGCAGATCATTGGAGCAAGTTAAAATCATCTTACAAAATTCTTTCTAGATTGAGTTTCATAATTATACATTTTCTTGCATTTAATTTCATCAGCAGTCTTGCTAGCCAAGTGCTTTGATTGGTTCCCATGGTAGGTTCCGGATTCGAACCCCAGCCTGTGCTTCAGCGTTTCTTTGCTATTACAGGAGCAGTAAGTGACGTAAATATGAAAAAATACTAGCAGAGGTATATCAAAATAGAAATATACATATATATTCAATTTCCATTAGCACGTGTTACATTATAAAGAGGTAGTACATTTTTGTATATTTTCTTGCTGACGTCCATAATCAACTGCCTATATTGGCAAAAATATTTATTATTGAAAGCTTCACTCTTACTTCTACATGATTCAACTTCGACCGCATAACTCACAAGGTGTAAATTGCAACAAAGTTTCTTTGAAGCTAAAAAAACGAGAGTGAAGTGTATAGAGGGTATTAGTTAATGCAAAACAATTAGGTTGGAATCGATAAATAATTGTATTTATAAAAATGTGTACATAGTGAAGGAATGGGGAGAAAGATGACAACGTAAACATAATATTTCATGCTAATTTATTTAACTTCACATCTACTGTGCATTGCGTTATTTACGTCATATCTACGTCACACATCTTACTCGAGTGAATAATAAGAAAACAATCACATAGACATCCTCCGAAGATTCTGTGTTTAAGCGTTGGAAACTCGTGGTTGTATTGTTGTTACATCGTGTATTTCACTTATTTATTATTAATTTTCAACATCATGATTATTATAAAAGATAGAAAACCTGGCAGCACTAAAACATACTGAGGTCCGTTCTAACATTTGTCACATCTTTGAATAACAGGCTCGGTTGACAAAGATGTAAACTCCTTTCCAAACATCCACATTCCAAAAGGTGTGCAATATTTGAATACCGTGCTGTTTGAAAATGCGTGTTATTGAATACACTGTAGATGTTGACTTGTTTGCGCGGAAATAAAAGGCATGTGTCTTGTTCTATTTGTTGCGTAGTCAGAACATCGGCAAAGAAAGACATGTTTCGTTTTGTTTTAGTGTATTGTAATTGCAGGGAAACATGTGGAAATAAAATAAATGAAACACGAAGACTGTATATCTGAATAAATTTAATCCAAATTTGATGGAAAATTTATGAAACTCCCAACGTTAAGAGGTATAGCTTGTAGGCGTGACTTGGCGGCGACAAGGTTTATTAAAATTTACCCGTTAATGGTACTTTTGTAAACCTTTGTGGATCAAAGTAATAAATAATTTCGCAAATGTAAGTTATTTAGCAAAATAGTCTTGGACGTTATTTTTATGGGATGCAAACTTTTCGATTTCTCCAACCTCCCGCAAATTTAGGCCCCTCATCACGCCCAAGGAAAATTGCTGGAAAATTATGGGGAAATATGGATTATCATTATGCACTTGAAACAACTTAAATTCTCCAATTAATATATTATCATTTCAGAAGTAACGAAATCTGATGTGAAAGTTCCATGCAGTTAAATTAGGCTTATCGAAATTGTAAGAAAACAAGAAGGTACAACAAGAAGATTTCTCTCCCATGGCGCCTTATAATCAAGGGGTACTGGGTTCGTACCCGGTGGAGGCACATAGTGGTTTGGATCCCACTTTAAACTGTAGGTCTAGTCCAGCTTAACCTTACTGTGCATAAAGTGGACTTAAAACATCAACTCGAAACAAACAAAAAAAGAAAAAGAAAATAAATTTACAAGCGCTGAAATGTTACGTTCGTATCTCGTAACTTTTAGTTTTAGAATCCTCGACCACCTTCGATCTAAGGTGAACTGAAAATTTTTCGCTCGAAACGTAATAGATCTTTGTAATTCGTAATGTAATTTCTCCGAGAGTTGTCGGACAATTGATCTATCGGTAGTTTCATTTCCTTAGTAAAGTCCTCCTTGCATTGTTTCAGTCATTTTGGAGGTACCTGAAGCCAAAATAATTTCCTTGCAGGGAAGGAACGCAGTACGCATGAAGCTGGTTTGCCAAATTAATGTCTAGCTGAATACATCCATAGAGATGTTGATATCATTGTTTTCACCATACTTATTGATCTGTTCAATTGAACGCGACGTCGGCATTTTACACGTTTGTAGCGCCCTTATAGATGATCTCTAAAATTCTGTGGCAAGTACACTCTGCCCAGGGAATCTCGGGAGCAAGCGAACGAAAACAAGTCGTCTAGGCATGTAGCGACTCGATAGGGCTCGGCCAATGAACATGTGAGAGGGCAAGTGAGTGCATGGAGGGGAAAACGCAGCTTCCGCTTGCAACCGTTTGCAGCGGTGCCAACTCGCTTTCTCCCCTTCTCTGCCGTTATTCAGAAGTGGGCAGTGAATTAATTATCCACACACCAAACACTCCCAAAAATGTCCTCAACACCCCTTAAAATTTGACAGCTCCGTCTCTGGCATCTGCGGAGCATGTCCACTTATAAGGGTAGAGAAGGGAAGAAAGTGAATGGGCGTATCAAAGCCGTGCGCACTGCTGCAAACGGCAGGTAGCTGCAGTAGAGTTTAGCCCTTCATGCAACCTCTCTCGTTCATTGGCCTAGACCTCTCTAGTGACTACTTGCGCAGAGACTTGATTTTGTTCGTTCGCTCTCTCCAGAGATTCCCGGGTGTAGAGTAGTGCCTTTCGTCTGTAATCTCTGATTTTCTGTATCTAAAGAAACCTCAATGTGCAGCGAGTTTCGGTCCATGCGATTCCAGACTTTCCTTTATCTCGGTTGTATCTCTGTTCTTCAGTAAGCGAAGTTACGGGATGCAATGACCGAGCGTCGTCTTATCGTATAGCGGACGCCGTTCCCTCGCGAAGGTTGATTCGATTAGGTAATTATAGATGGTATGATATGATGAAACTGATGAAGGGACGCTCAAAGAATACACATATCCAGGCCGGGATTCGAAACCTGGACCCCTGGCGTCGTGGCGCGATGTGCTAACCACTCTGCTACGGAGGTCGGCCTTCGGGAAGAGGAAATACTAAAGTATATGATTTTATATATATGCGTATTACAAATTAAATAACTTTTGTTGTAAGTATGCAGTTATTTCGGAACAAAAATCGTCTGAGGAACTATATTCTGTGCGGATGTTTGAATCTCGACATGCAAGGAATTGCTACAATTTTTTCTAGAAGCATAGAGCAGCATCAAGACTAGCTTGTTTGATTATATTTTTTTCTAGAGGGTATAAACCAGTACTAATGAATGTGATTCCCTGTACATTCCCGTATGTGAATTTTTTTCTCGTTGTAGGCAAATGATCCCCTAAAGGTGAATGAACCTCGGGTCAGTTTTGTACAAATAAATAAAAATACATATATAATATGCAGGATTAAATCAAAACTTATTTTTGTGTTTAGTGATGCATATGGTTGTTGTCTGTAATTGAATGCCAGCTATGAATTTTTATTTCTGTTATTGTGGTTCGCTCATTGACTCTCGCTCAAGAATAATGAATATTCAATTTGGTATTAAAATTTTGATGATTACAGCAGTTTATTTTTAGATGTTAAATTATGTCGGATACATGCAACAAAAAGTATCCATCTTCGTGGATTTAAACAACTGTAGAAAAAAACTCTTAATTCATAATTAGTTTGGGTTAATCTCTATGATAATCTTAATATAAAAGACAGCTGTTTGTTCCTTCTATTCTGGCTGTTATTCTTCCGGTGTAAACACATGTCTTCAAATTTATACGTAAGCTCACGAAATGATGTAGGTGTGTAGAAAATTATTGTAAAGTGCACGCACGTCTTTTGAATGGAAGATCTCTCCAACATTCCTCTCCGAGGAAATACGTTTAACGAAAGAAAATATTTATCCAATGTGAGAGACGTCTTGACTTAGACCAACAAATTCTTCCGAAATCGCGTGACTGAATTAATCAACGTGTTATGTTCCACTCGGCACGGAAACCAACCAATAAGATAGCTTTATCCTTGAACTTCTAGGGATTCTGGAAATTGGTATTGCTTACACGGCTATTTGGTAAACCGAATGGAATATGTGTACTTGCACATTATTGGCTCCTAACAATCTGGCTTCAAACATAATCAAATAGTACAGGAGAGAAGTTTTGAGTAAACAAAAGCATATCGATCGAACAAATCGATTATCGGAAAGCACCAATGAAAATTTCGTTTCCAAACAATGCGAACGTGTTTATCTTTGTTAGTGGTTATTTTGAAATGTATATTTTAAGAGTATGAACAACAGCCACATGGAAAGTAAACGTATTGGGTAAATTTTCGTTTTATCAGTTTTTTCTTGTCTGTCTGTGTGGCCCAATAGGGAAACGCTGGGTGACTGAACGGCTTCTGCAAATTCAGTTCCATATGCACCACCGCCCTTGATCTATATATACTCTGTTCCGGGTATCTCTGGAGCAAGCGAACAAAAACAATTCTCTGCGCAAGTAGTGACGCGAGACTACTCCACCAATGAACACGTGAGAGGGAACGGGATTGCGTAGAGCGGGAAAAGCGACTACGGTTATCAGCCTACGCCAAACAGCGTGTACTGCTTCGCTCTGCTCTGCCCACTCGATTTCCCCTTTCTCTGCCGCTAAGCGCGGCCTTGCTCCAGATATACCCGGGACAGAGTATAAGTGCTGTAGTTCGTGATATGTTATTATGTCACTTGATGTCGAATGTTGTCTCGCACCTACGGACAGGTTCGAGCAGCCTACTCGTATGTAGTTATTGGCTACATAAATTGTTTTCCAAATTTTTAAAAATTATGATGTGTACTATCCGTGAAGTTTTAGAACTGTGCGCTATGATCACTGGAATTCTGCAGTTTTACAAAGCTATTATGGAAAGCATTGTATATTTATATTTATGTACTTGTTAAACTTGAAATTTATATACATAAAGCCTTTTCCTGTCTTATGTATAAATTTTTAGGCATGTATAGATCCTGCGATCGATAATTGCAGATGATATCCATTGCTAAAATATAAGAGGAGACAGACGGACCACTCTTTTGCATATTGCATTGTCGTAGGTTTGCCCACAGAATTTTAGCTTCGTAATAATTCATGAAATTTACACGACTACTGCATTTGGGGTACGTTCTATTGTTCGTATTTAGTTATATAACGTCGTTTATTCTACCCCTCTACAGGTTAATCGCGACAGAGGGAATGCATGATGTGAGAAATTGATGAAAAAAAAGGCAGTGGACATACCCGTTCCTTTACTCCAACCACGAACCTCCTGTAGCGAGATGAGTCGAGAATTCAGTTCGAAGGGGGGGGTAAAGGTTGACCCTTTTTCAAGACACCCAAATGTCAACCTCTCTTCCACGTGGTACACCCTGGACTGCATTTTGCAGACTAACGAGGCTCTGGCGTCTGTACCTACGGCCAGTGTAATCCTCTATGGGACTTGTGTTTTGTGCTGTCCATGTGTGTTTGTACCTTCATCTGTTTCATCTTATCACCACTCATCCTCATCTTCGTAATTAGCCAGAAGTGGCAGAAAAGCGAAGTATAATAAATCATTCATTCATTCGAGTATTTAATTCGCTCTACTACAGAGGCGGCAGGTATTTTTCTTTACAAGTTTTTTTTTTATTGAATTAGTGTTTTAAGTCCTCTGTATGCACAGTGAGGCTAATCGGGACTGGACCTACATTTTAAAGTGGGATCCGAACCACTAAGTGCCTCCACCGGTACAAAGTTTGTTGACTAGTACAGTAAACACCAGACGAGGATAGATAGTCATGACTAGGGCGTGGAAGTTGAGGAAATTTTTTTTCTAGTGCCCGAAGACGAGGCCCAACATAGGCCAGAATGAGGTGGGTTTTATTTGTCCTTTTTTTTTCCTTTTTTGCTTATTGGTGCTTTTTTAGCCTTTTCTTAGGTCTTAACGGCTTTTTTTTTTTTTTGCGACTTCACCTTCTTTCGACTACGTTTTTACTGCCCATTCTCAGTTCGAATTATCAGTTCATCACCTCAAACATCCTTTCTGTAGTAAAGAAATAAAAAAAATATATATATTTTTGGACGACTGAAGCAGGTACGGTACAAGGTCCTTTAACCGTAACTTGTCTGGAAGGTCGCGCTGTAAGTGGCAACTTTCTCTTGTTTTGAAGCTTACAGCTTTTTCGCACTGTGTGTTCCATACCATCAGAATTTTTTATTTTTTTATTCATTAAATATGTAATTAAAACGGGTTATTAATTCATTTGTATCACATTTATACGTCCTTTTTCAGTTTTTAGGTCCTTTTTTTGATATTTTTAGGTCTTTTTTTGGCTATTTTAAGGTCTTCAACTTCCGAGCCCTAGCCATGACAAAACAATCTAAAGAAAATGTAGTAAAGGAAGTGAAATATGGAAGTATTGTATTTTCATACATACCGCAATGATGTAGCAGTACGTCTACTTGAAAGCTCACGGCGAAAAGACGTTCTTAGTACAGAGCATGTAGCGCACCAAATTTTCGCAATTAACTTATCCTTTGTTCTCTGGTGGAACGACTCGTCGCGGTTCTATAGAAGTCTTCAAGAATACCACCTTACTTAATTCTTCATGACGGCCTCTTTGGATCCAACGTGTTTCTTTTCCGTACACTTGGAAGGCTTAATAGTAGTGTATCTAATTTCATACTGGCAAGTTTCTATATTATCTTGGGCGTGCGTATGTGTACGTGTGTGTGTTACGTTCTGGTGTTAGTAACGTATCCTTACCTTCATGTTACCTTCGATAGTGAGTAGCTATTTTTTCCCCTTCTAATATCTTTCTTGTTCGCAATTTTTCGTCTTTTTTCTACCTATAAATGGTAAATTTCCTGGAAGTTGACCCACTTACGAAGGAAACCTAGAAAAGATAATTTGTTTTGACTTTCAGGATTTTCCAGAAGTCTAAAATGGGGCTCTGTCATTACAGAAATGTCTTGCTCTAAATAATGCACTGTGAAAATTGTCGAGTTGCAAGTATTGAGTTTTCGGGTTCTAGTTTGAGGAACCCTTAACGTTTTAATTTAGGTTCAGAACTGTAGTGACTTATTTGGGACAAGTAGATGGGGGATATGTTAGAATCCAGTAGCTTCCAATTAGTGATATCTTATAATTTCAGTAACCGCCATTACGAAACTGCTCGTAACCGGGATCTATAGTAGTAGTAACCGCATAAACCGCTACATAAATGGTACCAGTACGTAGTACCACTGTTACAGTGATCAAGACGAAATAAATGGACGAATAAATGAGATGGATAAGAGTGAAGCACCGATTAGAAAATAGGCGTTTCTTCTGGCTTCTTTACCCTTGTAATCAAGGGGTCTTGGGTTCGTTACCCGACGGAGGTACATTGCAAAGTGGTTTGGATCCCACTTTAAACTGTAAGTCCAGTCCCGATTAGCCTGTCTGTGCATAAAGTGGACTTAAAACCCAACTCAAACTAACTCCTCTCCTTTACTTTCTCTTTTCTAATCGTACTATACAACGTCCTAGGAGTCTGTGGTGCAACGACGCGCATGACGGCAGAGAAGGGGAGAAAGCGAGTAGGCGGAGCAAAGCAGTGCGTGCTGCTGCAAACTGCTATTAGCTTGAAGCTGCGTTTCCTCCTCCATGCAATTCCATTCCCTCTCACTTTGTCATTGGTCAAGCCCCCTCGAGTCACTACTTGAGCAGAGTACTTGTTTTCGTTCCCTTGCTCCACAGATTCCTGGGACAGAGTATATACTGTATATTCAAACGTTCAAGTTCAAATAGGCTATTCTTAACTGGACATGAAATCCGAGAAAATTAAATCTGAACTTCTAAAATGTGCCCTAAAGTGAAGTATAATGTGCAATGGTTTACACTCTGATAGCTTTCAAGCAAGTACCGTAACTGAAATTTTGTGAAAGAAATCTTGTTCGTTCACATTCGTTACTTAGAGGGAAGGGAATGCGTTATCTATAAAAGGAGAAGAGTTTCCGTAAAAATGGCACGTTTCCCCCTCTTGGAGACAATTTATTGAGTAAGGAACGAAATGTCGCAGAAGGATAAAGACGCAAGACGCAATAAAAGCGCCCATATAAGGCGCCGCCAGTGACGATTCACAGCTGACTGCAGTTGAAATATGACTACGATCCTCGGTGTGTTTGCTCCAAAACAAGTTCTCCTTTTTGTGTAGGCGAAGAGGACTTTGTCAAGTGAAACTTACCGTGAAGGGCTTTATTCAATGCAGAGGGGGATGATTTGGAAAAGAGAATAAAAAGACGTTCTTCTGGTGTAATAATTCAAGGCGGACAGTTTTCATTTGAAAATGCACTTGGCAGGCAAATCCAGTGTGCATTTTTAGCTGAAGAGATTCGAATTCGCTGGGGGTATGCAACCAGTTCAGTCTGTCCCGATCAGATTGCGCATCAACCTCGGTTACCTCCTTAACCTGTGGAAAGTTGTGTAAGTATCCGGGAATCTGGAGTAAGGCCGCGCACAATGTAAGAGAAGGGGAGAAAGCGGGTTGGTGGAACAAAGCAGTGCGCGTTGCACTCACTTCGTCTCTCACGAGTTCATTGGTCGAGTCCTATGGAGCTATTCGCACGTGCACACCCAAATAAATCTGTAATGCAATTAATTTTTATTATACTTATTCACTGAACACTATCTCCTTCAAAACATCAAACGTTCCCACGCCCGATCGGCGACCATATCTTCGTATTACGAGCGCTTGCAGACTGAGACGCGTTCGTTTCGCACAAGTCACAGTGCGCTCAGATGCCGCTGTTTGCAGCACGCAAGGAAAGAGAAGGGATTGGCGCCTGTAGCTTGCAGGATTATGGGCTTGACGAGTACCACTAGTGCTGTGTTCACGCAGTGTTGAAATCCCATTCCATTCGAGATCGTGTAGCGGAGTGGAGGCAGCCCACACATCATCGTAAATCGAGGGGCCTTTTTTGGAAAAGGGATATTTCTAAAGGTATCTTCGCCCATACTGTTGTTTCGAGCATGGCGGGCGCAAGAAAAAGGGGAGGAAGGAGGGGGGCAACTGAGAGCGAAACGCGTGTTTTAAACAATGTCTTGCATTGCCTTTGCTTAGTGCAGCAGCTTGGTCAAAATAAACTGTCCTTATGGCGCTGTAATCGATCAACGCGCGCGGGGGGATCGTTGATCAGTCAGCTGTTTTCATTGTGTGCCAGTTCATGCGTTGCAAAAATTGTTACTGTCAAAGCTCGTTCCTGTTTCAGTGCGAAGGGTTTGATTTCATGATGAAAGGAAAAACTCTACACAGGGAAAGTATATACATAATATTTAACGTTGTAGAATATTTGGAGGGAAGTTAGCTACAAAGCGCGCAGCGACTGCAGTAATAATACGGATACGGCGGAAGGGGAAAACATCTGAAATACGAAGCAGGACAGTGTGGACTGAGCGAATACTGTTATTTTCTTTAATAGTTATTATTCGCTTGATTTTGCTTGGCCAGTCAGTCATTAGAAATAAACAACTGATAGATTAAAGCTGATTTTCTGCATGTTGTCTTTGGATTGGCTACCTTGTTTGCAGTAGCGGCTTCAGATAAAATTTTCACCTGGGCGAAGTAAGGGTTTGATTTCATGATGAAAGGAAAAACTCTACACAGGGAAAGTATATACATAATATTTAACGTTGTAGAATATTTGGAGGGAAGTTAGCTACAAAGCGCGCAGCGACTGCAGTAATAATACGGATACGGCGGAAGGGGAAAACATCTGAAATACGAAGCAGGACAGTGTGGACTGAGCGAATACTGTTATTTTCTTTAATAGTTATTATTCGCTTGATTTTGCTTGGCCAGTCAGTCATTAGAAATAAACAACTGATAGATTAAAGCTGATTTTCTGCATGTTGTCTTTGGATTGGCTACCTTGTTTGCAGTAGCGGCTTCAGATAAAATTTTCACCTGGGCGAAGTGTTGCCCCTCATTTCCACCATGGTGCTCCTACTTTCCTCCTTGCTCCAATGTAAATCATGGCCATGTTATATATTTACAGTTTTGATGACGAAAAATAAGTCTTATTTTAAAAATACTTTGAGTGTTACTGTTAAAGAACATGTTGTGTTTATTTAATACCTACATAATGACATCAAAATAACAGTAATCTCTTAGCTTAAATTCCTACATGATTTTGCAATATGTTTATTAAGTTATTCAGCAGTGACTTCAATTAATTGTTGAGAACAATAAATCAAACTCTTTTTAAAAACAAATAGCCACACACCCGGTGGAGGGACATAGTGGTTCGGATATCACTTTAAACTGTAGGTTGCGTCTGCTTTCCTATGCATAAAGTGGACCTAAGAAATAAATTCAAACAAATAAATAGCCACGCTTGGGATTTGGCTCTAATCAAGGAGGATGCCCAGGTTTGGTCATAACTTTCCTTGCCAATACATTTAGCATCATTATGTACGCAAAAACTGTGCGAGTATTTGATAGGGGTGACTCCTTATAACACTTCTTCTGGACGCAAGGCTGAAGTGCACACCCATAGAACCAGACCACCAGCCGTCACTGCTATGGAGTCACCACTTGCATAGAGACTTGTTTTCGTTCGCTAGCTCCAGAGATTCCCAGGACAGATTATAGAACACAATTATGTGAACGGTCAAGTTGAGGTTAACGTAGAGGTAAAAGTTAATAGCGTAATACAAATAAACTTATTTATATTCTGTTCCGGAATCTCTGGAGCGTGCGAACAAAAACAAGTCTGCAGCAGCATGTACTGCTTCGCTCCGCCCACTAGCTTTCTCCACTTTTATACAGTTATGCGCGGCCTTCCTCCATGGATTCATGAGATAGAGTATAATTCCTTAACGAAGGATATTGTGAACCTGGGCTTGGTAATTTTTTTTTCAGATATTTAGTTTCCTTCATGTATTACTTCATCCCACGTCAAGATAAATGTGCAGTGAAGCTGGTTGAATTTTTACTGCTTGAAATTTATGCAACGAAATTAGTTTTATTTTAATGCATTTGTTCGCATTTTACACACCGCTCATTTTCATTCAATCATTTGAGTACCTGTTGGCTTGATGTTCAAAAATGTCTCCTTTGGCTGAAACACGCTGTTACAATTATCTTTACTAATAAGTCTGGAAATAAATTTAGAGTAACACTACCTTAGTTTATTTGAAACAATAGTTAAACTTTGAGGGGTGCATCTTACTTTATGAAATGGAATAATAAGAGGCGATTGGTTAAAAACAGGTTTTGGTTAACATTGACACAGCCACCTGCTACCAATGTCAAATGTAAGTGGGTGGTCCTGACTTTGTCATGTATGCTTGCTATGAAATTGTGGGTCCTGCTACTTTAATAGGGACCTTTTTTTGTGTGTATTCAAGCATGTTGGTAAGAAATATTTACTTGGTTATAGTACCACTGAATACATTGTTGCAACGCTACTGCCTCCTACTCTCAAGATTGTTAGTTTCATCTCTCAGCTTTCTTACACAAACAGTGTAAATATAATTTCTCTTACCAAGGTGATTAAACCAAATGAAGCCCTGTATTTACGAGGGGTTTGGTCGTAGGTTCATTCGCGGGCCTCCACACGCAAGCAGGAAAAAAATTTAAAAGGCAAAAACAAAAGCGAGGTAGTTGAATGTGACCGAAAGTATTCGAAAAATCCAACAGTCTAACATCAATTGACTTAACGATTATTGCAACAATTATAAATTTGCTAATTGGATTTGTTGTTGAATCGCACAAGCGGGCCTCGGCGATGGCGTAGTGATAACGTTGGTGCCTTTTAATCAAGGGGGCCCCAGTTCGATACTCGGTGGATGCATACATTTCTTGTATTCCACTTCAAACTGACGTTCAGTCAAGATTAGCCCATCTGTGCATAAAATGGATTTAGAATATACTTTGGGAAACTTTTGAAACTCAACAGTTCACCTCAGCCCTCCACATACATACATTCTGGCCTGACAGAAATGGATGAAGTAAAAAAAAGTAATAATATAGGCCTAAATACAATATATATAATATAAACTACCAAGGCAAGATGGACCTTTTTACTTTCTTCTCATTACACAAATAAATTATATAGATACTTACACCGACAAATATAAATACGATTTGAGATTTGAATGACTTGAAGAAATACTTCAATAAATTGAATATGTTAAAGAATTATTCTTTGTGTGGAAAAAGAACACCACCTTAGAATTTGATCATCCTTTCGAAAGTTCATCCTAGTAACGTAAGTGTTGCAATAAAGGACGGTGCACGCAATTCGTTTCCAACGGGTTGCATGTCATCAGGTGAGGGAAAGCCAGTGTTAGATAGTTGCGAAAATAATTCACGTGGCAACGCCAAAGATGCAAATCGTTTGTAAGGAAGTTTGCGCACGTTAACTTTCTAAAGACTAGAGATGATACAAAGGATTGTTCTTTTGCGTGAAACAAGGCGCATGTACGGCGTGTTACACGCAGATAAGCACGTGTAGTGAGAGTTTGATGTTGGAGCTGAGTAGTTTATCGCTAAGTACACGAGAACTAATTCAATATTCACTGTGAATGTAACAATAGCCATTATCATGTTGAAACTGGTAATGTCTTATTTCCACACGTCCGGGGTTAAGTCTGTATCATGAGAGCATTGTGAATAAGTAATGATTGATATTCATTAACATTGTGTATATAACTGATACGAGGGAAAACCTATTCTTCTTACTAATGTTACGATATCTGAATTATCATGGGATTTTTGTGTGTTCTACAATGATGTGTATATTTACTTATTTATTAGGCGGTGTACATACAAACAGAACAAGAGATATACCGTCGACAAGAATAAACAATGAACACAGCGCATTATAATCTCAAAACTACGATTTAATGTTTAATTTTTTCATTAAAGTAATGTTCACAAATAAGTACCGCTAAATATTGAGTTTTATGTGAAAACTGATAAGGGTCGAGACCTATACATCCCCATAGTCTGTATGTGAGGATGACACAGATGGACTTCATCCTATAATATCAGACTACCTTGTTGTCTTCTATGTGCTGGATAATGGTTAGAAGAACTCGCTGTGTTAGATTCGAATTCCGTGCATCTGATTGTTTTACCATCTATTTCATTATTCTATTCATAGATGTGTGGAATAACTAGAGTATTAATAATCCACAACTTAAATGAACACGATATGTATGTACTAGTTGGGAAAAATGAGAAGAGTTTACAAGATCTTTGCACTTAATTCATTTGTAAGATGGCCTTATGGAGAAGATTCTAGGCAGAAGTAAAATATTAAAATAAACTTAATCGATACGGATAATTTGAACTATATCGTATTTTTCAAGAACAATGAATCACAGAAGACTAACTTTCGGGCAGACTGGCTTTTATTTCAGAATTTGAAATCACACATTTCTATGATTGATTCAGTTTCAGTGGATGACTTTTTTCAGCATTGATCTCTTAAGCGTTTCCAGCGACAACTTGGTTAAACTTGAACAATGTGTAAGAGTATTTCACCCTTATTCGAGTGAATGAAACTTGAAATCAGTTCAACTCCGCAACTGGAGCGCTGGAATATCAGTTTCGTTTAACTCCCTCAAACAAATTATCGCAAGTCTCGAGAACATTGGGAGCTTTGCGTCATTCTACCAGCACCATAGCAACCATAAAAAATGACGATTGACATCCGTTGCCATTGACCTTACCGCGTCTTTCTTCTTTGGACGTTTGAAGGAAGCCAGGCTATTACCTAGATGTGATGTCACCGCCTTACACCCTCTCCATCCCATTTTTACAACTCGGGGCAGCGGTTTTGCACTCAACGTTGGTGCTTATACATTATGCAACACCCATTGTTAAGGCTAACCATGTTTTATGCGACTCTTTCCTCCGTCAGCTTTCATTAAATTTTCACTTTTGCAAAGGTTGGCTGATTTAAAGTTCGCTTTATGAAGCTATGTTAATTAGTACTGCATTTTGTTGGTTCAATTGCTATTAAAAGCAACGAACGCAAACATTAGTCTGTGAGAGAAGTATCTCATATGTGTGTGTGTATCAAAGGTTCATGTATTTCTCATCTCCCTTTAATTTGTCCCTCTCGATCCCCTATATTGGTTACGAAATAATAACCATGATTGCTTTAATTAGCCACGAATACATGTACGGTACGTAATTTCTAATTTCCTACAATTCATGCAAACTCAATTATCATAAGCGGAATGATTATCACAGCGCCCTACGACGCGAGGGGAACCAGGGTTCGAATCCCGGCCTGCGCATGGGTGTTTTTGTGAGTGTCCCTTCATCAATTTCATAATATCATCATTCATCCTAATCTTAACGATTAGCTAAAAGTGGCAGATAAGCGAAGTCAAATAAATCAATTCTTATAACTTACAATTTCAGCTAACCGTGCGTTTGCAAGTAAAATTAGGGAATCTCTTAATTTGCTTAGTTCCTAATAAAGGTTAGGGGAGAATTTTCCAGTGTTTACCAATATTCCTTTGTTCATACGTATGTCAACCATAAAATGAAAAGTGCATGGAGAGTACAAACAAACAATAATGAATGTCCTTTTTTCATCCCATCAATCAGCATCGCAGTTTAAAAGCTTCAGTAAATAATCCATGGGTGTTCAAATCATGTCAACGAATATTTTTAGGTGTTACTGTTTAGTCTTATTAACATGAGTTGATAAAATTAACGTATCTATTAACTTCTACAACGAAATTTTGAAAATTTGATTCATACAGGATTTTATATATAATTTTTAATTTTAATTGTGTTACTATGTGGTGAGAGTTTTTGGAAGGCTTTGCTGTAATCGAGGAGAACTAGCATTGTCAATATGTATGTGTCTTGTGTTGTAGTTGTGCTGTCTAGTATGTTTGTGTAGTAGTTGTGCTGTCTAGTATGTTTGTTTTGCGTAGTAGTTGTGCTGTCTAATTTGTTTGTGTTTGTCTTGTGTAGTAGTTGTGGTGTGTTTGTGTTTATATTGTGTTGTAGTTGTGAAGTGTTTGTGTGTGTCTTGTGTAGTAGTTGTGCTGTCTAATGTGTTTGTGTTTGTCTTCTGTAGTAGTTCCTCCATTCATATTGGGGGTTAGGCGTAGAGCTGACAACTCTGCACTGTAAAAAGCCATGTCAAGAATCAGCAATATAAGGCCATGGATGTTCCCAAGGTAAAATATTCCGGAGGTAAAATAGTCCCCCGTTCGGATCTCCGGGTGGGGACTACTTTGGGAGGTCCCTGGACTAAGGAGACGATCTACGTTCGGAATAAGGATATTAAATTAGGCACCTGGAATGTTCTGAGCCTTTACCGGCCTGGGGCATTTCAATGTACAGTTAATGAGATAGTTAAGTATAAATTAGATGTAGTAGCTGTCCAGGAAGTTAGGTGGCCAGGAGAAGGGAATTGTAAAACTAAAAATTATACTTTTTTCTATGGTGGTACTGAAAATCATAATTTTGGAACAGGCTTTTTCATAAATAATAGAATTATCTCAGCTCTTAAAACAGTAGAATTTATTAATGATAGGATATCACATGCAGTTTTACAGGGTAGGTGGTGTAAAATTATTTTAATAAACATACATGCACCAACGGAAGATAAAGATGATAATACTAAAGATGATTTTTATGTAGAGTTAGAACAGGTCTTTGATAAATTTTCTCAGTATGATATGAAAATTCTGTTCGGTGACTGTAATGCACAGATTGGCAAAGAAGAGACATTTAAACCCACAATTGGTAAAGAAAGTCTTCATGAATTAAGTAATGATAATGGTATAAGATTGATTACTTTTGCAACCTCAAAGAATTTAATTGTGAAAAGTACCACTTTTAAACATAAAGATATCCATAAATATACCTGGTCTTCTCCACATGGTAAAACTCATAATCAGATAGATCATATTCTCATTGATAAGAGAAGGCATACTAGTATAATTGACGTTTGTACACATAGAGGTGCTGACTGTGCCAGTGACCATTATTTAGTAATTGCTAAATTAAGAGAAAGACTCTCAGTGATAAATCATAAGCAACAAAATCTAAAAGTTCTAAAATTTGATACAGGAAAGTTTACTGATGAAAGAATTAAGAAAGATTACCAAATTAAACTGTCAAATAGATTTGATGTTTTGCAGGATTTAAGTGATGATGAAAATATAAATGAAACAGACATAAATAAGAATTGGGAGCACATACGTAATGCAATAGAATCAGCAGCTAAAGAAAGTATAGGATACCATAAACCGAGAAAAAGTAAGCCATGGTTTGATAATGAATGTCATAATCTAATAGAAATAAGAAATCAGGCTAGACTTAGGTGGTTAAATAACTCTGATGATACAAATCTATACAATTATAATAGAATAAAGCGAGAAGTTAACCGCACGTTTAGAAGTAAAAAAAGAGATTACTTGAAAAGCAAAATTAACGAAATTGAAACAAACAGCAAAAATAAAAATATCAGAGATTTATATAAAGGTGTAAATGAGTTTAGAAAGGGGTGGCAACCTAAAGTAAACTTGATAAAAGATAAAGACGGTGATTTTCTAGCTGACCCAAGCGATATTCTAAATAGATGGAAGAACTACTTTAATGACCTTTTAAATGTCCATGTAGGAGATAAATCAGAAGTGAATGAAGTACACACAGCAGAACCTTTAGTTCCAGAACCTAACTTGACTGAAGTTAAAGATGCTATTAAAAGGCTAAAGAATAACAAAGCACCTGGCATTGATTTAATACCAGCTGAGTTAATTAAATATGGTGGAAATACATTAAAATGTCAAATACATAAATTAATTTGTTTAATATGGAATAAAGAAGAAATCCCTCAACAGTGGAAAGAATCCATAATTGTTCCTGTGTTTAAAAAAGGTGATAAAATGAACTGCAATAATTACCGTGGAATTTCTCTACTCTCAACAACATATAAAATATTATCTAACATTCTTTTAACAAGACTAACCCCATATGCTAATGAAATTATAGGTGATTATCAATGTGGATTTAAACGCAACAGATCAACTACAGATCAAATTTTTCACATCAGACAGACACTTGAAAAAAAGTGGGAATATAATCAAAATGTCCATCAGCTATTCATTGATTTCAAAAAAGCATATGATTCGGTCAAAAGAGATAAATTATATAATATATTAGTAGAGTTTGGAATACCTAAGAAGCTTGTTAGTATGATAAAAATATGCACCAGTGAAACAGAAAGTAAAATTCGTGTGGGTATTAATATGTCTGACAAATTTACAATTCATGATGGGTTAAAACAAGGAGATGCATTATCTCCATTGCTCTTTAATTTTGCCTTAGAATTAGCTGTTAGGAAGGTAAACGAAACTAAAGAAGGACTAAAATTAAATGGCGTGACTCAGTTGTTAGCATATGCAGATGATGTAGACTTACTGGGGGATGATGTGAATACAATTAAGAATAATGCTAAAATATTTTTCAAAACTGCTAAAGAGATAGGTTTGGAAGTTAACAAAGAGAAAACTAAATATATGCTTACAGGCCGAAACCAAGTGTTAGGTAATAATCAAAATCTAATTATTGATAACAACTCGTTTGAAACAGTTTCTAAATTCAAATACTTAGGAGTAATATTAACAAATGAAAATTATATTAAAGAGGAAATAAAAAGTAGGCTTAATTCAGGAAATGCATGTTACTTCTCTCTTCACAAACTTTTGTCTTCTCGTTTAATATCTAAGAAACTAAAAGTTAAAATATACAAAACCGTAATTTTGCCTGTAGTATTATATGGGTGTGAAACTTGGTCCCTTACATTGAAAGAGGAACATAAATTGAGAGTATTTGAAAATAGGATCCTTAGGAAAATATTTGGACCTAAAAGGGACGAGGAGACAGGTGAGTGGAGAAGGTTACATAATTTAGAACTACATAATTTGTATTCATGTCCAGATATTATTAAAATAATTAAATCAAGAAGACTTAGGTGGGCAGGCCATGTGGCACGAATGGGAGAGAAAAGAGGAGTTTACAGGATTCTTGTTGGGAAACCAGATGGTAAGAGACTAGTAGGAAGGCCAAGACGAAGATGGAGGGACAACGTTGAGATGGACCTAAGGGAAATCGATAGGGATGGAAAAGAGTATATAGAAATCGATAGGGATGGAAAAGAGTATATAGAACTTGCTCAAGATAGGGACAGATGGAAGGCCTGTGTTGCTGCAGCCATGAACCTTCGGGTTTAAGAAGGCTAGAGAGTTAGTTAGTTAGTTAGTTGTGGTGAGAGTTTACATTTTAACAACATGGACATTATCTCTCATAAGGCAATTTCGACATCCCTCACAGCTCCGTCTCCGCGGCGCAGTAGTAAGCGTAACATACTACGAAGTCAGAGTTTAGCGATTCAACTACTGTGGGTGTAGCCACGATTAGCCTATTTGTACGCAAAGTACACTTCAAATTTTACAAAACTTTGACATTAAAAATATCCAGCACATTAAAATATATATATATATTGTAGATTAATGTAACACAGAGAAATTGTCAAATTATTTTAGCAGAAAACTGGCAACGTTAGAATGTGGAACATTTACTATTATATTACTAATAGTATTACTATTATCTATAGTTCTTTCACTCTTCAGGAAGATGGGTACGAGATACACTGATATGACAGCATGGACGTCCGCAGGATTTTTTTCATGGAGCGGCAAACAAGGTAATTTTTCCCTGGGGGAAAAAGGAGACATATTTTTCCCCATAATAGTGTGCCCCCCCCTCAAAAACCACTATTTCAGCCTAAAATTATCATGTTCCGTCAACGTATTTATAATGATTAACATAAATTACTGTGGATGAAATTAAATTACCCCCCCCCCCCCCACTTTCCGGACGTCCATGTATGACAGGTTGTTTGTTCGTTACTGCCTTAATTCTTCATGAAAACAAAGTTTTCTTTGATACCCCATTGAGGGATTTCCAGGATGTCCAATTCTCCATGTTCAGGGAGTAAACGTTCCTTTAGTTCCGTCCAGTGTGCAAGGTGTTTAAACTCACGACCATGTAAATAGGCGGCTGGCCAGAATTGCGCTGGTGCCACATATGGGAAAAGCAAAGCGAGAGCGGGACAAAAGTTGCTGGTTCCCGCGCACCGTTTGGCAACGTCAACCGGGCTGCGTTGCCTAGTTCGAGCGTCAGACCGATCTCCCTCCGGGGCACTTGTGTGTCATTCCTGATCTTTCGAGCAAGTACTGTCGGTTTGTATCACATGGATTACAAAGACCAACTCTACAACGAGATCTTTCATTCTCTCAAACCTCCGAACACACAGGGTTGTGCTCCGACGTGGCAACAGTGCGAACTTCTGCCACCCGCCTAATTTCATGGCCGTGCGTTTTAGTTATCTCGTATTTTCAATTTGTGAGCCTGGCTGCTTCTGCGGTAACTTTGTGATCATTGACATACTGAAGATAGCTTTCCTTGAGTTGTCTTGATAGAATTCAGGTTGATATTCAGTGTGTGTGATTCTTTAATTTTTTAAACACACTTCAAATATTCTGGATGCAACGCCTGCTAGGTGGTTAAAAGGTTGTTTTTTTGTGAAATGTCACACATTCTGAGAAAAATATTACCTGGTACCGTACAACAATTAAATCTAAAAGGGTTTGACAAACAGAATTTGTTCGGTGAAAATAAAACGTTGTCGATTCTTTTAAGCCAACTTTTTTTTTTTTTTTGGACCATTTTGGTCAATGAGAACTGCACCCACGGCGATTTGGTATTCTTATTGCCACGTTAATATTTCATTTCCCCATTACCATATGCGAAATCTCGTCACTTGTTTGTGTAAAACTCATACGTTTGTTGTATGTGCTAAATAGTAGCGGACATGCAACGACTGTTCATGAGAGGACGTACGTGATCAATAAATGCCATTGTTGTAACTAATTGCCGGCACGTACTCATTGTCGTGACCATCTTCCATAATATGTTTCACGGATACATTAATGGTGTGAGCAGATGTCATTCTTCAGAGAAAATTCAATTGGGCCATCATGGTCAAAACAAGTTAGGCCGAATTTGTTCAGACCTTTTCGAGGTGGCTATCGTTATACGCGACCATTCCTAATTGCCGAAACACTTGTGGTTCCACCACCTGTTTTTCATAGTTTTCATTGCTAGCCTAATTGTTGTGCGTATTTTACCCTCCCCCCCAACACACACAGTTTCTGTGGCTCATGCGAATTTGTATTCCTTCTTCTACCTAGAAAACTTAGATTCCGTCCCGAATCCAATTAAGCAGTGTAATTTCTTGTAATGTTAACTTCCACATCAAAGTAATGCGAAGCGCCTAAAACGTCACTTGACAGACTAATCTTGGGAATGAAATGAAGGCGTATGCAGCGTGTCGCGTACCTCTGGTGTGAAAGGTTAAGATTAAGTTACAAATAGCGTACTGTGTTAGTTTGGTGCAAATGCTCTTAAATGGAAGACGCTTTGTAAGTTTGCTGCTAACAGATCCTAACTAGATTCGCCACCGCGCATCTTACAAATATCATTGGATGTTCCTCATGCCATTCAATCTTCACGTGGCAGTCCCACATTCTCTGACAATTGGGCCTCCCCATGGCGTAGTAGTAGCGTCGTCGCCTTGTAATCAAGTGGTCTACGTGCGATACCCGGTGGAGGCATATAATGGTTTGGACCTCACTTTAAACTTTAGTTCCAGTCCCGATTAGCCTATTTGTGCATAAAGTGGACTTGAAGCAGAATTCTTACAATTTTCCACGACCGTATCTTCGTAAGTGCACCTTCGGTCTCATGTGTATAAACATGCAAGTCACTGCACTTTATTAACACCCTATATCTTTAACTTTAAACATTTTGAGATACCTGAACCCAATATGGCCTACCTAAGGTTTGTGGCCGCGGTGGCTCAGTCGGTAACGCGTCGGACTACCATCCTAAAGGTCCCGGGTTCGATCCCCGGCCGGTTCAAATCCGGGAACTTTTCTAACGTTGGAAGCGGCCCCGGCGCCCACCCAGCGTCGAATAACATGGGTACCTGGGGGAAACCCTGGGGAGTAAAGGCGGTCAGGGGCGTGATGCTGATCACATCACCCCCACTCACGACCGGATCAAGAAAGTGTGGGGCGTTACCCCCACACCCCCTATACGCCTTCATGGCGTGGTGCTATGCCCAGGGGAGCACTTTACCTCTTTTTTTTTTAAGGTTTGTGATTGATTCTAATCGTGTACAAAGTCAGAAAGGTAAAAATAATCACAAGATTCAAAAGATTTCTGGATATTCCCTGAAAATTTGAGCCAGTTGTAAATAACAACATTGGTGCAGTGAAGATTTTGTTAAAAAGTAAATTTTATGCCATATTGGGTACATATAGTATACCCAAAATGACCTAGTGATGTATTATGTTTCTTCACACCAAAAAAGAAATGCAACAAACTGCAAATGAAGTACCACAATGTTACTTTTTTAGGTGGATACGTGTATTGACACACTCACATTTTATTTACATTGTAACATATGAGATTTGCGCAAAGAAATAACAAACCAATAAACAAGGAAGTGACAAGCCACAATTTGTCACCAGAAGGCCATGGATAACACACCAGTCTGAGCAAATGAAAGTCACTTTATCATAATTAGTGAGTTCCACACACTCTACGTGAACATAAGAGTAACAATGTCACATTTGTTCATGTTTATTTTAACGATATCTTCCTATATATGCCATATTGATTCTACCTTACATTGTGTTCGCGTTTCCTTCGTTATGAACAGGACTTTAGACTAAAATGTGAACTAAGTACATTGTTATAAAGCACAAATGATGAGCTACCATAACATGGAACGGAGATGTAAACACCTATAACTTGAAATACATAATAAGTAATACAGTGGCGTACGCAAGGGGGGTTACAGGGTTTAAACCCCCCTTGAGCTTTTGAAATATTATGTAAATTGCTGTAGGAAAAAATAAAAATGGCTAATTTATCAGACAAAGATCTGCGACAGTAATAATGATGATAATAATAATTTGAATTGAATTATTATTCCCACGCAGCATGGAGAAAAGCACAACATTCCAAACACACGCGTCTTTAATAGTGAATGCCTTGAAAATAAACACTAATTCTTGAAAATTAAATATGAGGGCAACTATAATTTAAATGAAAAAAGTTGTTTTGTATATCAGCTACAACAATGTTCAACGAACATGTATTTTTTTCTGTGGACAATGAGCATTCACTAAATAAAAGTTCTTGGTTCGTTGTAAGCTGCTAATGTAGACAAATGCTAGGCCAACAAGAATACACAATCACCAGCCGCCTCGCCATTGTTTGCGCGGTACGTTTGAATTCATGAATTCAAACTACACTAAGCTTAACTATTGTGAAATGTTTTGTTGGTAAGAACAGCGAGACAATCCAGATGTGAGTTATCGTGCCCGTGCATTGTAGATTTTGAGAGCGGTATTGGCGCGTTTCTCATAAATATTTACAGTGTAGTTTGGGATCCGTCGATATGTCTAAACAATCTAAGCGGCCGCAAAGTTCAATTTTTTTTTGCAAAGTCGCGCAGTGACTCTCTTGAGAATTGTGAAAATTCGTTGCTTCGTCGCAGTGTGCTGACGTTATTGCGAACGTTCTTCTTGGTACTGATTTCGCATTCCCTTGTGAGCTCTCAAGTGAGGCAGTCTACATCCACATCATTAAATAATGTTGAATAAGTACTTTGTGAATCACCTAGAAGTGATAAATATGTTGGAATGTCTATAAACTTACTTTTGAACGCAAACATAGACTCAGTGGCAATTAGCAACATGTATTCTCGCGCCTCATTATCATCCTGGGTGAGTTCCATAGGTAAAGGTAATGTAAATTTCCCCGTGCATATAGCACCGTGCCATGAAGGCACATGTAGTGGTGTGGCCCTACACATTCTCGATCTCGGTCATTTTGGGAGTGCTGTGATCAGCACCATGCTCCGGCAGCCTTTATCCGCTAGGGTTGCTCTCAGGTACCCATTTATATGAGGCTGAGTGCGGGGACAAGGCTGGAAAAAATTCAACCAATTCCGGGAATCGAACCCGGATCTCCCGCGAGGTTGTCAGACTATACCACCGCGGCTCCTTGGATGAGTTTCATACTTTGATTATTTCAATTAATTTAATGTATTTGCTTGTTTTATGGATTTTCTGAATACTTAAAATGTCTCACCTATCATATACAAATAACCGTTGACTAGACAATTATTTCATAACAATGAAACAAAAAATGCTCCTAGAGAAAGGAAAGAAGGGAGAAAGAAGGAAAGAAAGAAGGAAGGAAAGAAAGAAAAGGAGAGAGAGAGAGAGAGAGAGAGAGAGAGAGAGAGAGAGAGAGAGAGACAAGGAAAGAAAGAAGGAAAGAGAATTTGTTAACAATCGAATGACTAAAGTAATTTTGTTCTAGTGCTTTCATAAATATATTTATGTAGATCTCTACTACTTAATAATAGTATTGATATTAGTAGTAACAGCAGCTGCATTAGTAGTATTATTAGTAGTAATTAAACTAATTAATTAATTGTAAGTATTATTAATAAATTATGAGTATTATTAAAGTAAAATAAAACAATGGTAATGTGAATTTGGAGAAAGTTTTAGAAATAACCCCCCCCCCCCCCCGTTGATGAAATCCTGCGTACGCTACTGAAGTAATAACTTACCTATGCAATATTAGATCACATAGAACACAATCACGAGGTTCAGCTATTTCGCCTTGTCCACAAGTTACTACACTGTAGCTGCAGTCAACGGGATTAATCACATCATTCGGACAGACTGAATGACATTATCTGTTGAATTCACCATGTAACTACTTGGAAACAGCTAATAGGCCATATTGGATTCAGGTATCTCACTTCTAATTGATGTATGTATTTCCTTTCAACTAATTAATAAGTAAACAAACTATATTGGAAAGTAACTACAGATCACGTCTAAATCACTTCGAAGACGTAGGCGGGAATTTACCTTTGCCAGGTGCATTTACGATCGCTGCAGAGTTGCCAAGGTCACTCCAGAACCACAATTTTGGAGACCTTGTCTGCAGACAACGACTGCAGAGCTTTCCATCGTTGATGGCCTGCCAGACCTTTGTCTTCTGCTTGTTCTTCAGCCACGTAGAACTGTTGCGCACTTTATAGCCGAGAAACCACAGCGTGCGGAAAACCGCAACAAGATTTGAGTCGTTAAACATTCTCAACCTCAAGACAACGATGCGGCAGGATGGAAATAATTTGTTCACCTACAAATTAAATAAATTAACGTTTTGACGGGAATATATATTTTTCATCAAGATAATTTATTTCTTTTTATTCATTTACCAAATAATTCTAAATACAGCGTTAGCAAAAATGACAGAAAAAATAACAATAGACTGTAACAAAGAATAACAACATGAAATGTATGTGGTAAAGTTTATTATTTATTATTATTTATATTACCATCTCCACATCAATGAGGTGAAGCTTACACAGTCTAAGATTATTTCCATTTATATTTTTCTTATTTTGCGTCGTTTTTCTGCCACTTTGGCTAATTGCGACGTTGAGGGTGAAAGATGATTAGATGAAATCGCTGGACACCCAGACCGGTTTTCGAAACCGGAATCTTTGGTGACTAGATCTTTGGTCATTGAACAAGAAGAGCTTATTGCGAGATTATTATCTTGTTCTATGATGGAAAAATTCCGTGCTGCGACAGTGAAGACATACAGGTTACATTAGAAAATGCCCAATATCCGAAGAGATAAAATAAGTTTATATTCTTGCGAATTGAAAGCAATAATACATGTTTACCAAACCAGACGGTTTAAAACTTAGTTTAGATTTGAACCAAAACCCTTGGTTTTGCAGAACACAAAACTGAGAAGACCAAGTAAGCTAGTAAACCCTGTATTTATGGTATTTTGTGCATTTTAGCTTCTACGTTAACTCCTCTTAAGTAAATCGGTTACATTTACATGTAAATTATACGTGAATTGGACTAGGTTGAGCGCTATTTAAACGTAGACAAAATAAACTAAAGACTTCCATTGCAGGTAGTAAAGGAGTGGATGTTACTACAACTGAAACACTATATAAACAAACAAACAAATAAATCATTCCTGTAAGATTTATATCTTCTGAGTCCGCCTTGTTTTCCGCGGCTAGAGCGACAGATTTGTTTCAAAACTGTTGAATAAGTGATTGGATGGATCCATATATCTCAGAGTATAGATGCCATTAGAAACCATTTCCCGCGTGAAGCAAATTGAACTTGCGCCCAGTAGAAATAAGCAGGCAAAAGAGCCAAAGCTACATAAGAGAGCGCATAAATTGCGGCGAAAATCTTCTCCAATAACAAAATAACGTACACTCTGTCTCGGAAATCTGTGGAGCAACGCAGCGCATAACTGTAGAGAAGGGGAGAGAACGAGTGGGCGAAACAAAGTAGTGAGCGCTGCTTCAAACGGCTGGTAGCTGAAGCCGCTCCCCCCATGCACTCACTTCCTCTCTCAGGCGTTCATTGGTCGAATCCTCTCAAGTCATTACTTCCACAGAGGCTTTTCGTTCGCTTGCCCCAGAGTGTCCCAAGACAGAGTGTAATTGTAGTGAACAACTAAGAGTCAAAAAGTTTATTTATAATGTTTCATTATATATCTAAATATGGTTTCAAATGTTAATTGGCGTAATCATTTCGTTGTCGACATTGCGACGACCAATAGAGTGTAAATTCGAGGGGAGCATTACCCCAAGTCTTGGCATTAGCCCCCCCCCCCCCCTTCTGGCGAAGTTACTGGTCTCCTGCACGACAATCAAACGCCTTACAGCCTGGAACACCGCAGCTCATTATAAACTTTATTATACGCTTGGTGTAAATGGATGTTCAATAGCTGGATTGATTGATTTACTTTATTTTACTTCGATTTTTGTGCCACTTTTGGCTAATTTGCGAAGATTGGGATGAGTGATGAGATGATGAAATTGATGAATGGACACTCACAAACATCCATGCTCAGGCCAGGACTTGAACCGGGGACCCCTGGCGTCGTAGCGCGATCTGCTAACCACTCCCCCATGGAGGCCGGCTCAACAGCTGGAGTTTTGTTTATTAGAATGTTTATATATATTGTATTTTTTTATGTTAAAGATGTCAGTGAAACATGAAGTTGAACTGAATGAACAAATTCAAGTTTAACCCAGGACCGGAACGCGATTTTTTTTCCAATCAACTTGTGAATCCGGTTTCATTTCTTGCTCTCTGATTGGCTTTTGGAAAGTTACGGTGCTGTAATTGTTAGGATATATTATTTCCTATTTTTCAGCGCAAATTTGCTGCTTTCTAACCTAACCTAACGTACAGCGCAAAGAAGATATTCTCACAATCACAGCACCGTAACTTTCGAACAGCCAATCAGAGATCAAGAAATGAAACCGCATTCACAAGTTGACTGAAAAAAAAACGCGACCGGAACACTAAATCCTTGAATTTGCAATAGGGGTACTCTCAAGTGTGTGTGTGTCATGGGGAGGGGGTATTTTGAGGGATGTGTTTCTTTAGAGCCAACCTGCCGCCCTTCGTGGCGGAGTGGTTAGCACAAAACACTACGACGCCAGGGGTCCGGGTTCGAATCCCGGCCTGGGAATGGGTGTTCTTTGTGACTGTCCCTTCATCAAATTCATCATATCGTCACTCATCCTCATCTTCGCGATTAGCCAAAAGTTGAATTAATGCGAAGTAAAATACACCAAATGAATCAATCAATTTAGATACAACATGACCATAAATTTGGCCTTTGTGACAAATTTTAGAGGGGGTGTTGGTGTTGAGTGTGTGTGTGTGTGTGTGTGTGTAGATAAATCACCGGGTATACTCTAACCACTACACCATATACGATGTCAGGTGAACTTTTCTATCGTCTTGCTTCTCACTATCCTCCTGTGCTCTACACAATTTCATCAGCAACCTTCCCCCAAGCAACTCCGCTTTCGTTGGCGTAACAAAGTAAAATGCAAACTCGAGGAAACAGTTGTGGAAAAGCGTTTCCCGCCAGAAGATTCCTCTCGGCTCTTAAGTTTCCGTGCAGGGCTTAACATTTGTCAGTCAGAATCATTTTATATCAATTAGCATTCTTGTCATGTCTTGCTGTGCTCTGCAGAGAGCGTGAAGAACATGAAACAGAATCTTGGAGAGACGAACTGAATGAAACAAGGAAAACCTGAGAACTTGAACAGAAATTGCTCTCGGTTAACATTCCAGACTATCGTCTGAATCAGTCGGTTCAATTCCATTTTTGCCTATCTAATGCACATAAGGGAAAGTTGTGTGTATGTATGTATGTACAGACCCCAGCAATAGAAATGGCACAACTAGATCCTGAAATACTTCCCTGCAAGGCGTTGTGTGTGTTGCCTAACTCTACGGCGATAAGTGGATTTTAATAGCCACTTTTCAATGGCAACTTCTACCACCACCGTAGAGTTATGCAACACACATAACACCTTATAGGGAAGCGAGTGTTTCAGAATCGACGTGTCTCATTTTTATTAACGGTGATTGTACATGTAGTGAACACTTTCTGCCTTGTTTACAAATAATTTATTTGTGTATAAATAAATGTGAGAAGTTAATTATGCCAACTTGTTACTCCTTAAATATATTTTCAGTTTATTTGGGTTAATAACATTAAAAAATGCTGATTTGTTGTTGCTTTAAATCCACTTTTTGCGGAGATAAACTGTAGAACCAGTCCCAATTAGCCTAAGGTGGGATCCGAACCACTGTGCAATGTTTCTCCAACGGGTATCGAACCCGGGACCCTTTAATTACAATGCGACTACGTTACCACTACGCCATCGGGGAGGCCTTACAGAAAAGGAAAGAAATTTGTGATTCAAGATTATTTAAATACTAATTGGTCACCATAAAGAGTATTCAAATTTTCGACAGTGGGCATTATAGTAAAGGGTAAAGATACGCTAATATAACAAAACTAGGTTCTAGCAAAATAGAGCTCTTCAGAAACAAATGGAACTGGAGGAAATTGTATAGAAAAAGCCGTATGTTCAAAGTGACGTTTGTTTCTTTGGATCAAAATAGTATCTGCTAGAGTACTACATTTGGATCTGAATAATACTATGCCTTTCATTGTTTTCTTAGGAACTCCATGCTCTCTCTGTCAGCGTAATCTTTTAATTAAATCTTTTAATATTTGGATACCCTGTTAGTAATTAAGAGAGAATTGTCTTGAATCTATCCTCTCTGGAAGACTACCATTATGTTGTCAAGGAAAGAGGCAGTTATTTAATTTACCTTTGCTTCTAACCATATCGAAGCTTCAAGGGCACCGAGATTTAATAGGTTAATTTTCTATTCAAGGTTGTAGCTTCGTGCAATAGCGTGGAGTGAGATTTGTCAGGTGCTTCTAGCAAACTCATTTCACTTGCTAAATAGGCAAGCCATACAAATCGATAGCAAAAGTATCTTTATCCGTAACAATAACAAACAAGCTGTATAATTAATTTCTCCAGTTTTATATCCCCGAACTCTTTTGTCAGCCGTGGGCGCCTACAAAGGTTGAGGACGTCGTTAATTAGCTGACTTCCGTGAATAGCTTACGGGTTGATCTTTGGAAAGGAAGAAGTGAATAGAAGGAACTACACACCAGTAATGTTCTTTTAGGAGCTCTTTCCGGAGCACAGAAGTAGAGTCCGTTGCGGTGGTTGATTAATCTGGAGATGTAAAGTCAGTCTCGTACAAATGGGCGTGGTCGGGGAAGAAAAAGAGTAGTCTTGTGTGCAAGGTTTGGAAAAGTTTTGGTGTGGTTTGCACGACTTTCGAACTAAATATACTATTCAACACGCCTCGAAGTTTTCTGTTAGGGTAAACTCACGAAAGCAGAACTTAAGTTGCTCGTCCCAGATTGTTTGCCGTGTTCGCCAGGTTGTCGAAGCCAAGGAGAAGTAAACTGGCGGTAACATTGCTTTCTGTCATGCAACACCGAATGGGGGAATTATCATTTCAGCAAAATCGGAAAAATATTGTGAAGAATTTTGGGACGATAACGTACCAGTACGAAATCAAATTCGATATTAGGTTCCCTTAAATTATAAACCGAGAGGAGCCTAATTTAGAATATCGATTACAATTACGGTCAAAGGCGTGGGAGACCACAGATAAGTCGGCCATTGCTCGCAGATGGGGCGTCACGTTGTCACACTGCGCATTAGACCAGTCCTGTTCGCTGCACTTTGACTCTCTGCACTCACGTGTTTAGTTGGTTACACAGTGCAACACCGACTACTTTGTTGATTTGGTGTCAAGTAGTGTATTTGGTGTCTGCACCGTTTACACTACGTTCCGGAGCTGTGTAACGTGCGGTGTGTGGTCACGTGGTGCGTGCTAAGTAATCAAATGAACGTTTAAAGCAGCAGACAGGCATTTGTTGAATCTTCTGAACTTGAATACCTCTATTCGTCTACTTGGTTGATCGTCATTTCCTTGCACCTGGTTTACACCGGGATACACCTGCACTAAACCTAGTGTCAAGAAGTGCAGCTATACAGGGTGCCTCATAAGTAATAGCGCATACTGACACAGGTGAAAGTACACGATAATAGAAGAAAAAAAGCCTCAGTAAACGTGGGTCCGCAAACGAGCCGTTTTCGAGATAATTGCGAATGTGTGGTTACAAGCCGCCTATGACTTCATTGTTTGTAAACGTCGCCCTAGTTGGTAAAATGCTAATAATGTGTGCGAATGTGTGGTTACAAGTCGTCACTGATTGCATTTTGTAAACACAGAGTGCTTTACTCTTGCGCTTTCAGAGGTTTGCTCTTTGTTTACAAAACAGAAGATTTCAGAGAGGTGGCGTTGTAATCAAACAGGATGGATACAATCAGTACACACACTAATCGTACTGTGGGAGTCACTTTTCTTACTGTATTATTAGCATTTTACCAACTAGGACGACGTTTACAAACTATGAAGTCAGTGGCGGCTTGTAATCACACATTCGCGATTATCTCGAAAACGGCTCGTTTGCAGACCCATATTTACTGAGACTTTTTGCTTCTATTATCGTGTACTTTCACCTGTGTCAGTTTACGCTATTACTTTTGAGACACCCTGTATATCGAGCAAAAGCTAAAATCCACTTTCGGATATATATGATGATTGAACCAGAGGTTTCCAAACCAACAATTAGTCTCGGGTACACTGTAAAAAATATGCCACTAACCTGATTGCAAAATTACAATTGTCCGAAATGGTTTAATACTTACCTTTCATTTACAACACCATAACATATGAAAAACTGAATATGCTGACCAAGGCAGAAATTTATTTTATTATAAAACCTAAACTAAACGTAACGTTTCAACCTTCTTCAAGGTCTTCTTCAGACTATGCACCAAGTACAAATGTAACAAGGTACAAAACAAGACTATATATTTACACAAACATTACTCCCCTCCAGACTATTAGAAAGTTGTTCTGGAACATTCTAGCAGGTGGATTTCCCTTGTCAACTGTACTTTCACCTAAAAGGCTAAACATATTTTGTTCCATCTAGAATGTGGTTGGACTCTTTATCTCACCCTCTTTTTCCTTCATTCTTCTTCATTCTTCTCTCCTTTCTCTCTTGTCCTTTCCACTCTTTCTAACACCTTCTTCCATTCTTTGTTTATCTTCAGTCCCTCATTCCAGTTCATTGTGTCTTCACCTTTCTTCTCTATTTTCTTGGCCTCCTTCCATTTTCTCACTAGTATTCTCTTCTCCCTTCCTATCTGCTTAGCCTCATCCCACTCTATGTCATGTCCTGTTTCTCTCGTGTGTTTAAATATAGCATTTCTCTCTCTTTAAGTCGTATATCATCCCTATGTTGTTTCAACCTATCTTTCAGCCTCTTTTTCGTTTCTCCTATGTACACACTCTGAGTTTACATTTCACTCTTTAGATAATCCCTTGCTCTTCTGTTTTCCTTTTTCTTGTTTGCATTCTTCGCTATTCTTAAGATGCTTCTCCCTTCCTTCCTGTAAGTTTTAATGCCCGCTTTCCTAAAACGCAGGTTGAAACAACATAGGGATGATGTACGACTTCAGAGAGAGAAATGCGATATTTAAACACACTAGAGAGACAGGACATGACATAGAGTAGGATGAGGCTAAGCAGATAGGAAGGGAGAAGAGAATACTAGTGAGAAAATGGAAGGAGGCCAAGAAAATATAGAAGAAAGGTGAAGACACAATGAACTGGAATGGGGGACTGAAGATAAACAAAGAATGGAAGAAGGTGTTAGAAAGAGTGGAAAGGACAAAAGAGAAAGGAGAGAAGAAGAATGAAGGAAAAAGAGGGTGAGATAAAGAGTCCAACCACATTCTAGATGGAACAAAATATGTTTAGCCTTTTAGGTGAAAGTACAGTTGACAAGGGAAAGCAACCTGCTAGAATGTTCCAGAACAACTTTCTAATAGTCTGGAGGGGAGTAATGTTTGTGTATATATATCGTCTTTTTTTGTACCTTGTTACATTTGTACTTGGTACAGAGTCTGAAGAAGACCTTGAAGAAGGTTGAAACGTTACGTTTAGTTTGTTTTATAATAAAATAAATTTCTGCCTTGGTCAGCATATAGTTTTTCTTACCTTTCATATTTGCTGCTGGTTGAACGCCAACCGTGTCACATAATACCGACAATCTCAAATCTGTGTAAAACTAGAAGTTGTCTTAGGTTACATTACATTCCGTGCCTCAAACACTACTATTATGTTACTTTACATCCCACTTTTACGGTTTTGAATTAAAAATATTTTTAGTGACGTTGACATCAGGGGAACATGGGTTGGCATTAGCTCAATGCGATAGTCTGACCCCGCTCTTTTTCTCCACTTAAATAGCGTAACGTGAGTTTCACATAACTAAATAACCACGAGTGAGATTTTTCAGCAATTTTAATGAAGCTAACTCATTAACTGGTGTTCCTAAACGAAGATTTATTGCTTCAACAACATACGTAGTTCATCTGTCAATGTCTTCACCATCCTTATCAATTTCCTGTAGGTAGATCTTAGTCTCATTTCATCTTCATCTTGCCTGGACATGGATATTGTGAGTGTCCATTCATCAATTTCATCATATCATCACTTATCCCCATCTTCGCAAATTAGACAAAAGTGGCACAAAAGGCGAAGTAAAATAAAGCAAATCAATAACAATATCATCATCGTCTTGGCCTCTATACAGGTCTCTTTTAGTAATGGAACACTATTTTTATAATTTTCCGAACACAAACTAACAAGTTGTAGAAGATAAATAGTTACATTTTCAAAAAAAAAAATGTTTGATTAGACTAGCAATACCAGCTGTTGTAGTAGATAATTTTATCAGGATCTTATAATTTTAGACGGCCAGTTGTCCTACTGAAAAAAATGTAGCCTATTTACAAACAAATTCATAATTGTACGGAAAATACTTGATAGGATTATACACTTAATAGAAAATTTTGAATTATAACTTTAATGAATTTGTCGGATCTGTCGCGAGTTCTTTTGTCGAATGCCTGCTTGGATTAGTTACACCGTACTACTCTTATCTTGATGTTGAATTTTATGATCATTCCAAGTATGGAACATACTATGTGACGCAATAAATGACGTTCTTTCCTTTCTGCCTACATGGGATGTTACGGAAATAGCAAGCACCTGTAGCTCATGATGAGGAAACCGAATACGTAAAGAATCGTGCAGTGACGAGAAACAGCAGAGCACGTGGGCGATTTTAGTTGTTCTGCTGAATCATTTGTCAGTAGTACAGGTGGCCCGGTTCAACGCCCGAAAATGAGGCTCGGTGAGGCTCGCAGTGTTGCCAACCCCTTACTCGAAAAAATCACCAAGGTTTTTATCTCGGTCTAACCTAATTTAAAGCAAAAAGCTGGCAATACTGCGAATCTCACCGAGCCTCATTTTCTTGCAGTGTTGCCAGCTCGAGCGAGGCGTAGCCTTTTACGGTGTATGTTAACGGTTTGCTCTCGTAAGGCATGAGCCTTATTTTCTCGCAGTGTTGCCAGCTCACCCCAAGAATATTTCACCATGTGATATTTTACAAGCGAAGCTAACCTACAAATGGGAGTTGGCAACACTGGCAACATCAATTGCGGTTTAGTGTTGCTAACTCACCTCAAGAATATTTTACCATGTGATATTTTACAGGCGAAGCTAACCTACAGAGTAGTACAGCAAAGAGAATTCCACGCCCGAAAATGAGGTATAGTGAGGTACACAGTGTTGCCAACCTCTTACTCGAAAAAATAACCAAGGTTTTTTTTTTTCGGTCTAACCTAACCTCAAGCAAGGAGCTGGCAACACTGCTTGAGGCTTTTCTCGCAGTGTGGCCAACTCACCCCAAGAATATTTCACCATGTGATATTTTACAGGCGAAGCTAACCTACAAATAGGAGTTGCCAACACTGACTAGTGGAGGTGCACGGGTTCTGCGCTATTATTTGCGATTCAGTGTTGCCAACTCACCCCAAGAATATTTCACCACATATTATTTTACAGACGAAGCTAACCTACAAATGGGAATTGACAACACTGGGAACATCAATTGCGGTTTAGTGTTGCCAACTCACCTCAAGAATATTTTACTATGTGATATTTTACAGACGAAGCTAACCTACAAATAGAAGTTGACAACACTGGTAACATCAATTGCGATTCAATGTTGCCAACTCACCTGAAGAATATTTCACCATGTGATATTTTACAGGCGAAGCTAACCTACAAATAGAAGTTGACAACACTGGTAACATCAATTGCGGTTCAATGTTGCCAACTTACCTGAAGAATATTTCATCATGTGATATTTTACAGGCGAAGCTAACCTACGAATGGGCAACACTGACTAATAGAAGTGGCCGGGGTTGCGTCCGAATCAGCAGCAGATGTCACCTAGAGCGCTGTTACATCCGGGGACTCAGCCAATCTCTGTTGTCCGAATTTGCGGTAGACGTGGAGTCGGAGGGAAGAGCAGAGAGGCGCGACAGATGCACGCTTGAACTCGCTGTGACGCTGCGCTTGGCAGCCATATTCTAACTTTCATTTTGTACAGACAACATTTACTGATTAGAGGATGTAAAACTCAGTTATATTTTAATATTTTATCGATAATGAATGCAGAAAACGTAAATGATGAAATAGCGTGTTATATTTTTTAATGTGAGTAGTTAGGTGGAAATCATTGTCATGTTTGTTTGCGCCCCAGAGCGCGGTGGGTGAAGTTCGGGCTGACACCTGGCGGGAAAAGTGACAGGCGTACTACAAGGGGACATGCAGATTCGGACGACTTGGACGCGACTTCGAGTGCACGCGAGAGCAACGGGGGAGAACGGGATGGAGCGCTTGCCAATCCGGACACGGCTTTTGTAAACCTCTCTCGGGAACGATGTGCCACACACGCGCGCGCGCGCCTATCGGTAGATTACGTTTCGCGTATTTATTTGTTGCGCTGGCACCGCGTGATGAGTAAATAATGCATTTTCTCATTTTTGAAGTACGAATGCACTTTATCGTAATCTTCCAAGTCCCGGGGACACTAATGTTTGTATATCGTGACTTTTGTAAACCTCTCTCGGGAACGATGTGCCACACACACACACACGTGCACGCGCTGGCGCCTCTTATTATTTGTGCAAGAAAAAAGATGTTAAACATGTTAAAACTGCTCTGTGACCCTCTCGTTCTTCACGTCGTGGACGAAGGACTTCTCGGCGACCAGGATCACACTGCATACGGTGTCCTCGGGCAACGGACTGTTGAACTCGCAGACGATCTTGATGTTGGTTCGATCGTTGACCACCACCTGCTTTCTCTTAGATGTGTTGATGACGGACATCGGCCTGCGGGTTTTGAATTCACTGGGGGTGTAGTACATGTCCATGCTTCCCTCGGTCACGCGTTTGAAAGCCGTGTAAGCTTCGTAAAGTTTGAGATAATCGTCTTTGGTCATGTCGAGGTTGTAATTCTCGCGCGGGAACACTTCGTTGCGTCCATTTTTGAGATAAACGTTTTTGATCTTGCAGTCGTCGAATTTGCTGGAATCTTTTTCCTGGTTGTTATCGCGCCCGGTTTGAAAGAGCACCACGACGAAATCTGGCATGTCGAACTGTATGTTGTTGAACTGCGTCGTCACGTCGAATTCCATGTGACTTCCCAACGCCATCTTCTGCACGCACTGGTAACCGTGAAAATGAATCGGCACCTGCGGATTCTTCAAGATCTCTGCTTTGTACTTGAGGGCGTAGTTCGTCTCGTATTCCACGATCGGCATTCTCAATTCCATGCTCCGTATGACGCACTTGGCCGCTTCGGGTAATGTGTTGGCTATCGGCGTGCCGTCAGCGTTCAAGTTGGTGTATCGCATCAGCGCGTCGTTGTCGTTGGCTGCTCTTCGAAACGTGACGCGCAATCCCCCCTTCCACATGATTTCTTTGTAGTCCGAGAAGAATCCCGGTAGCAGACGCATGGGAAAGAGTACCGTGTGACTTCTAGTCGATATTTTGGTCCCCGCTTCGAATCCTCCCGCCTGGTAGTATGCTGCGTCAGTTTTGGATAATTTCAATGTTCCCACTGCCGTCGACGTGATGCCTGGATAATCTATTCTGTCTATGACGGTGTTGTGTTTCCTCACCTCCACCTGCGAGAACAGGTGAGGCACGAAGTTGTCCACGAGTATCAAATTTGCTGTTGCGGGAAACGCGTCTCCGCTTTCCTTCTTCACCACGTCGAATTGAAGATAGAGGTCCGCTCTGTGAGGATGAACAAACCCGTCGCCTACGTCCACGTCGTATTCGATCTCCCTGTTCGCTTCGTTGAGATTGGCGAACGTGCGACGGTTGGGAGGGAAAGATTGCAATTCGTAACTTTCGATTTGCTCCATTTTTACTATGCGTGTTATTTATTATACGTTGATCTCCACGATGGCAGTGGTTGTTGCACCTGCGAAATCCACCACGTCTCCTTTCTCGTTTGTCACCACCAACTCTATGTCGTCTATGCGGTTGCGGCATACTGGAAAATAGATCGGCGAAGAGGGTGTGTAGATGATCGGTTCCATGAATTCGGAACTAGGTTTGAATGTGGCTATGATTCCTGTCTGCTTGTGACTTCCTAACAATCCGTCCGAGGATTTCGTGATCATGCCTTCCGCCACGTTGCAGTGAACGTTTAGAGTTTCTATGGCTAGAAATTTAGGAATGTTGGTTGCCGTATGTTTGATGCCAGCTTCGAGTTTGGTGTTGTTCTCGAAACCTAAAAGTTCTCCCATGGTGCCCAGGTCCACGGTCTCCGTCGCCGATAGGATTTCCACTCTGTGCGTGACCGAATTTTGAGAAAGGTACGTGCCTTTGGGTAATTGAGCTTGCAAAGTGGAAAGATTGTATTGGCCTGGCGTGACGATGATGTGTTCGTTTCCGACGCTAATTTTGTTGTTGTGCTGCGTGACGTTAGGTATGAGGTACATGCTGTAGAATGCACGCAGAGCTACGGATTTAGGATAGACGATGTCGTCGTGCAGCGTGAGTTTCAAGATCGAAGATTCGCTCGTGAGATGGAACACGCCCATCGTGTTTAAGATTCCACAATGCTTTCTGGAAATGTTCCACCGACGGGTTATTTATTTTAGACATGTATGCGAGAACGGAAAGGCATAGGTGGCCGCAGTTAACATCGGTGAAACCCTGGATGCGTTTGTCATTGTAGTAGAGGTTGGCAACACTGAGATACTTCACCAACCTGGCAGGTGGTGTGCCACCAAACGAATCGAAAACAAATGCTTTGTCATCGTCAATTTTGAGGTAGCATATCCAATGTGTACCAGGATTTTTGTAACTGTCCAGGTTGACCACGCCATACTCTTTTTTCTTCACAGCAGAGGGTAGAGAATCGGACATGAAAACACCCCTGAAGTTCTTTATTCCCAACGGTTCGATCAGAGATTCAATATCGAAGTTGGACAGGGCTTCTTCTTTTTTTTATATTTCTTCAAAGCATCGAGGTTGCTTTTTTGTTTTTTGGTTATACCTTTCCCCTTCTTCTCCATAGCCAGGTTGTGACGTTTCTGTTCTTCCAATTCTGCCTTGTTTTTCTTCGAGTCGATGACGGTTTTCGCGATGGCGGCACTTCCGCCGGCCAAACTTCCAACAGCCCCCAATGCTGCCAGGATGGCCGGGATGCTGAATATGAAACCTCCGATTTTTTGCTGTTTCCGCGAACGCTGCAAGCGTCTCAATTGAGGTGTGCTGAGAAGTAATTTCATTCCGTGACCTTTCGTCAAGCAAGAACGTTTCTTCTCACGTTGTTTCTTGGTGAGTAACCCATCGAGGGCACCTAGATTTTTCAGATTGGAGTATGGTATCTGGTACACGACACCTTTGGGCTTCATGTTGATGCTCTATATGTTATCTTCACGGTATGTTATTTATATATATGTTTTGAGATTTTTTTTGTTTTGTGTAATTTTTTTCGGTATGTTATTTATATATAAATGTTCTGAGATTTTTTTGTTCCGTGTAATTTTTTTTTTCAAGGATATACTCCGCGCAGAGCTGTTACACAAATTCTATTACGTGCTTTGTTTTCTTACCAAGAAGTTCCTTTGTACCCTTGTACACGATTCGAGTTTTGTTCTCGATTAAAATAGCTAGCTTCTCGTTGGATAACATGTCAGCGTATCGATCTGGTAAAAATAGACTGTATTGTGCGTTGAGCAACAGACGCGCCTTGGGACCATACTGGGTAGAAACAATTGAACCGGAAGTTATTGTGTAAGGTTTGTCCACTTCCAATTCCCGAATTTTTACATACTCTACTGACAAATTTAGTATTTGTTTTAATGCTTGGAGGTCACTCATTTTTTCAGTTGTCATATCGAAGAGAAATTTTCAGTGTGTGTGTTAGAGAAATTTAGTTTTTTTTCACGATGTGTGTTATTTATATATACCGAAGATTTTTTTCACGATGTGTGTTATTTATATATATATTTTTTTTCACGATTTGTATCGAAGATTTTTTTTGTGTGTGTGCGTTAGAGGAAGAAAGTTCGTGCTTCGGAAAACGCAATGATGTGCGTGATGATTTCTTCAGTTTCCTGTTTGGACTTACACCAATCATCAGTATATCGTCTTCTCCCCTGCCTCGCCTCGTGCAGTTCGTCTAACCTATCGTTTAATTTTTCCCCCGCAACCGAAAGAAGAGTGTCAAGATCACCGCTCCTCATTCCACTGATCTCCCGAAGATGGCCCTTGATAAGCATTTCACAAGGGACACGAAATTTCGGAGTTGTTCTTGCTACGTGTAAAAGTTTCCCTACATCCTCGCAAGCGTGTTTGAATATTTTACATAGCAGTTCGTGCGGCAAATCGGTTATGCAAGGCATGTTGTTATTATTTCTTTTTTACTGTATGTTATTTATTTATACACCCCATCCAAATTTTTGTTTCGTGTTCATGGCGATGGTGGTGCCCAGTGCTGCAACTCTTTCTCCCAGCGAAGCGTCTCTGCTAACGAATCTTTCGAAAGCTGCGTGCTCTAACTTTCTGTCTGCTTCATGACGTGCATCCAGATCGGTGCGAGTGGTGTTGTAGGCGATGTCGTGATCTTTGCATGCGGCGTCCAACGGATTCACACCCTTGTCTCCTCTCTTCAATCTTTTCTCGAGTTTGGTACCCGGTCCGCAGAACTGGTAGCCGGGTAAATGCATCTCGAAAGGTAACTTGTTGATGATGTCGTTCACGAGTCCCTTTCCTTCGGCCACGTTCCAGAATCTCGGAGGCAGCGTGTTGATAATTTTAATGAGGTAACCTATGCCCTTGTCGTTGTTCACGATGAAGTTGGAAAGTTTTGTGCTGATCATGTCCACAATTCCTACCTTCTCGTTGTAGAAATTACGATTGCCTGCATTCTCCTCTCCTGCAATAACCAACAATCGGTCTATGAGCTTGCGCACGTCGTCCACCCACACAAACTCTTTGGGCCGGGTGTTGTAGAGTTTGACGCCGCTGCCTGTTTTCACCTGGTTCCAAATCGGTTTGATGAGATTCCTGTATTTTTCGCCGCTGCTCGATTTCACCCTATTCTGCGTAGCGTCGTTGTTCTGGTACAAGGCGTCCGTCATGATCAGAATTTCCTTGTAACTCTGGTAATCTTCTTCGGTGTAATCCTTCGGCTGCTTTTTGGCAACAAGTTCCCACAGTCCCACCGTACCCGGATACCTGTTCCAGCTATTCTTATCGCCTAAATTGACTTTAATGTCGTTGCCTTCGAAACTCACCTTCGATTTTCCAATCTTCCATACCACACCGCCGCCTTCGTTGGTTTCCATGGTGGGATACAATCCGAACACTTCATCCTTGTCGAACTTGCCCGTGCTCAGGTAGTCTCGTGCCAAAGGTCCCAACTCGATCTTATCCAAAGACGACGGTGTGTTACCTATGGCTCGATGTCGTGCCGGTATGTCCTTCAGTTCGAACGGCGTTGAAGGAATGCTCGAAATAGGCGTGGGTACGGTGTAACTTTTAGCTGCAAGTGGTACGAGTTCGTTGATCAAATTTTTATTTTGTTCTGTGACGCCTTTAATTTCTTTACCTAGATCGCTGATGGCATCGATCACAGGTTGATCTTGACGTTTCTTCTCTTCGTAGAATCCGCGATTCTCGGATTTCCAACCTTTGAAGCGTTTCGCGAGGTAGTTTCGCAACTTGAGATTTTCGTCTTCGATTTTTCGTTTCGCCATAACGTTATTTATACACGTTGTTGCTCACAACGTTGCAACGTTTAGAAAGTCGTTGATTTTGTTTCTGTATTTTCCGTCGTTGGGTTTCCTCGTCATGTCGATCGTCGCGAATCCGAAATCGTCACTGTTCCAACAGTGGGAGCAGCAGCGTTCCGAAAATTGATTGTAGTTCATGTCTCCGCCTACGTAGTCATCGTACGCGTGCTTCAGGTTGGTGTGATCTTGACGAAACAAACATATGAAATTAGCGTTGTCACGTACTAACTGTTTTGGAATTTTGGAAAACGTTTGAGCTAGGAAGAAGCAATCTATTCCTTTGTGACGACCTTGCGTGAAAAAATTGCGAATTTCATTTTGATTTTCCAGAATAACATCGTCGAACACAACAACTGACTTTTCACGACAATCGTCGAGTGGTTTTATTTCCGAAGCGAACGTTGCAATGTCCAGACCATCGTACAGTTTCATCAGTTGCTGGTATTTCGCTTGCTCCAAACTTTTCGAAAATACGTAGAGGTGCCTGTTCTTCCAATCTAACCAATTCGGTGCGAGGAGAAAATTGTCCACGAGCAGTGTTGTTTTTCCACACCCCGAAGAACCTACAATCAGACAGCGGATGCTGTCGGGAAGCAACTCGCCGTTCTTTTTTCTCGTTTGACTTTCCGAATCCGGTAGACGTTTCACGACATTCCATGTACTTACAAGATCACTTCGTTCGCGCTGATCCAACTTTTTTCCGGAAGTCCCAGCCATTTGACAAACAGTTTGTCGCCTTTTCTACGCAATACTTTCTCGATGAGGTACGTGTCGGGATGTTTTGTTTTAGAGAGTTCCTCTTCGTAAAATCTTCCTTTCAAAATCTCACCGCTACTATCTTTTATTATATACGTGTGACGGTTTCCGGGTAGAACTCGAACCACGGTAAAAAGTTCCGTGCTCCAGTTTCGTGTGAAACCCCTGTCGAACGTTCGCTTCAATTTACTGACCCTCACCTGGTCTCCAATTTTATATTTAGGTTTTTTTGTCGTGGGCGTGTACTTTGGGCAGTAAACGCTGGAAATTAATCGCTGCTCGTCGGACTTGGTAACGTCAGCTGGCTTCATGCCTATTGTTCTGTGTACCGTGTGATTATAGTCGTTAACAAGTTCCGGCAGTATGTCGACCCATTTGTAATTTCCTCGAAGCGTGAATCGTTTCCACATGTGTGTTTTCAAGGTTCGATTAAATCTTTCCACGATGCTGGCTTTGATGTGACTGAAGGTTGAATAATGTCGAATGTCGTGTTTCCGAATAAACTTTTGGAATACGGCATTGTAAAATTCTTTACCGTTGTCTGTTTGCAAAAACCGTGGTCGTCTGTCGTTTTCGTGAAAAATTGTCTTGAATGCTTCCGTGACGCACGTTCCTGTTTTGGCCTTCAAAGGTAGAGCCCATGCGAATTTCGAAAACGTGTCTATGACGGTGAGGAGGTACTTGTTGCCCTTGTTCAATTTATGTACATTTTTTAGATTGCCGCTACTCATCTCCACGAGGTCACTTTGCCAGAGGTCGTCGATGCCCTTGGTCACCACCGCCAAACGTTCGTAGTTGCGGCGTGCAGGTTTATGCAATTCTTCGACGATGGCTTGCCTAGACATTTTTTAGAGATTACGTTTGAAGAGAAGCACTAGCGTGATGGGATTCAAAGAGGGTGGCACTTCGCTCGTGTTTTGAATGATCAGCTTATCGCCGGCACTCACGTCGAAAACGGTGAGATCTTCGTCTTCGTGTATTTCATATATGTTGCGCGTTTCGTTCCAACGTGCCAGAGGAATGTTTCCTGCTTTCTGAACACCACGATTCGATATCAAGGTCATGGTGGGAACGCTAGCTTTTCTGCCGTGAGACCAGTACGAAAATTCGTTTATCTGAATCGTGCCATCGAGGAGAAACTTGTAGTACGGATGATAAGGATGTAACATGTACAGTTTGTTACCTTCGACGAACGTGGAGATTCTCTGTTGATTGGGTACGCTGTTGATTTCGATAGCTTGCAGAGAATGCAGTTTGGCGAATTTAGTATCGACGCTAACGAGGTTGCTGTGAAGCTGTCCCAGTGTATTTTGTACGGGCAACAAATGTTCGACGATGGTATTTGTTACTGTAGAAAATGACGGTTTGATTTTCACTTCCACGTTCAACTGCTTGTAGTTTTCGTTGAGTTCTTGTAACTTGGCACCGAAAGAGGCCAGCGTCGATTCCTGCGTGGATTCCAACACTCCAACTTGATCTCTGATGTTGACGACGATACTCTGAAGGTTCTCGACTTGGTTCAATTTCGAACTTTTCTCGGTAAGATCGTTCACGATGCTTCGCATCTCGGTAAACTGCGTGTGAAGGTCGGCGACGCTCTGCGAAGTGGGCAGCGTCGACACCAGCGAAGCAAGTTCGTCTCGAATCTGTTCCACGTTCGCCGTTTCCGTTTCCAGTCGTTTCAGCATACGCGATATGCTTCTTTTCAAAGTGTGCAATTCTTTGGAGGTGGGGAGATTGGCAACCCTACTCTCGAGATCGCTCAACGAACTTTTGATGTCGCTCGAATCGGATAGTGCCGTCACCGCCGTTTTCAATTTTTCCAAATCTTCGCTCGAAGGTACGCTCGTCCGTAACGATTCCAAGTCACCCTGTATGTTGTCCAGTACGTGATGAAAATGAGCAAGGTTCGATTCGACGTTCAAATTTTCTAAATATTCGATCTTCTGCTGAACCGTGCTCAACGTGTCTTGTATGCTCGTCAACGCACTCGCTTCAGCGTGAATATTTTTAATTTCTTCGTTGATCAACTCCAGAGATGCCTGAAGCGTAGCGATGGTGGTTTGAATGTGTTCGAAATCTTGATAAGCCTCCAATTGAATTTTTATGTTCGCGACGCTTTTGCCGATGACCTGCAGTTCGTCTGACGATGGTAGGTTGGTCATGGTATCTTCCAAAGTCTGTAACTTGGATTTAATTTCTTCCAACGTGCTGGCGAATTCTTCTTGTAATTTGGAAACAACAACGTGCAAGCGTTCTACATCAATATCTTTCACGACGGTTTGAAGTTCAGAGAAATTCTTTTCGATTGTCGAAGTTCGTTCTTCGATTTCGAGTTTCAATTTTTCCAAATCTTCATTTTTCGATTGAAATTGCTGCAATTTGGCCAAATCATTTTGAAGTTTATCCACGCTCAACTGTATATTTTGAACGTTGTCGTAAGAAGGTACGTCGACATAATTTTTTATGAGCGTTTTCAGTTCGGAATCGATTTTCAGAATGGGGTCGAGACATTGCGTTTGGAGCGTAGCGATCTCCGACTCTAAACTTTTGTTTAAGGTCTCCTGCAAAGCGATCAAATCGCTCCTCAACTTTTTAATTCGGACGTCCAACATGAGAATCTCTTCTGCGTGGTCTACACGCTTGGTGTTGCCGAAAATATCGTTAGGCATTTTGGTTAACGGTTATTTATAATAGGATAGACGATTCGTAATTCTACGAAGAGAGGAATAAGTTTGTCGTAATCTCCTAGGAGTTCCACGTATAAACAATCTCCTGCGGAAACATCGTACGTAATGTTAGAAAGCATTTTGTCATGCTTGATTCGAAAAATGTTTTTGCCGGTAGATATTTTGATTTCACCTACGTTTTCCGGATTCACGGCGATTTGAAGTTTTCCATCGATCGGAATTTCGTAGAAATGTAAATTGTTGTTGAAGACGTAAAACATCTTGCCCACATCGTCATCCAATTTCGTCCAAATGCTGTTAAGGTGAACAATCAGTAGACCGTTGAGTTTAGTTAACATGGAAGGTAGAAATTCATGATCTGTCGTCGTGTGGTGTACAGTCTCCATGTTGGTTTGTTTTCGGAAACCAAAGAGATTCATATTATGCTGGTTATTTAAAATACGGTCAAAGTTTTTTTGTAATGACAGTCAGTGTTTTTTTGTAATGACTAACAAAATATTTTTTTTTGTTTTCTTTTTTGTTTTGTTTTATGAATCTTCTGTTGAAGATGGGCATATGTTGCAGGTTTTGCTTTCTGCTAAGCGATAGTGCCCCCACGGCAGTGTGTGGATTCCACATTGAAGAACGCACCTCTTGTCGTTGCGTGCGTCCAGGGCAACCTTTCTCACCTGGTTGGTGGTCAACACATGGTCGACGCTCTGGATGCGCTGTTCTGCTCTTAGAACCGACGACCTGGTTTTGAGGCAATCCACGAAGTCCTCGAATGTGAGATGCTCCCGAACCACCTGTCTGCCAACACCCTTGGCCTTCTTGGTAACGCCGCCCTCAGCTTTGATGGTATAGGCCTTGGCGCGAAGACCTGCAAACTCGAGAATTATATCACCGTTCTTCTCGTCTTTGAGTTTGCCAGGCTTCTTTTTGTTGGAAGTCGGGATTTTGTATCGGTTTGGCTGGGGATAGCCTGACGTGTCAAAAAGGTTCACAAAAGCTGGTACCGTGGCTATATCCCTGTACGCATCGGGTGAGTGGACGTGGTACATCAAACTATCTGTGTCCGTGTAGAGTAGGTTGATATTGTCGTTATAGTGCCGGCGTAGTACCCCATAATATATTTGAAACATGTGCAGTTTGCTCAGGTCTAATACTGAGGCACCAACATAAATTGGCTTGTTGAGCATCACCTTGTTCTTCCTCATATGCACTAGAGCAAGCTGCTCATTATAAATAGTCCTCGATTTAAATAACGGGTTTGCTACGAGCCTGCGACATTGTACTTTGTTTGATATTAGCCTCACATCTACATGATTTCGCACATTCTCCATAGTTTTCCCAAACACCGCATTGTTCATTAACTTGAAGAAATCGCGATCGAAATCAGAAGTGGCGACTGTACGATGTTTGGTGTTGAGCTCGATGTATGACCTCAACCATTGAGAATGCTCGAACATCAAAACTTGATGTACTGTGCGGACGGTAACCCCTTGCTTCATCAACCACCGGAGGTTTTGGTAGTGCAGGACATAACGCTCTTTGGGCTCGAAGTCCATGACGAGCTTCTTCTGGTTGGAATCGGGTGGACACTTGAACTCGGGTGCAGGGGGAAGATCGCAGAACAAATCCTGCAGCTTCTCGGAGAACTCGAGGTCCACCTCGGCAAAAAATCCGCATTCCTCATCGTTGAAACCTTCAACGTCGAAGTTGGAGGGATCAGCCCACTCGAAACCTCTAAAAGGGAGTGGCTGCATCATGGAGTGTCCGTAGAGGTTATTAACGTCCGTGTACATGATGTAGCTGGACGGTTGTGAGGGGTCGTAACCGGTGGCCATGTGATGGTTGTTGGCATGCGAGTGTCGCTGCGACACCTGGACCATTCCACCCCGCACGGCACGTTCCACAAACAGCATCATGTCTACGTCCGAAAGAAGCTCCAGCTCAATTTTCGTCACCAGAAACATGGCCGACCATGCCAGTCCGGGGAGACTATAGAAGTAGGCGGGATCCAGGTGGTAGATGGTCTTCGCAGTTGCACGAAACGCCTGGATCACGTCGGCGAGGAGCGTCACATCAAGTCTGAGGTAGGCGTCGTGGTAGTCTCCGAGATTTTGGCAATCCAGCTCGCGCCACATGGACTGAGCATGGTTATAGTCATCCTCAGAGATGCCCGAGCCTCGCAGTTTGCTATAGAAGTTTGCTCGAGGAGGAAGCGACGTCTCCGCAAACTTGGTAGAGTCGGTGACGTATTCGTAGGGGTAGACCCCCTTACGCCTGAAGAGACTGGCGTCCAAGTTCGGAAAATTCGCAGAGGTGATGAGCATTTTCTCGTCGCTAAGCTTCCCCGCGAGAGCATCGAGGCTGGCCGGGAGGAACCTCAGGGAGTCGAGGAAGCGAAGTTCGACGGTAGAGTCGGATTCTGGGATTCGAACCCATTTGCTTACACTGATGTAATGCTCCTCGTTCTGCGCCAGGACGTTGATTCGCTCGTTGTCGTACCCAAGATGCTTGATCAGGTGGTGAAAGTCGTACCCCGAGCCATTGTGAAAAAACACAGGGATGAAGCGCGGGTCCCGAGCCAAGCGGTTGCAGTCGTTGCACCAAGAACCAACATACCTACCGTTAAAGTGATCGTGGTGTCGGACTTTACAGTTGTTGGCGGTGTACTCCTCGACGCAGACAGGGCAAGCGATGGCCTCGTCGTGTCTATGTTGATCGTCGGGGGACAGTGGGAGCATAGACTTGGGGGTCAACAGCACCTTCCCTATCTCGATAGCCTCGACAACCATCCTTTCGAGGAAGTGTTTGGCTGCGTCGAGACCACGGTACACGTAGGGCTCGGGGGCGATGTGTTGGTCTCGTCGTACCCCAACGTATGCGAAACTGGATGCCTCGTGGAGTTGGTAAGGGGTAGTGGAGGAAACTTCGGGATCGGGATCGCAAGTGGACAGGGGTTTGAGGAAGGCCTCGAAATCCGCGATGATGATAGCAGGGTGCTCTACCATGGCGCCGTGCATGTGGAAACGCTCCACGGTGCCAGGTTTGGGCAAGTCTGCCAGCCCCGGTTCGTTGGCTTTGCAGTAGAGCTTGTGGTTAGCGAGCTTCTCGGCAACGATGTTGGGACCTCTGATGCGCTGGTAATCCTGCTGTTCTCGATTACGAAATTTAGACAAGCACCTGGGACAAACTTCTATGTGGTGTTCGTCTTTGCTCAGCTGGCTTGAAACAAGCCGAGAGAGCGAGCGAATGAGGGTGTAATGGTGGTGGGTCTCGTCCTTGATAAGCAGAAGATGAATTTCTCGAGCATTATTGTCCTCTACGTTGCTCACCCGAATAGGGAAAACCACATTTTTGTTTTCGGTGAGGCCATAAACGTTGATGGCCAACCGAGGGTTGTGTGTACGGGCCTCGAACTTGCGAATATCCGAGACCTCCACCGGGAAGTTGATCCCAGCAATGGCATCTTCCAGCTCTGGCTCGTAGGGTAGGTAGTGGTTAACTCGGTGTGGATGGTTTTTCCAGTCGACAGGGTGCAACGCCGCAAGCACCGACCAGAGAAAGCACTTGGCGTCTCTGTTCTGAATGTTCAGGACGGCATTCTTTTTCGCAATTGCTTCTGGTAAGAGGACGTAGCTGGAGGCGGAGAGAGGCACAAACTTTGAAAGTTTGACGCGCAGTTCGTGAGGCTCCCCACACAGCGAACCCCCCGAGCCCTTGGCTTCATGCCCCTCTTGCTTTGCCAGCAGCTCCTCGACAAACTTGTTGTAGATTACCTCTAGGTTTTCGACATCCGCCAGATGCAACGTCTTCGCCTTGGTGTTGTGGCAGAAGCTGTAAATTTCATCAGACGGTTTTTTGTACCAGCAACGAAGCGATGCGTAGAATTTAGTGGAGGAGTGCGTAGCCAGTGCATTACTAAAAATAGAAACTATTTCTGCTCGCTTCTCCTCTAAAAAGCTACGAACATCGCAAGAGCCATCCGACAATTGAACGTAATCTCCTAATATTCCACCGAAAGCAGACCGGTCTGCTTTTATCGCAGGCTTGACGCGTTTAGCAGGTGGTGCATTGATGGAGGCTGCTTCTGCCTTCCTCTTGGTTGAGCTGGTCGACGGTTGAGCCCCAGATGTATTTTTGCTTAGACAAGTAAGCTTATGCTTCTTGACATACGCAATTGTAATGTATTTATTGCATCCGGAACACAGTTCGGTGGCAGCCAAATGCTTGCTTGGCACGCAGGTGCGACAATGTCTTGCAAAATTTTTGCTTGATATGGTTGTTTTGCACACAGGGCAACTTTTCATGGAGCGCATTTTTTTCGGGGTATGTTTATTTATATGTGATCGGTTGGTGGTAGAGTGTTGTCTTCTTCAAATATGTGCTTTAATCAACCCTATAAAAAAATTGAAAAAATATATAAGAAAAATATGATTGTAGATAGAAAAAAATAAATATTGTATGCATGTATAATTCTATTTAGCTTATTTTTGCTAGACACAAATCTTCTTCAGATTTTATTGCCCACTAATATATTTTTTCTACCAATTTAATAGAAGTGTGAAACTATGAAAATGTTCTGAGACAATCTTCTCTAGAATATTCTTCCCCAAAGCTAATGTTAACAACCTGTTGTAATCTAAGCATCGTGTGTATTGCATCCGGCGAAGCCACGCTAACGCCCAAGCAGCTCGCTATTATGTACCTGCACGCTCCGGATATGCTGATGATCTTCCATCCCAGCTCGCTGTTGTGTGCCTGCATGCTCCGGTTATCTCGCTTGCTTTGAAACAAAATATAAATAAAACAAATTGTATACACCCAAGCGACCTGCTATTTATGTATTTGCACGCTCCAGATGTTGCGGGGTAGGTGTATTGACGAGGCTCACCGTTGTGTAATTTTCGTCGTCCCAAGGCTTACGTATTGTTGATAGCACACGCAGAGAGGAGAGGGAGCAAAATTGTAGTTTTTCTAGATGTGTTTGCGCCATAATACAGAAATAATAAGAGGCGCCAGCGCGTGCACGTGTGTGTGTGTGGCACATCGTTCCCGAGAGAGGTTTACAAAAGTCACGATATACAAACATTAGTGTCCCCGGGACTTGGAAGATTACGATAAAGTGCATTCGTACTTCAAAAATGAGAAAATGCATTATTTACTCATCACGCTGTGCCAGCACAACGAATAAATACGCGAAACGTAATCTACCGATAGGCGCGCGCGCGCGTGTGTGGCACATCGTTCCCGAGAGAGGTTTACAAAAGCCGTGTCCGGATTGGCAAGCGCTCCATCCCGTTCTCCCCCGTTGCTCTCGCGTGCACTCGAAGTCGCGTCCAAGTCGTCCGAATCTGCATGTCCCCTTGTAGTACGCCTGTCACTTTTCCCGCCAGGTGTCAGCCCGAACTTCACCCACCGCGCTCTGGGGCGCAAACAAACATGACAATGATTTCCACCTAACTACTCACATTAAAAAATATAACACGCTATTTCATCATTTACGTTTTCTGCATTCATTATCGATAAAATATTAAAATATAACTGAGTTTTACATCCTCTAATCAGTAAATGTTGTCTGTACAAAATGAAAGTTAGAATATGGCTGCCAAGCGCAGCGTCACAGCGAGTTCAAGCGTGCATCTGTCGCGCCTCTCTGCTCTTCCCTCCGACTCCACGTCTACCGCAAATTCGGACAACAGAGATTGGCTGAGTCCCCGGATGTAACAGCGCTCTAGGTGACATCTGCTGCTGATTCGGACGCAACCCCGGCCACTTCTATTAGTCAGTGTTGCCCATTCGTAGGTTAGCTTCGCCTGTAAAATATCACATGATGAAATATTCTTCAGGTAAGTTGGCAACATTGAACCGCAATTGATGTTACCAGTGTTGTCAACTTCTATTTGTAGGTTAGCTTCGCCTGTAAAATATCACATGGTGAAATATTCTTCAGGTGAGTTGGCAACATTGAATCGCAATTGATGTTACCAGTGTTGTCAACTTCTATTTGTAGGTTAGCTTCGTCTGTAAAATAATATGTGGTGAAATATTCTTGGGGTGAGTTGGCAACACTGAACCGCAATTGATGGCACTCAACCCGTGCACCTCCACTAGTCAGTGTTGGCAACTCCTATTTGTAGGTTAGCTTCGCCTGTAAAATATCACATGGTGAAATATTCTTGGGGTGAGTTGGCCACACTGCGAGAAAAGCCTCAAGCAGTGTTGCCAGCTCCTTGCTTGAGGTTAGGTTAGACCAAAAAAGAAAAACCTTGGTTATTTTTTCGAGTAAGAGGTTGGCAACACTGTGTACCTCACTATACCTCATTTTCGGGCGTGGAATTCTCTTTGCTGTACTACTCTGTAGGTTAGCTTCGCCTGTAAAATATCACATGGTAAAATATTCTTGAGGTGAGTTAGCAACACTAAACCGCAATTGATGTTGCCAGTGTTGCCAACTCCCATTTGTAGGTTAGCTTCGCTTGTAAAATATCACATGGTGAAATATTCTTGGGGTGAGCTGGCAACACTGCGAGAAAATAAGGCTCATGCCTTACGAGAGCAAACCGTTAACATACACCGTAAAAGGCTACGCCTCGCTCGAGCTGGCAACACTGCAAGAAAATGAGGCTCGGTGAGATTCGCAGTATTGCCAGCTTTTTGCTTTAAATTAGGTTAGACCGAGATAAAAACCTTGGTGATTTTTTCGAGTAAGGGGTTGGCAACACTGCGAGCCTCACCGAGCCTCATTTTCGGGCGTTGAACCGGGCCACCTGTACTACTTTTGTCGATCTTGTGGTTTTAAACGTTCGTATAATGTAACAAAAATGCTATTTTTACTGCCGTATGGGTGAAAGGAACAAGTATGTCATTAAAGAGCACCGATAGATTATAAAAGTTATTCTAGTGAAACGAATGAACTTTAACGAATTACCCTTGAAGATTGGATCATTTTCAGGGAACCTTTTGTACAATACATACAAACCTTTCTTAAAAACGGTATTAGTGCAAGTGACGTCACTAATAAATTTTATTTGCCGAATCCTTGGGCCGAGCGAGTTAAGTGGTAGACTTTCGTTCTGGCCACGGAAGTCTCCAGGTTCCAATCTCTACCTAGCCATGGGTGTTCTTTCACCAATTTCATCTAATCATCGCCCATCTTCATCGTCGCGATTAGATAAAAGCGGCAGAAAAGGGACGCTAAGTAACAAAAATAGAAAATACAAATAGTACGAGTTATTTTAAGATTTATTTTCGTAAATCACGATGAACAAGATTGATTGAGTTGGTGTTTCAAGTCCACTTTATGCACAGTAAGGCTAATCGGAACTGGACCTAGAGTTTAAAGTAGGATCCAAACCACTATGTGCTTCTACCGGGTATCTAACCCGGGACCCCTTGATTACAAGCCGATGACGCTACTACCACTGCGCCATCGGGGAGCCACTTACGATGAACAAGAACCGCAGTGGTCCAACGACAGGGAGGTTTCCTTCGATATTCCTGCATAGTTTCTATGGCTCACCCAGTCTTGTTTTCATTGAGTATCTAGAAAGATGGTGAGATTGGCCGGAACCTAAACGCACGGCCATGAAAATTGGCGGCTGGTCGGAATTGCGCTGGTGCCACATATGGGAAAAGCAAAGCGAGAGCGGGACAAAAGTCGCTGTCTTCCGCGCACTGTGTGGCAACGTCAACCGGGCTGCGTTGCCTAGTTTGAGCGTCAGACCGACCTTTCTCCGGGGCACTCTTGTGTCATCCCTGACCTTTCGAGCAAATACTGTCAGTTTGTATCACATGGATTGCAAAGACCAACTCTACAACGAGACCTTTCATCCGATTGTGCACCGACGTGGCAACAGCGCAAACTTCTGCCACCCGCCTAATTTCATGGAATAGATTATAACCCAAAAAGTAAATAAAACCACAATGCATGAATGGCAGATCTGCAGATCACAAATTAAAATATGAACAGTTGACACATGCTTTCTAGAAGAAACTGGAGGAAAATGGAAAAAAAAGCGTTTCATTACATGCGTTGCATAGTATGTCCATAAAGATGCTCCGAGGTTTGATTGATTGAATTGGGATATTTACATCGCTTTCTACCATTTTTGGTTAATCGCGACGATAGGGATGAATGGTTATATGATGAGATAGACGAAAAGACAATCTCAAACATATACCGACGACACAACACAAACCCTACAGAGGATTATACTGCTGCAGGTCCAGGCGCCAGAGCCCCGTTAGTCTGCTAAATGTAGTTCAGGGTGTGCTACGTGGAAGTGAGGTTGACATTTGGCTGCCTTCAGAGAGGGTCACCCCTTACACCCCTCAGAACGTGGAGTAATGTACAGTGCAAACACCTGCAAAAACTCTGTGTAGAATTTTATTTTGCAGATAGTTCTTTAAATTTTGCATATTTACAAAGTTTCTCCACAAGAACAAGGTAAATTGGTTACTAATGGAACTTCAGTAGTTGTAACTCATTGTGAAGGCCCAAGCGTCCTCTAGAATTCTGGATTAGCAACGTAGCCAGACAAATATTGACCTGGATTTAGGAAGATTTTCTCCTTTCCGCCCCAATATTTGCCTCCTAACACTGGCTCTGAATCCCACTGCTCTTTGCATAAGTGTTGGATCCAGGAGGCTCGTTCGAGATCTTCCCTCCAGAGAGAGCCACTTTCGGCTTCGACAGCTTCCTTGGATATTGTGCACGAGAAAAGGAAAAGCCGAGCCCACCTACTCTCCGCCCAGTGTAGGAAGGAAGTCAATGTAAACAAGAAAACGCGATTTTGCGTGACGTATAGGAATGAGATTTGTATAAATATGTTCATCTCTGTATACTCTGTCCCGGGTGTGTCTGGAGTAAGCGAACGAAAACAAGTCTGCGCAAGTAGTGACGCGAGACGGCTCTACCAATGAACACGTGAGAGGGAACGGGATTGCGTGGAGCGGGTGGTAGCGACTGCAGTTATCAGCCTTCGCAGCAGCCCACTCGATTTCTTCCCTTCCCTGCCGCTATGCGCGGCCTTGCTCCTATGGAAGAGAGTTATTCCTACCTTTGAATGCATTCAAATACGTATGTTGTAATATTGTAACAGGTCATTACGATCAAATAAATTTGTTTATGTAATTTATAATATATTATATTAGTATCTCCTTATATATATATATATATATATATATATATATATATATATATATATATTGTACATGGTGGTAAAGATCTGAAATACTGAGTGTAATAATTGAAATATTGTATTCATGTAGGCTATTTTTGTACATAGAATAATAGTTAGATATTTTATTCCACTCTATTCAATTAACATGTATTATTATAACTCGCTTTGTTAACTGTTGTATACACACATAATTTAGCGTTGACATGTTTTATGTTTATTTACATTTCTGTACAATAATATTTCTTATCAAACTGTAAATTTACAAACTCAAAGCAAGAAATGTAGAACACTGTAATTGGGCTTTCGCCTGTTTTAATAATAAATATATAAATAAAATATCATAACTAGGGCTAGAAAGTTGATAAAAATTCAATACTAAACCCGATAGTAGTCAGTTTCCCTTCAATTAGAACTAGGAAACATTGTTTTTATTTTGCATTTTTGTCCCTTTTTGCTTTTAGATCATTTTTCAGTATTATTGGTAGTTTTTGTTGCATTTTAATTTTAAATGCATTTGCTAGCATACCTTGCATATTTAAATTTCCTAACTACGCCATTGGTCAATTTAAAGCCACAATATTATCCCTCGCCTTGGATTCGCTAGTTTAAACCTACAGTGGGTTTTATCGAATTATTTAACTACTCTCTTGTTATTGAAAAAATCAAGCTTTTATTTTAAGAGCGAAAATTATTTTGTCATTTTTCAAAATTTTAGGCCATTTTTTAATAATAATTTAAAGATCATTTTTTAAAGATTTTTTAGGTCGTCAACTTCCGAGCCCTGCTCATAACATTATTATTTAACAACTATTATGGACGAAGTATCTAACATGTTGATACATTCTGTATTTATTTCCTAGACATCGGCCGTGCTCCTAACGTAACAATGTGGAGGGAGAGCTCTCTTCAAGAGAAATTGTTCCTGGGATTCCAGTGAGTTTCTCTCACTGTTCCCTCGCTGCAGCATCTGGTGTTTATCTTGCACCGCAAAGGGATCTTGAAAATTAAGCACAGTAGCCTAAAGACGAAAACCAGGAGCTGTATTAACTTTTCAATAACAAGAATTTTTGGGACCCACGCGTGTTTGCTTTGCTGGTAATGACGGTTTTCCTCGTTGTTGTGCGCTAAGTGCAGGACTAGCACAGTTGGAGACGAGAATGAAACCCTTGTTGGTTCTCCATAAGCAGGAGCTCTGTGTGTGCAGAAGTTGCATACAACGGTTTACATGCTTTGACTAAAGCAACTATCACAGATAATATAATAAAATAATAAACCTAGTTACAGACATGCGATGAATATACGTATATTTTGTGGTTAGTTTTCAAAAATTGTTTATTCAAACACATGACTTGTAGTTTCTTCTTCTAGTTTACAGGAGACTAAGTGAAAACTAGGTAAATGCATAATATTAATTGTGTATTTAATTGGTTTGTGCACCCTGAAAATCCAACGCGAAAAAAATGGAATGACTGAAAAAGTTAAATTTGATGAATACCAATACTCACTTGAAGATGAAATTTAGATCAAGATCATGGATAGTTTAATCCGTAATAGAGGAATTCTGAATCGAATGTACAATACTACCGCAGTTATTTCCCTACCGGAATGTTTGTTTTAGACTTGAGCAATAAATTCATACATAGATTTATAAATGAACATACATTTTATTACTTTGTAATTGGTTAGTGACTGTTGACCCATGATGATTGTTTGGATCTTTAACTACTGAACTTGTTTACATATATACAGACAAAACCCACACACAAAACATATCGTAGCCACTGGAGGTTGCGTATTATAGTTACTAACGAGCCATCTTTCTAATGAATATTACATTATATTATACGTTCACATAAAAAAATATTTCGGTTGTATAGACGGAGGCTGGTGTTCATCACACTACATCCGTCTACGACCGGATTCGAGGATGTGTTCGAAACATTACCTCAACGCTATTACCTTGTAAACAAAGGGTTATCCCGGGTGGTAGTTCGGACCATGTTATACTTTAACTGCAGGTCTAGTCTAGATTAGTCTATCTGTGCATAAAGTGGACTTAAACGTTGACAAACCTTACCTCCACATTTATACAACAAACTTGACAAAACAAGTATGTTTTTCTATTAATGTGACTGTGTCAATTTTCACCAACAAACCCAACTTCTGTAACAGGGGATGATTTCTGGAACATATTAGTAGATTCATACAACATTAAACTATGAGGAAAGATCATTTAACACACACACACAAACGGCTGGACACTTCAGTTTGCCAATTGCATAAATATTCATTATCTAATTTCATTTTGGCACACGGATCTGGCGACTCCATTTCCCAGTGAGTGCCCACTGCAATCAGCGTGCCAACGGATGCAGATTCAGACTATTGGGATTTGCGGAACAGAGCTACTGTCATGCCTTCACGAGCGCCCCCAGCTGGCAGATGTGGGGAATGGTTCCGGGATTAATATATGGCCCTCGCAGCCACGTTCGAAGATACAGCCAACAAGAGGTGCTATTCCCCGCCCATAAAAGCAGTTTTGAATCGAGCTGTGTGCGTTCAGAATAAGCTAGCTAACTGACTAACTCTCTAGGCTTCTCAAACCCGAAGGTTCATGACTGCAGCAGCACAAGCCTTCCATCTGTCCCTATCCTGGGCAAGATCAATCCAATCTTTTCTATCCTTACCGATTTCCTTTAGGTCAGTCTCAACGTTATCCCTCCATCCTCATCTTGGCCTTCCATCAGCTTTCCAAACAAGAATCCTAGCGTACATAAAAGGTTCGAGATAAATAGTCAAAAGTGCAACTACAAGATTGGATTTGTTGTTGATTTGGTTTATTTTACTTCGCTTTTCTGCCAGTTTTGGCTAATCGCGAAGATGAGAATGATTGGTGATGAAATTGATGAAGGGACACTCACAAAGGACACCAATGTCCAGGTCGGGATGCGAACTCTGTACCCCTGGCGTCGTAGCACGACGTGCTAACTACTATTCCACGGAGGCCTTTTACGTAACTAAAATAGAACAGACGTGTAATTAACAAGATTAATATCGTTGTCGTGCTTTTGATAGCCAAAACTCGATGGCATTTTTGGGTGCTCTGAACTTGACGGACCTTCTAGGTTCAGAGTTCATATCTAACACTCCATTTTAAAATTCTCATTTGAAGCATTGTTTTATTGCGTTTAACGTCTCAAAATATTAATTGAGCTTTAAAACTACATTGTTACGATGTACTAAATTATTATTAATGTGCCGAAGCTTCCCCCAATTTTTAAACTGAGGTCTGATTTTAATGAGAAGCCTTGTTTTCTTAGCTTGTTTGTTAGAGGCTAATCGGGACTGGACCTTCAGTTTAGAGTTTAATCCGAACCACTATGTGCCTCAACCGGATATCGAACCCGGGACCCTGTGATTACAAGGCGGTGACGTTACCACTACGCCATCGGGAAGGTCCCTTGTTATCTTAGCATTAAAATAGCATGTAACTACATAATATTCTACCTTCTAGATTTGAATTGCTTATTATCCTTCTCGAGTTGTCTTTCTTAAAAATGTGTAGTATCATCACGAAAACCCAAAATAGTTCCATTAATATATCTCCTACTAGATTCCTGTAGTCTAATTTTGCTAGCTATCGTCTCTCACCAGTTTGTGTGTGTTCTTCAAAACTCACCCTTGTTTCATTAGGCTTCAAGTAAATGAGCAGAACCCCCAGCACTTCCCAAGGATATTTGAATGGGTTTCGTCGAGGAATTATATTTACTGAGACGTAAAGTACCAACGGAGTTCTACTACCCACATTGTAATTATTTTATGTTTACGAAGTTTCTCTACACATCCAGTAATCTGTATTATTTTAAAATCGTGTACAGTTTGCAGCAACTTTAATACTTAAAGTTATTTGCACAAAGAGAATATCAATACATTTTCCATGTGTATTGAACTCGGAAGATAATTTAGACCAAAATTATCACATTGTATATTCACATGTATTTCCATACAAGGTAATTCGAGCTTCCCCCATGGCGCAGTGTAATCAAGGGTTCCCGGGTTCGATACCCGGTGGAGGTACAAGTGATTCGGATCCCACTTTAAACTGTAGGTCCAGTCCCGATTAGCCTTACTGTGCGTAAAGTGGACTTAAACAACATATCAATCAATCAATCAAGGTAATTCGATCTTCCAGTAAATGATCGCTTTATTGCAATCAAGGGTCACGAGATGTATTCCTATTTATTCAACTATAGGCTTAGTTCATATTTGCCTATGTGTGCACAGTATGGGCTCAAAATCCGCTTTGTAAAATAATTTTCCGAATTTAACCTCCATGTTCATATTGTTAAAAACTGACATATCTTTTTTGGTGTTTATTCCGTATAATTTGTTACTTTAGATGAATAATTGCAATCATTTTAACAATATATAGAATTTGGCTTCCACTGTTTATAACACAGTGAAAGGAAACTATTATTAAATATAATAATAGTAAAAGTGAAAAATCCCTCTCCCTTCCATAGATTCTTTAGTCAAATCGATTTTGAAGTCTACCTAGCATCATCACATGGTTATCTGTGGGATATTTCGCTTCAAATTACACTGAAACAAGTTGTTTAACGAAAACTTGAATATATGGAAACCACACTTTCACATAATTTTATAGCTATATTTCATGAGCTGCCTTTTCTTGCTGAAATGTGACAGTAAATCTGAAGTTCACATTAAACTAAGAACCATGCTCCATGTTCTGCCATATTCGTGTTTTTGCATACGTGCGTCCATTATGTCCATGACATGGTCCTTGGCGCTCTCTGCGGCCGTACGTGTGAAGCGTTATGCCCCCACTTAAACAGCACGTACTTCTGCTTCTGACATTCTGCCAAAAACCCCGCAGACGATCATAGAAAGGCGGGCCATACAAGGGAAATCGCCATTGATCATTTTCTACAGCATTCTTAGCTCTCTGCCTTTCAGAAATCTTTTGTTGGTGACCGGAAGAATGGACCATGAACGCCAAAGTTATAGAAATAACGTACTTTACACGAAAAATGGACCAATTCATGTGCCCAGTCTACTCGTTGATTGTATTTTCGCACATAATTTAAAACTGCAATTATTCTGATTTACAAGCAGTGATCCACTGTACCCATAATGCAAAGAACCCTGATTAAAATTTTTGAGATAATTCTTAGCCGGTGTCGTAATGCTAAAACCATGGTAAGATTATCTTGAAATACAAACGTGCAATGAAAAACAACACATGACCACGCGTACAAAATAATATATAAAAAAAATCCCTTCCTTCATGAAAATATTACAAATTTGAAAATGAAACTATTGATAGATAGGCATGATTTTTCTTTTAGAAATACTACCAGATTTAACCCTTTGGGATAAATTAATTCAACTCGGGACTAGGAATCTATCTTCTATATATATAAAAATGGATGTATGTGTTATATATAATGTATGTATGTAGCCTATGTTCGTTCCGGCATAACTCTCGAACGCCTGGAGCAGTTTCAACGAAACTTGGTACACGTATGACTTATAATCTGGAAAGAAATACTGTGTGGGTAAGACACCCCTGGAACCCGTGGGGGTGGAAGGGGGTGACATGTAAAAATAATCGAAAACAACCAATATTAGTGTGGAATCAATAGTTTTCGGAGTCGCTAAGATGAATAGTGACACTCCCAATGCCGTTCAATTTATTTATTCTTGATCCTGGAGGTGAAACTAAAAATGTTGTTTATAATCAACTTTTGAGTTAAATTAATATTATAGTGAATTTGTAAAAGATTTTACTTTGTAATTTGTATACTGTACTTATACTTTTAAATATCTGAAAATAATATTAGTTACATTTGACAGTATAGTTAGAATTCATTACTTTCCTGTCTAATATAAGATTGGGATAAATAAATACCCGGGCAACGCCGGGTTTGTTAGTAGCTAATTAGTTAGTTACTAAAGCCCATTCCTCATGCAACAGCAGTAAGTTTCTTTGTATGTACAGTCACCGGAAATAAAAATGGAACACCTAGAAATTGAAAATCTCTTCCCTGTAAGGCGTTATGAGTGTTGCCTAACTCTTCGGCGATAAGTGGATTTTAATAGCAATTTTTCAATGGCAATTTCTACCACAGCCTTAGAGTTAGGCAACACACACAACGTCTTACAGAAGAGAGTGTTTCAGGATTTAGGGGTTCAGTTTTTATTGCCTGTGACCCCCCACCCCACCCCCCCCACCCCACACACGCGCGATTTGGATTTTTTGTAACCATACACATTTGTTTTTGTTGATTTTCACTGCAAACTTTCCAGTCCACGCCCATTTTCTCGTATCTCTCTCGCATCACATGTGATGTAACCTAAAAAAAGATACCAAATGCATGTTTGGACTAATGGTGTATTTATTCGTCTACTTTTTTTATTTGCTGGAGGCGGACGGCCTCCAAGTCTTCCTACCCCTCCGTCTCCTCCGCTCTTGTGCCATCACTGTTCATACTTCTAATTGCATTCGCCGACCCCGTTGCGGAGTGGTTAGCACACCGCTCTACCACGCCAGGAGTTCGGGTACAAATCCATTCTGGACATGGCTGTTCTTTGTAAGTGACTCTTCGTTAGTTTTATCATATCATCCTCATCGTTTCGATTAGCCAAAAGTGGCAGAAAAGCAACGTTATGTAACAAATCAAATCAAATTCTTATTGCATTCGGGTGAAATTTGCCAAAGCATTTCAAGATGGCAGACTTTTAATATATACAACCTGGAGTTTCAGTTTTAAGTCCAGTTAGACTAATCTGGATTGGACCTACAGTTTAAAGTGGGGTCTAATACAAGTTTTGGAAATACACGTACCATAGCTGATACAAGCTTAAACTAATTGTCTTAGGAAACATTAAGTTTTGAATGATTTGTTTTCAAATTTATTACACATCGATTGATTGCATTTGCATAGCTTATAAACTGTCAGTTCTTCGCCTCTTTTCATTTTGTTTCCATTGTTGAGGAAAATAATCTCGAGTGAATCTGAAATCTAATATAAGAGTGGCTTCTTACGGATGCAATTCAGGGTACGTTGCCACACAAAGGTCTGATACGCTTTGACCAATTTATTGACCCTCCAGGAAGTCTCCCATTCATCTCACGTTTAGCTGGAGGTAGACGATGCTAGTTATGAATTCACGAGATGCGAAAGGTCAGTTCAAGGCAAGTGATCTCACGACATAGCTAAATGATCAAGTACATCATTATGTTCGTCACGTGAAAGGCCCGTAACCCAGGCAACGGTCACGTTGGTTATCTAATGAATCGTAGTTGTCGAAGCTATTTTATTAAGCAATATTAGAGCATTCAGTGAGGGAGGTATATTCCCTAGAATACACACATCAAATGCAGTTGAATTGTTTTCTTAATGACATGAATACTATTGGAAAGAAATGGAAGCAATGTTACATTTATTGATGTTTTGAATTTCCTATAATTTGCAAGAATTTTAGTTGGAAAGCAAGCATAATTAGTTTCCATTCTGTTTTTAGCAATAATTCAACTTCAGTTCCGTCTAATACAATTTTTAGTTTTCTCACACAAAACTGGAAATAATTACAAATGTGTTTTTTCCTTGTGTTCAACCATTATATTGATTTCAATAAGCTCCTTTTTACCCAATCGAAAATGTTCTCAATCACCCTTCGTTAATTTCCCGCTCACTGTATCTTGTTCATCTTCTCTTCTATTATTTCTTTATAATTGTGCCTTCGTGTTTACTGAAGGAGAGTTACGTTACTGGTTAATATTAAGGTCTTCTTACTTTGTTGCATTTTTTTCATTTCTTCGTGTCTTGTGCCGATGTTTTAATTTCTCTGTAGCTTTCACAATTTGCATTGTATTTTTTCCTTGGCACGCTAATGTGTTTATTTTATTCTTGCTTCATTTACTGCTTTCATCTTCAAAGATATACATCCTAACTTGTCCATGGTATGGTGAAATGTCTGTAACTCCAGAAATTTACTTACAAGTTGTCCGCTGAACTGTTGGTTAGAGTAACGTGACTTTCAACTACAATAGCTGGTTCAAATTCAACTAAGGAGTGCAAGGGGTGACCTTTCCGAAGACACCCAGATGTCAAATTCCCTTCCACGTAGTACACCCTGGACTGAATTTTGCAGACTAACGAGGCTCTGGTGTCTGGACTTGCAGCCAATATAATCCTCTGTGGGGCTCGTGTTACGTCGTCCCTATATGTTTGTGATTATCCCTTCATCTCATCACCATTCATTTGCGATTAGCCAAAAGTGACAGAAAAAAGAAGTTAAATTAAATCAATCGAATTCGACTAAGACGTGCAATATTATTGACGTTTATCCAGTGTGCGAATTTACGAGGATTAACAGGGATCACCCCTCAAGGAAATTTTGTCCCCGGCAAAATATAATTATCCCATTCAAAGAAAATATGATCGAAAGCATACAGTATACCATTTCTTGACTATGTAACAAACAAAATCATTCGTGTCTATTAATGGTTCAGATATAAAAAAAAATCCCTGCCAAAATGTATGCAGCCTTGTGGATTAAAAAAGTATGCCATTCTGAAACTGACCAACCATACAGAGCTGAGACAACAGCAGGCTGTTTTCCAATTAAGTTTTCATGGCATAGTGCTGAGATTTCGCAAGTATTAAAGTGTTCGCAAGAAACTTGTAGGTAGACTAGATGGAAGCTACAGAGTTTTGAATATGGCAATAGAAATTTGGTCACGTTTTTGGTGTTACTAGTTCGATAACTAGTTTTGTGTGAGAGATTGGGTTTTGGGTTTTCTTAGGATGGAAATATACTGTTTCTAAATTACGTGCAAATGTTATTCTAAGCTCTAATGACAAAGGTTAGAACCATACTTTTAAGGTACTTAGAACCGCAAGGCAATAGTTTAGTTAACTGACTTGTAACATATACAAATTTAAATATGCCAAAAAACTTACCTCCAGAAATGAAATCGCAAATACGCTACTACCCGGTGGAGGCTCATAGTGGTTTGGATCCCACTTTAAACTGTAGGTCCATTCCCGATTAGCCTTACTGTGCATAAAGTGGACTTAAAACAACAAATACGCCACTGAATGGGCGGCACCCACCCCCCTCCCAAAGCGAAAAGCGTAATTCGCACAGTGCGTTTATCCAGTATTTTCTGTAAAAAAAACATCATTCACTTTCATAGTTTCGATTTATTTCGTTGCACAGAAGAGCCGTGTGAAACTAAAATACAAAATTCACAAATTGCTCAAGTTACTAATGTGTCTGGAGCAGTGGGGGAAAAAAAGGAGCGGCAATAAGAAGAGAAAACGGAAGGGGAATCCACCGCGCCAAGTACTTATCGATCACAAGATGATGGAAATCGTAATTTCCCCAGAAACCTCAAATTTTTGCTCTACAGTGCGTTCGTGCTATTCTCGGAGTTGGGCACTTCCGTTTAAGAGATCCACGAGAGACTGCAGTAAAGGAATCATTGCAAGTGATTATGACGTCACTGATCCTCCTTTGCAGTTCATCTCTTGGAAGGAAATAACTGTGCAAGTCACGTAACGCCGGGAACCTCGAGTTACCAGGAGCAGGTCCGAGGGCGGAAGTTCTGGATCAGCCGATACTCCACAACGGGAAGGAAGAGTTGATTTAGAGGAGTTGTGAAGAGCGCTAAACTGAACAAAGTAGCTGAACGCAAATAGAATTACTGAAGAAAGAATGTTTCCCGAATTGGAAGGGTAAGAAAATCCCGAGAATAACAATGATGTTCGGTGTCCGGAAGAAATGGCGGTTGGAGAAGATTTGAATTCATGATCTCTTTGCTACGTGCTTCTCCTTGTCACCTACGTAATAGAGCATCGTCAATTCTTCTCTGGAACGATAGGACGATACGGTGCATTGCAGTTTGACTTCACTAACTACGTGAAGCGTGTTGCATTCTAATACCTGCTTGGCTTGGAAACTTATCCGCAGAACAAGCTGCTGCGGTAACATGAAACTCGCGTTGTATTACGTGTACGGAAGTACGATCTTTAATATAAATTAGTTTGTATTCCGAGCTTCACCAACATTTTAAATATATTCCGTGGCCATTTTCATTCCTCTTGCCTTGCCCTTTTGTTGTAAAATAATTTCAAGAATATTTCTTGAGCAGAAATTTAAAATGTTGAGCTTGACGATGACATTTTCAATTTTTTGTCTTTGATTTATTTTGGAAATTTTATTTCCAGCCTCAGTGTTTCTACGAATACGAAAAATTGGATACATTGTTCCTCCTCACATTTTGACATTTGATGTAGTTTGGCATGTGTGTTTAGATTCTGTATAAATTTACTGGAAACTTTTGTTTGTTTTGCTCTATATTTTGTTACGAACATTTCGTTTGATATTGCTAAAGCATATGTTAACATGTTACGTAATCAAACAATGGCATAAAATATGTTGTGTATACATAAATGACATGTTTTTACTTTAATCCTAAGAAACCAAAGGTCCAAGGTTCGATTCCGGGGCAAGGCATAAATGTGTATCTTGAAGCTTTCCTGGCGGCGAATGAAGAAGTTCTCTCGGGAAATCATCCAGGTGATTTCCGGATAGGCTTTCGAGAGCTAACGTCACGTTAGCTCTCGAAAGCTCGGAAGTCCATCCGGAAATCACCTGGCTGATATCCCGAGAGAACTTCTTCATGAATGTATCTCTGTTCATCACTCATTCATCTTCATCGTGGCGATTAACCAATGAGGTACAAAGCGACGTAAAATAACCGGGATAAAAAAAAAGAAAAGTGAATATTGACAAATTGGTATCCATCTCAAACCTCTGTCGACCGTTCATAGACACTAGATGTTTGCATTAATATATTAAGCATGTTAGTACAGTATAATCCACACAGAAACGGAATGATCACTCCGTATGAACGTAAACGAGTACAGAGTTACATTATCTGGAAGATAAAAAACTAGGTTAGTATGCTATATACTTCCCAGGAACCTAATGCGGTCAAAATAATTAGCAAAATTTGTAAACTGGAAAGAGTGTCAATTCGTCTTTCATGAAGGCAAATTGAAGTTTTGCATGATCATATCTGTATCCCCGGTGCTCTAATAGGTGTTTATATTAACAGTGGCATGTGCTACTGTATATGAACTTCAATATATCAAGCCATTCCATCTGCGGAAAATTACCCTTGTCACATGCTCCCGCAACAATGTAGCCTGTCCACCGCAGGCGCTTCCACGTGCGATGCGATTGGAGCCTTTTGTGTGTGCGTATTATATGATCAGCAACCAGATTATAGATACTGGGATATATGGTGCATGCCTGTACAAAAACGCTAATCGACAGATAAAGGATGAATAATGATTCTGTGAGCAAACTTCTTGGTAGTTGTACTTCTAGAGCACGAAGCATTTTTAAGTGACATGATCAAATTTGTTTCTAAAGTGTCTTATGACAATCTAGTTCGCATGCTGTCAGATTTACCTATAAAATTTCACTGAAAGTGGTTACGGTTATTGTAATTATCATAAGGGTAAAACAATTACGTGCAAGAAATTTCATATGATTTTGTTTTTTCTATTTTTTAAAAAAAATGCAACTCCTTAACGTCTATATCGGAATGGGAAAAAATCAACTCGGGAATCCAATCCAGGACCATTTCTGGTTTGTCATCACGGTTTACTACCGGTTAGATCATAGATGAAGCGAAAAGGCTGAGTGTACCACATAATTAACCGACTATAGTTGGCTAAAAGGAGAAAGCGAATCAGAATATAAATATATTCTTAAGTGCAAAATACGACATGTCTGAAGAACCCAACTTGCTTGTATTTGAAACGTGGTTATATTACAAAATCAAGGTAAATTGAAATAAAATAGACTGAATCGTTGACAAGAATATCATTATTATACGGCATATTTTTATAATTAGGTATGTTCTGTATTTGAATGGAACATTTACGTATATTCAATACTTATATATGAAGTAATTTTTCTGTTTTTCATTTTTCAGATGTATTTTAAGGAAATTGCATGTAAACACAGTTTGCATATGTTGCGTGGAGATGGAATTGACTGATTTTTTTTTACTTCCCTTTTATTATGTTTTGCCTGCATGTATGTCTAAATTGGATTTACAATAAGGCGGTCATGATACTATATCTTAGAAATTATACACCACTATTGATCCAAACATCTCTATATTATCACAGCTTCTCGTAAGTGACGCTGTTAATTCGTTGAAACTTTTTATGTAGAGCACCAACGGATTCGTCAAGTACACGAAACATGGTCTGTGTCCACTGCCCTGATTTTTTAACACACAACTGACATAATATGTTTACAATGAAGCTAGTAACTTATCACAATGGTTAAAATTTATTGCATTTATGTCAACAGTTGAACGTTCGATATTCTATCTTTGCGTGAACGTAAACCTAAAGAATCAATTTATCAGGCTGCGGGTTCTGTAGAACTCTAATTGAATTTTCATGGGAACAATAGTAGATTGAAGATTCATTCGACCGCAATCTCCTTAAGGAGGATCCAGGCACTTGCGATGCAAATTCTTTGTCGATAGTTTCCTGGAAAATGAATGCTGTTAGTGGCTTTAGGAAGATCAACGAGTTTACATAAAAGCTGAAATGGGTAAATAACCCATAGCTGTCTTTTGCAATATCAAAATGTGATAAATATTGCAAAAATGTGATGTGGCCCAGAATTTGCTGAAGTAAAAACTTAGAATAATGATAAATATGTGTTGCTCAGATAGCAATATATAGCTATATTCTATAGTCGATAGTCTGGATAATTCCATTGAGAAAGTTGAATATGCCCAATAGCGTATTCATTCAGTCAGAAATGAGAAGAATCCCGGCCAGGAGCCTTTCGGGAATCAATTCTCCCGCATATCACGAGTGGATTTCCGTGAAGGTTCTATGCATTCATCTTTTATGCGTTTATTTTTGGTATTGGCCTCTTTGCCCAAACGATTGTCGCATAGTAAAATTCAATCATGTCATATTTATATACATCTCCACACACCTGAACATCTTTGTAATACTTTCTACAATTGCACAAATACATCCTATTAATTGTTACTTCAACCCATCTCCAGTTTGTAAATATTAAATAAATAATTGCTTTCCTCATCACCAAATATGCTAGTGTAAAGCTCTGATTGATTGATTGGTGTTTTAAGTCCACTTTATGCACAGTAAGGCTAATTGGGACTGGACCTACAGTTTAAAGTGGGATCCGAACCACTATGTGCCTCCACCGGGTATCGAACCCGGGGCCCCTTGATTACAAGGCGATGACGCTACCACTGCGCTATCGGGGAGGCCCAAAAGCTCGGATTAGAAAGAAAGTGCGGAGACATATTCAAAATGTAAGTTAATTCTTTATTTAAGATTATAGCCTAGGAATAAAAATTAACTTCAGGTCAAAGAGTATTATTTATTTTTAGTATGTTTTGCAAGACAGAGAATTTCTTACATGCTTTATAACTACCTTGAATACGACGTATGATAATCTTTAGGTAATGAATTATATTGACTTTTAAAAGATATAGAATATCAGGTTAGTGTTTTTAGAAAGTATTACAATGTTACTACTACTATTAGAATTATAACTATTACAACATATTGGGCTTCACCGATGGCGTATTTGTAACGTTGTCACCTTGTAATCAAGGGGTCCCGTGTTCGATACCCGGTGTAGGCACATGGTGGTTCGAATCGCACTTTAAACTGTAGGTTCAGTCTCGATTAGCCTTACTGTGCATAAAGTGGACTTAACCACAATCTATTACAACACACATGTATTCATAATATGTGTTACACCTGAATATAAATTACGGCTTCACCCACTCTTGATAGTTGGTTGACATTTATGCTGCACAAATGTCAGCATGAATATGTCTTTCCCTCGTAGAGCTGACTAATTTGCTTAGAAACTATGAATATCACTTAAACCTTTTGCCGAGGTGGCTTTGAGGTCATTACGAACGCCAAGCATGAGAACTGCAAGTGCGCCATAATTGTTGTCGTTTTTCTCACTGTTGCCTCCAAAGTCATCATTTTTCATTGTTCGTTGGCCGGACACAGCTCTCGTCGCCTCCCCCTCTGCCAACTCAGCTAGATGCTTTGTCCGCCAGAAGTTAAAACACGTCGCCTTTCTCTAAATGGCTGCAGAATGCAGGCGTGGAGAGAGATATGGGATATGGGATGCTGTAATGATGCGTGTGGTTCTCTCCCAGGTCTTTAGGACAGAGAGAGAGCAAGATAGAGAGGGTGGGGGGGGGGGGATGTCGATGTGTGGACGCAGCCATTTCTTAGAACAAAGATTGTTAAAAGTTGGTGACAATACGGTAAGCGAGTTTGCCATCTGACCTTTTCTGGGTTATTCTCGTGCGGATTGAAGTTGCACTACACGCATATCTCTCTCTCTAACCTCTGCGTCCCCCGACCCAAAACAGACCCTTTCACGAAAGGATTCCTACAGTAATAACTACGTAATTAAGCCTCTGAATGTTTATTTCTAGCGAAAAACCCACCAATTCATGGCCATTAACATGAAAACTTAGACGAACTTTAGAGTGAAATGACTTAAATGTCAAATGTGCTAGACTAACTCATTAGCGCTCTCATTGCTGCCTCAAGGGAGAAATAATTTAAATTTCTGAAACTACTTAAAAGGACGAGATTGCAGAAAACATACCTCAGCATTAGTACAGATCACATTAACACAGATGTCATGCAAATCAGCAATGTAAATTCGATGAATCAACACATCAATTAACAGTATAGGAAATAACCAATTTCCGTGTAACTTTTGTGTTTAAAACCTACAAGATTTAAGTGTACAGATTAAGGATGGCCAGATCCGGATCCTCGCGGATCCGAAATCCGGATCCGGTTGGTTCCGGATCCTAAAATTTTTCGGATTCGGTACTTTCGGATCCGGATCCGTTTTGCCATCCCACATGCGCTTCTTTGGAAAGTAAGAATGTGTGTATAACATATTGTTACATGCTAATATACATATATATATATATATATATATATATATATATATATATATATATATATATATAAAATATACACACATACACACATATATATATATAGCGCGCGTGCGCGATTTGTAATTAATTAATACACTTACAAGGGAGGTCTGTCTCCCCCTCCGATTTCCATGAAACTTGGCAGGTGTATAGAGGCCCCCCCTCAAATGTCAAGATGAGGAGAAATTGAAGTGGGGATCTGACCCCGAAACCACGTAAATATGGCATAGGAAGAAACAGGGGGCATAGGATCTCTCTATACACCTGTCAAATTTCATGGGAATTGGAGGGGAACACAGGGGTCAGATTATCCCCACGTCAATTTGTCCTCATCTTGACATTTGAGGCGGATTTTGCCCCCTAAAACAGTTTTTTAGCCGAAACAAAAAAAAACACGTATTTCTTCCTTTGGGCCCCTCTATACACCTTCGAAGTTTCATGAAAATCGGAGGGGGACACAGGGGTCAGATCCTTACTTCAATTTGTCCTCATCTTGACATTTGAGGGGAGGTTGACCCCTAGCACAGATTTTTAGCCGAAACAAAAAAACACGTATTTCTTCAGTTGGGCCCGTTTATACACACACCTGCCAAGTTTCATGGAAATCGGAGGGGGACACAGGGGTCAGATCCCCACTTCAATTTGACCTCATCTTGACAATTGAGTGGGTTTTGCCCTGTAAAACCGTTTTTTACCTGAAACAAAAAAAAACACGTATTTCTTCCTTTGGGCCCCACTATACACCTGCCAAGTTTCATGGATTTCGGAGGGGGGCACATAGGTCAAATGCACACTTCAATTTGTCTTCATATTGACATTTGAGGAGGTTGACCCCTAAAACACTTATTTAGCCGAAACAAAAAAAAAAACGCGTATTTTTTCCTTTCGGCCCGTTTATACACACACCTGCCAAGTATCATGGAAATCGGAGGGGGACACAGGGGTCAGATCCTCACTTCAATTTGTCCTCATCTTGACATTTGAGGGGGTTTTGCCCCCTAAAACAGTTTTTTTGCTGATACAAAAAACAGGTATTTCTTCCATTGGGCCCCACTATACACCTGCAAGGTTTCATGGAAATCGGAGGTACACAGGGGTCAGATCCCCACTTCAATTTGTCCTCATCTAGACATTTGAGGGGCTTTTGCCCCCAAAACCGTTTTTAGCTGAAACAAAAAAAAAACAGGTATTTCTTCCATTGGGCCCCACTATACACCTGCAAGGTTTCATGAAAATCGGAGGGTGACACAGGGGTCAGATCCTCAATTCAATTTGTCCTCATCTTGACCTTTGAGGGGAGGTTGCCCCCTAGCACAGATTTTTAGCCGAAACAAAAAAAACACGTATTTCTTCATTTGGGCCCGTTTATATACACACCTGCCAAGTTTCATGGAAATCGGAGGGGGACACAGGGGTCAGATCCTCACTTCAATTTGTCCTCATCTTGACATTTAGGGGGGGGGGGTTGCCCCCTAGAACAGTTTTTTTAGCGGAAACAAAAAAAACACGTATTTCTTCATTTGGGCCCGTTTATACACACACCTGCCAAGTATCATGGAAATCGGAGGGGGACAGGGGTCAGATCCTCACTTCAATTTGTCCTCATCTTGACATTTGAGGGGGTTTTGCCCCCTAAAACCGTTTTTTAGCTGAAACAAAAAAAAAACCACGTATTTCTTCCTTTGGGCCCCACTATACGCCTGCCAAGTTTCATGGAAATCGGAGGGAAACACTTAGATAACCTCTTACACTTTGTAATTATATAACACTGCAGATATTATAATGTTTTATTTTAATTTGTAAAACTGTAACTGTAGAACAATTGTATAATTTTTGTATAAAATTTCTATCTTGTTATATGTGTTAAAGGTTTCATCCTGGAATGGAATGTCTCACATTTATGTGTGTTTCAATTTCCAATACATTCGAATGAATACATATTCGTTTCAATGGCATTTACAAAATCACCTCTGACATTTTATGTTAAACAAGTAAGATTATTTTTGTGCACGAGTGTGTTAGCCGATGCGTAGCAAAGTATTTTAGGAACAACATTTGAAAAAAATTCTTGTAGGACTAACTAATGAAAATTTTCTTTGTAATCGAAGACCATAATACCCTTTAAGGTGTGGTAATATTATAATGGGATTGAGATACGAAACTCTCGGATCCGGATCCGGAACTCTCGGATCCGGATCCAGATCCGTAACTTTTGGATCCGGATCCGTGGATCCGGATTTTTCGGATCAGGATCCGTTTGGCCATCCCTAGTACAGATAACGTGATGCTATGGTCTAATTTCAATAAAGTTCATATTGGCTGGGTATGGAAACAAACTTTACAATAAATGATTAAATTTTCCCATTCTTTTTTTATTATGTGTTGCCTTCATTAACTTTTCAGTGGACTTTTGAGGAACCCATATCAGTTAACATCTGTACATAAAAGAAATAAACATCTCGCGCCAATTCGGTGACCTTGCGCGGTAAGTGGTCGACTTTCGGTCTCGCCACCAAAGTTCCCGGGTTCAAATCCCGGCCTGGGCATGGTGGTTTCTTTTGAGTGCCCCTTCATCAATTTCATCATTTCCCTCATCTTCGCGATTACCAGAAGTAGCAGAAAAGCTAAGTAAAATCAACCAAATCAATCAGTCTATTGGACAAATTTATTGTGCTGGAATGTTTAGATAAATTTTAACAAAATTTGTAACTAAGTTGTCTTTTTGTCGCTTTTTGAGGAATTTGTCCTTAGCCCTTCAATATTCATATTATTTATTTATTGATCACTATACTCTGTATCGGGAATCTCTGGAGCGATTGAACGAAAGCAAGTCTCTGCGCAAGTAGTGACTCGAGAGTGTTCGGCAAATGAGCGCATGAGAGGGAACGGGATTGCGTGGAGGGGGAAGAGCGACTGTGGTTACAAGTCTTTCCAGCGTGTACTGCTTCGCTCCGCCCATTAGCTTTCTCTCCTACTCTGCCTTTATGCGCGGCCTTGCTCCACAGATTCCCGGGACAGAGTATAGATGATTTTTGGATTGATTTGGATTGATTTAGTGTTTTAAGTCCACTTTATGCACAGTAAGGCTAATCGGGACTGGACCTACAGTTTAAAGTGGGATCCGAACCACTTGTGCCTCCACCGGGTATCGAACCCGGGACCCCTTGATTACAAGGCTACGACGCTACCATTGCGCCATCGGGGAGGCCCAGTATAGATGACAATAACAACTTGGTAGTCTTTTTAGCAAGCAATAATGTGCTGAATTTCAAAGAGACATTTCATCGTATCTAGCGTAATGCTTTGGAAAAAGGCTTTCTTCGTTTGACAAAATAGGACCCTCTTTCACGCCGAAAAATGAGCGAAAAAGAATTTAATCTGAGGATCCCACCCCCTCCTTGCTGTAAGAGTACATTATATCGTGTTTTCCCCCGTTCCTTACGTTAGTTTAGGCACGAACATTTTTCATTAACTTGTTCTTGCAGCACGAAGACATAGCGTGATGCTTGGAATCAACGAAGTAAAACCAGAGATGCAGGATCGACACCGCCGTATTTTAGTCACGTGATAACGGAAGTGGTCCGTATTAAGTTAGGGTGGACGCAGAAGTAAAAGAGTTAAGTGTTAAGGGGAGAAATATGGCTCCCTCAAGATCCACGCTCTACCACCTTGAAACGGCAGTTGGAGATTTTCGGGGAAGCCTTTGCTTTCACTCTTTAATCACGACGATGCGCCGAGCATGGTGAATGGGAAGATGGAAGGGAAGTTTATTCTGAAGAACAAAGATCCGTTGAAGGATTTTCGTTCATATGTAGATTGGGTTGAGCTTCCTGCGCGGTTCAAAGGTTCTCTCAATACCTTTAAGCTGGGCCTATCTTTTCAGACAATTTAGCCTCTGTTTGGTTCCGTTGTTGCCGGTTAAAAGAGCATATTCCAACTCCAGGATACAGAGAGGAACGTGTGTTTCTTCGGCAACTAGTGACGATAAAATTTTAAAGATGGCATCTTCTGTGACATCGTGAAAGGATGTCAAAGTTAGCATCTCTTGAGTGACAACTATACTACCTTTGGTCTGACACTGTTGTTGAGTGCAACGTCATTTGAACGCTTTTGTTGATGTCTTTCTATGCCTACCTCTGCTACGACGCCAGGTGTCCCAGGTTCGAATCCCGGCCTGGACATGGGTGTTCTTGGTGAGTGAAAGAACACTATGTCCACATTCCTTCATCAATGTCATCATAGTTATCACTCTATTGGAATTACGACCTGGGTTTCCCAAAACCAAAATACGACTCTCAGCCGATCAGAGAAAGTTATGGAAGCAATGTGTCCCAAGGCTAGATGTGATTGGTTGCTGGCAGGTACAGCAACACAACACGGTCTCTTGCTTAATTCAGGTGGACAAACTGAAAGATCATTGTCGTCTACCAAGTTTCATCTTTCTAGCCATTGCAGCGAGTGGGATCTGAACAGTTGTCACAGGCGGAATGGAACTACCCCTTTATTGAGATTCGACGCACTCAGCAACTCGTAGGAAGTTTGATGCCTCTGTGTGTTGAATTAAGTTTCTTGCTGATTCTGCATCCGCCCGTACGCACATGCAAGAACTTCACGGAGGAGCAGAGTGCTTCAGCGCCAAGGCTGCTGTTTGCTACCTCCATTGTGCCCCTGGCATGGGAAAATGAAAGATGTCGGATCTGTGGTGTCTTCTCGAACATTCTGCGCTTGCTGATAATATTTTGTCGCCGGACAAGTTATTATAGGTCTAATTGTAGCAGTTTCCTTACAGTATTTAGCCATTTAGATATAAAATTTGCGCCTTTGTACAGTCACCGGCAATGAAAATAAACACCTAGTTCCTGAAATACTCGCTTCCCTGCTAGGCGTTACGTGTGTTGCCTAACTCTACGGCGATAAGCGGATTTTAATACCAATTTTTCAATGGCAACTTCTACAACCGGCGTAGAGTTAGGCAAAACACACAACTCCTTGCAGGGAAGAGAGTATTTCAGGATCTGTGCCCCATTTTTATTGCCGGTGACTGTACATCGATTTTGTATTTTCGTTATTTTGCCACTTTGTACCACTTTTGGATAATCGTGACTGTAAGGATGATTCACAATTATTCTGTCTCGGAAATCTCTGGAGCGAGGGAATGAGAGAAGTGAGCGCATGGAGGGGGAAACTTGGCTGAAGCTACCAGAAGTTTGCAGCATCGCCCACTGCTTCGCTCCGCCCCCTTGCTTTCTCCCCTCCTCTACCGTTATGCTCGGCCTTGCTCCACAGATTCCCGAGCCAGAGTGTAGGGGAAATTTATGAAGGGACATTCACGAAGGACACTTAAGCTCAGGTGTAGACTTAAACCCGGAACCTCCGGTTGAGAGACCGTGAGTTGACCACAGATTCGGCTTACTTTTATATTTTATCTGTACAGATAATATTAAATACGTTACCTAATTACACTATTTGCTCTATAAATTTCAGTGACATTTCCTTGAATCTGGCAGTTCTGTTGCACTTCCCATATTAGATTTGATGAAATGTTATTTTCTTATTTTCATGATTTCTTAGAATTTTTATGCAAATGTATAATTAGGGAAAATACTAAAGTATTAAATTTATGTTAGTGATTTCAGAATTGCGAATGTAAAAGGTAATCTTGGTTTATTTCAGTGTGTGATGTTGTTGGATCTGGCAACTGTGAAGCAGAAGACTTGACGAGATGTTCTGAACCGTTGAGAATGCTAACAAATGGACAGGAGCTTGCATTGGGTGCTAGCAAGGAAGAACTCGACGAACTCTGTCCGTAAGTATCTTTTCCGCATTATAAGCTGTTAGTCTTGGAAGAGTAGAGGCTTTTTTCCATGTCGAATATTTAAAACTAGTAGAACATCAAGGCGCACGTCTTGATTACAGAAAGTTTTATCACCTGTACAACGAGGAATTAACTCCACATGATAGTTTGTTTTTTTTAAAAAAAAAGTCACCAAAATCTATTGTGTGGTGGCCTTCAGGCAAGTCTGTACACTTTTATATTTCACAAGCCGGCTTCCTTTAAGGAGTGATCAGTGTAATTCGCTACGAAGCCAGAGGTTCGATGTATTTTTCTGTTGGTCCAATCATCCATTCATCCTCATCGATTACATCTGTATGTTGATTGAAATTTTATCTTTCACGGTCTTGCATCACTTAGTGTTTTTTTCGGGTTTTGGAGTATAAGAAGCCTTAGATTGGAAACTATGCTGTGGAGAACTTTATTCATGCGAATGGAGTACCTGCTCACTTCTTGAGTCGGTTTGATTGATTGATTTGGTTTATTGTACTTCGATTTTCTGCCACTTTCGGCTAATCGCAAAGATGACGATGATTGATATGATGAAATTGATGAAGGGACACTGACAAACAACACCCATGCCGAGATTCGAACCCACGAGCCCTGGCCTCGACTTCTTGAGTTTGTATTGGGACATGAGCTCATGACCACCTGCTCGTTTTTATTAATACAACTTGCCGACCTCCATGGCGGAGTGGTTAGCACAGCGCGCTACGACGTCAGGGGTCCAGGGTTCGAACCCCTGCCTGAGCATGGGTGTTATTTGTGATTGTCCCTTCATCAATCTCATATCATCACTCATCCTCATCGTCGCGATTAACCAAAAGTGGCATAAAAAGCTAAGTAAAATAAACAAAATCGAACAATAAAGTATTAATATGACCCATTGACGCAATTTGGCGGATATTACACTTTTCCTATCGCGGTGTAGTCCAAACGATTTTGTAGGCTTCTCAGAGTATCTGAGGGCCGGTTAAGTTCGGGGATATTTTTTTTTTTATTCTTAATAGAGACAATTGAAATGCGGCCTTCATTATTTGTCCCTTTCTACATCTCGGCGAAGCTTTCGGAGAGTCGGACATGGTAAAACGCGCACAATTCGATCGGCCTCTGGGCATTAAGCAAAGGCGAAGGCAACCCATCATTAGCTCCATTTGTCACTGTACACACTCGTTACTCCTCGTCACGGGGGGGGGGGTTTGTGTGTCTACTTTCTCTTGCGGCTGGATAAACGGATGCCCAGAATTTCGTTTTATCTGCATACGCCCGTGCAAGACGCCTCTGACTGGGAATTTGCATAGATTCTGTGGAGCGGCAGGACATGGGCCTCGTATTTCACCACTGTATCTGATTTACATGGCGTACAAGACTTAGGAAAATCGAGACAATTTCAGCTTGCGTTTCAGATTTTCCGCTTCACTGCTTCTTTCCTTGGTGGACGTGAAATGTAGGAATCAAAAACAAGATAGCGGCAGTATTTGTCCTTTCTAGTCAGCCCTTGTCTTCACAGTTTGGAGACACGCATGGCATTTTGCATATAATCTCATTTCCTTTATGAAGTTGTATCATATTTCATAACGGAACTTGTATATGACTTTTGTCATTTCCTGCACAATGGAACATTAGTTGAAGTTGGCAGCGTTCGTAGATTGGATTGTAAGGTTTGATGTTGAAAGGACTTGTTTGAATAATCTTTGCGATGTTAGCCCAACAATTTAACATGCATTGTGACGATATTTCTGAATATTTACTAATCAAAACCATTTATGATGTTCGCCTGCAACATGTTGTAGCAGTTTTATGTACATGTTCAAATGTTAGCAGATGCAAATTGTAACTGTTCATTTCCTAACATAACGCGGTGGTTTAGTCTGTACGGCGTCTGGCTGCCGCGCGAGAGATCCGGCTTCGATTTCCAGGTTGGCTCAGGGACTTTCAATGAGTTCGTAGTGCCAACCTTATGCAGTTAAGGCGGAGGAGCTTGGTGCTGATCACATTATCTCTCCATAATGGCTAAGATTATGAATGTGTGGTCTTACTGCCACACTCTCCATATGCCTTCATGGCACTGTGCAATGCACAGGGGATATCTTTACCTTTTTATTTATTCTACGCTCTGTCCCTGCAATATCTGGAGCAAGCGAACGAAGACAAGTCTCTGCGCAAGTAGTGACTCGATAGGGCTCCAGCAATAAACGCGCACACTGCTCCGCTCACTCGTTTTCTACCCTTCTCTACCGTTATGCGAGGCTTAGCTTCAGAGATTACCCAAACAGAGTGTAACACTAAATTTCGAGAGAACTACCATTTTCTTCAGGCGATTATTTTGGCTCTAGTATTAGGCAGTGTTTATTAAATACAATGCAAGCGTTTTCCATATGGAATATCAAAAAAACATCATTAATAACCGATTGTACCGATTGATGGTTTGCAATGAATTTTGTTCTTATTTCGCACATAATATAAATATTGATTTCATACTAATTCCCTCTATTGTTAACGGAGAACATAAGCTCTATGGAATAAATAAGTTTTGGTATGTAAGGCTATTTTGATACCTTCATGAAGTGCTGCTGTCAAAATATGTAAGTTAGAACATTAATCCTATTAATTCTCTCGACTCAGTTTGGCTTAGTTGTACGCGTAGTTACAGCTAGACTTGGCTTTCTTTGAATAGTAGCAAAATGCATTTCCTGTATACTTCAACGGATATGCAATTTTTGAGACTGTCTCAGAGTATATTTGTACGACGTTGTTCTGCCCATTTCCAGCATCGGGAGGAAAAAGATCTACAATAAGTGTTGCCAGATCTGATAGCAAGCAAACAATAACTGCAAATAAAACTGATAACACAGAAAACCGACCGGAGACCATAATCCGTGACGACGACGAGAAAACAGCTTTCACATGACAAGGTCAAATTTTGTTCGAGAAACACTGTTCTTGAGATGATTTCATCTCCAGAAGAGAAATGAAGAATTGCTCTAATTGAGATGTAGTTTGTATTATAAATATTTTCTTCTCTTTCAAAAATGTCTAAATGGTCCTGATATATCACGCGATTCCGTGAGCAATCAATCTTTGTTATTATTCCAATGCTACTGTTATCCACACTAAAAAAATATGCAACTGAATTGCGTAACACACTAATTGGCACAACACAGCAACTAATCGGGTGTTAAATGCAACCATACTTGGTATTGTAACAAGACACCAAAGGCGGTGCTAAACACCAATTCCGCATTAACACCAAAAAATGTTTTGTTGCCACCACTTTTTGTGGCAACTCAGTTGCACATTTTTTAGAGTAAATTCGAAACTAGGGGTTCTAAGTTTAATCAATTCTTTCTAATCCATTCTCATCGGTATGTATGTATTGTCGCGAAAAGTTGTTTGATGTGCAGGAAAGTACAGCCTTAGATCTATGCGATCTTGCATATCTGCAGTGCTATTTTGGATACCTGCTTATAAAAGTGTAGATTGGGAATGCTCACCTTGTTAACAAACTACAACCAGAGCGTATAGAAGAGAAAGTGCGTGCACTTCGGTTTCTTCCCGTAAGCCAAGTGAATAGAGCGGTGTCCCACCGAAACACTGGCAGCACCTTCGCTTGCGACGAACGTCTTCTGCTTGCAGTGCGACCGCGCTTTATGTAGAGCGTTGTGTTTTGTTGTACTAGAATAACATTGTGTACTTTTATTAATTACAACGTTGTTACGTTATTCAGTTTAGTGTTAGATTTGTGATTGATCCGTTGTGACTAGTTTGTGTTGTGTTCAACGCATTATTATTGTGTTTGAGACAGCAGCGAACGAAAACTACAAGATGTCTACGTGTTTCGTACCTGGCTGTAGATCTGGATATGATCTCTGTTCTTCAGGTAGTAGACATTTTTTTAGGCCACCTAAAGACAGTAATGGTTTCTCAAAATGGAAGTGTGCCATCCCTAGAATAAAAAACTAAGTCATAATTGCTATGTGTGTGATATTCATTTTTCCTCTGACCGTTTAGTGAAAGCGGATTCGTTCATAGTGGATGGCGAAACAGTAGAATTTCCACGACAAAGATGGAAATTAAAACCAGAAGCAGTTCATCATATATTTCCTAATCTGCCTAAATACCTCTCTAAGACAGTTAAGAAGCGAAAATCTCCCATGAAAAGGCAATCCTTGCGGACAGATGATAATGAAGTAGGTACTCGTCGCAATGTATCATTAAGCTTATCAGTAGAGGATGATTTGCTTCACACTGCGGATGCTAGCAATGCAATAGCATTGCTAAAGAAAAAACTTAAGAATCAGAAACGCAATTAATTAGAACGCTAAAATAAATTTGCTTGAGAAAGGCGTTAAAGATGCTAAATTAAAGACAACGGTCACACAGTCAAAACAGTTCGCGTCTCTTAGCAAAAATCAAAAAATTGTAATTGATACAATCTTAAAGAAATGCCAACTGAAAAGTAAGAGAGGAATGAGACACAGTTCTGAGTTTATATTGGATTCTCTTCTTTTAAAAATTAAGTCCCCCAAGGGGTATTAGACACTGTTTGCATCACGATTTGCTACCTTTGCCTTCTGAAGATCACTTGAAAAAATTGGTGAAGGGTCTTAAATGTCCTTATGCAATCAATTTACATACCAGCAAAACTTGCTTTACTTTCGGGCGGAAACTGTGAATACAGGACTGAATCTCTTCTTACGTCTTTTGTTAATCAAATGCGAACTCTCTAGAACAACCGAAAATAAAAATCTTTCGGTGAAGAAGCAAGCTGAAAATAAAATAAGGGAAAAAAATGCCATTGTTGAAGATGAAATTCAAATACCGAACTGGGAAAACAACATACCGAACTTAAATGAACAAAGTGTTGGTAAAGAATACTTGGTGTATCATTTGGCAGGATACATAGTGCGGTATATTTCAAAAGTGACGGATTGTAAACTGTGTACAACTTTTCTGCACGGGGAACCAACTAATGTACCTGCCCCACTTAAGCTAATCCAAGACTATGGTTCCGGCGAGGGCTGTAAATACCTTACCTATGCATAGAAAAGTGTTTATGGTGTGCTGTTACGAGTGGAAGAAGTTGTTGCAAAAAAATTATCATGTGCTAATAGTTTATGGGGTGATATATTTTTTGAGTGTTTTGGACAATTTAAATATAATTGCTGTAAAAACTTCGCAATTAGGATGCTGTGAAGATCATGTGCTGCGTACGCTATCTAAACTCGTATTTCACTATCTGAAATGTCGATTTTTCTTCCGCATCAAGGGGATAAGAAAGGAATTAAGTGCCTCGAACACAGCAAAATCATCTCGGAAATTCTCCAAACTATCCAGCTGCTGAGCTCTTCTCCAAACGTAAGTAACATGCATTTTTGTTTCTTATGTAGTTAGTTATGTAAGTAACGCGAGCATCTTCCGCGCCGTCTCAAACGTCACCACTGCCATCTAGGTGGTGGACCACGGCAACTCAGGGAGTGCGCACACTATTTATTCTATACGCTCTGCTACAACTTTCTACGCCAGATACACAAATTCGCGACGTAAAGCAGCCCAGTGAGGAACCAATCGACCAAAAAAACATGTCCGTTCTGTTGTTTGATGTACACCTGAAGTAAATAAAGGGTTTGTGTATGCTTCTCGAGAATTTCCGGGTTCGAGTCCCGGCATGGGTGTTCTTCGAGAGTGTCTCTTCCTCAAATTTCATCACATCATCACTCATCCTCATCTTAGCGATTAGCCAAGAGTTTAAGAAAAGCAAAGTAAAATAAACCAAATCAATCGATCGAACATCTCCGCGGCAATGGCACGACTATTATCTCCTTGCTACTTGTTATTCTCTCCTTCCATTACGTCACAGTAAATCTCAAGATAGAAGCAAGTGAAATGTTTTGAGAGGAACCAATGACTTTTGAAGTTCATAAAATCAACGATTTATATTTTTAGATTTTCATTTCAGGAGATATTTTGGTAGGCGGGAAAAAAAGGCATTCCACTGTGGCAGTGTGAAATTCCTACATTTTTTTTTATTTATGCAGAAAAAGTTATGTAAAATTACGGACAATTCGAAAGGTTTATTTTCTTCCGCACCAAAAGCTTTAATCAGTTATATATCGGTGTATTTATGTTCTCAATCTCGACAATAATGGTAGATATGGTTGACACGGGGCTATTTTGCATCCGTCACATTATACGACGTCCAGTCACTTACCGTTACAAATAGCAACTCTAACGTTGCATAACTAAAATCTTAAAATATCCTTACCTTGGTTAAAAGCTGAGGCTGTAAACGGGCACACAGTACACACAAAGACAAAAATACAGGACGACACACACAAAATTATACTGGCCATAGTGCCAGTCGCCAGAGCCTCGTTCGTCTGCAAAATGCAGTCCAGGGTGTACTGCGTGGAAGTGAGGTTGACTTTTGGGCGCCTACGTGGAAGGTACCCCCTTACACCCTAGAGACTAAAAGGATAACACGATTCAATTTCGCACTGATGTAATAACTCTTCTTGCTATTCAGTTGCTTTACTTGAGTGTTTTTTCTACAGCAGGAGGCAATTTATCAAGCAATGTGTTGCTAATGGAGTTGTCAGTTGAACAAATCTGTTTCCTTCGTGGGAAGGTCAGTAGGTTGGGCATCTGAGTGTATTTTGCTGATGCGAGTTGAGACTCGTGTTTATGTAATAGGTGGAGCTTCAAAAAGTGAAGTGGAGAAGACAGAACGGGTGCAATTTTGAAACCGTTCTGTATAAAACAGCAATGAGAGTAGCTACAAAGCTGAGAACATAGTGACGCACATACTATTACAAACATATATGGTTGAACCTTTCCACTGATTGTCTCTATTACAATACCTTATAGTGTAATGTACTCTCGTCTATTTCTGGGTTCGAATCTCGGCCTGGACATGGATGTTCTTTGCGAGTCTCTCTTTACCAATTTCATCACTCATCCTCACCTTCGCGATTATATAATAGTGGCAGAAGAGCGAAATAAAATAAACAAAATCAATCAAACTTTCGTCTTTTTGAGTTCAGTTGTTTTAAGTCCACTTTATAAACAGTAAGGCCAATCGAGATTGGACCTACAGTTTAAAGTGGGATCCAAACCACTATGAGCTATGGATGTTTGTGAGTGTCCATCCATCAATTTCATCATATCATCACTCATCTCCATCTTCGCAAATTAGCCAAACAGTGGCACAAGAAGCGAAGTAAAATAAAACATATCATTCAATCAATCTAATGAACTTGGGCAAATTTATAGTAACAGAATGATGCGTTCTTCTGACTTATACCAGCAGTTCGAAAAGAGGAAGAACCCAACGTCTAGAGACTATAAGTTGTAGAATTTTTTTTATACATACCAACTTCTTGGTAAACATAATCACCATTATTATTAATGCGTTATCCCTGAATGTGAATGTAATGCAGGTCATGTGTCACGAATGGGAGAGGAAAGCAGAATTTACAGGATTCTTGTTGGGAAACCTGATGGTAAGAAACCTGTTGGAAAGTCAAGACGAAGATTGAGGGATAACGTTGAGATGGACCTAAAGCAAAGCGGCAAGGATCGAAAAGATTGGATTGATCTTACCCATTATAGGGACAGATGGAAGGCTTATGTTGCTGCATCCATATACCTTCGGGTTTAAGAAGGCTAGAGAGTTAGTTATGTGAATGTTATTCAGATCGTGCAATAAGTGGTAGACCATAATTTTAATGCTCCTTGAATATTTTTTGTCCGCGGTTAGGAGTGGGTTGTGTTGAAGAGCGGTAGGATGTTCTAAATCTAGTAGCTTGTCATCCTTGAAGGTTCCCGCGTAACTGATGCAAAGATAACGACAGTCACTCACGTAATATGAAATTTAATCCTATCTCGCCATCTTTAGCAACTCCTTTGTGATCTTGACAGCTGACTTGTTTGAATTGTATGTAGGTGTTAAAATGGAAGGTGTCTTGGTAATCATCCTGATGCTAGTGAAACCAACCTGACAAGACAATTTTTACAATATGGTGCCTATGCTATATCCATGATAGGACTGGACCTACAGTTAGTTGGATCAGAACATTTATGTGCCTCTACTGGGTATTGAGCCAGGGACGCTTTCATAACAAGGCGACGACGTTACCACTGCGCCATCGGAGAGTCCCTTAATAAATTAAGGGAACTCTTTTTCACACGTAAAATACTATTTTGTACGCCAAGTACGTAAGTTACTAATAAATAACACGTAATTTACGTAAAATACACATAGTTAATTACTTGTCCAAGTTTCATAGTGATTTTTATTTTATCCAGTTTCAATCCTCAAAGAAGATCGTAGGCCAGTGCATCCACATTCCTCCAGAAATATGCACGTGAGTTTGCATTGGAATTTAATTTTTCACGCCAACATTCCACATCCATCCGGTCGACCTTGAGTTGCTGCCAACATACATGGATCAATCGCTTTATTCACTGCCAATGCGATATGTTTAGGAACAACTTAAATTGGCGTTATGTTTATGATCCTAATATGTTTATCCAAATGATGTCTATCCAGATACCAGCAATAGCTTCTACCTTCTGGCTGGCAGGCGTCAATATTACGCTCTATTAAAGAGCTCCCACGCCCTGCGCTATTTGGGACTTAATTTGTTTGCGTTTTATAGCTAATTTCGCTCTGTGGCCCTGTTGCTGCTTTGAGTGAAAGTTGAGACATATTTGCTCCCCGTCGGAAGCTTTTGTGCGAAAGAACGTTATTGAGTTGCCTTTGTATGCTTAAGCCTTCAGATGAAATTTGAAGCAGAATGAGTTGTGACCGGATATGCCAATAGGGGCTTTGGAGACTGTTGACTTGTTCGTGCAGGAAGATAATTTTAGTTTCCTTAGAATTTCGTTGTCACTTCTGTTGCCCAGGTAACTATGAAACAAATTTCTTCCTGAGCGATAAACGTATCACACGTTCTCATGTAATTTGCCTGGCAGTTGCTAGAGTCCTTTATACTTATTTGCCATTTCCGAGCTCTCGAGACTAAATACAGTCTGCCCTCCAGGGATGACACATATAATCAAGGCCACGGATGTTTCTCTTAGCATCAGGCTGATATATAACTGTCCTCTTATGTGTGTTTATCAACCGAGACGGCCTCTATAGACGAGCATGTTGAGGATTCGACTCATCTCCGAAGGTTAGGTTAGAGTTGTGGACCGGACGCGGTTGTTACATTGTGTTTATTTTATCTAATCACCCTTCAACCTAATCGTCGCGATCAAGCTAAAGATACAGAAAATAGTGATAAAAGTACTAAATATCCTTTGAAGTGTACACTCCTGTTCAGATAAAGTGGCACATACTTCAACTGTCCAACATACAAAATGTGTCACTTTATGTGAACAGGAGTGTACAGTGAATCGCTTATCCCAAGGTAGATTTTGTGGTTATAATCTCGCGGTGAAGACAAGATTATTCTCTGTATTTTCATACAGACCCTTTCACCCTTTCTCCTCCAACTATGGAGACATTCCCCTACAACTGTTGAATATAATTCCATCGAACTGTTCACAAAACCATCCGAATTTTTTGTCAGTTTGTTGTTCTTGTATATTTTTGCATATCTAAATAAATAATAATAATTTCAAATTTACACTCGTGTGTGTGTTTCCTTAACCCATTTTCTATTATTATTGTGAATTAATTATAGTAACTGGACGTTGTAGTGTAGCCATTGATCTGCTCAGCATTATTAAATTATTAGAAGTATTGTAGAGGGTCTTATCGAAGACTATAACTTTAAGTGTAAATATCTTACTCTCGTAATATTATTCTGCATCTTACATATTTTTATCCCTGTAATTTTGTGAGAGTTACGTGATTTAGTGCTATATTAGGTTGTATACTGTGCTCAGCACTTAAAATAAACTATTATTATTATTATTATGTATACTTTTCATTTGCAAAGTTGTGACTGAAGATTTTACGATACAACAACCCACTCATAATTTAATACGTAAATATAGATACTGCGAAATCTACCCACTACATAGAATCTAGACGGAATTCAGTGTTTAGGACTTTTGAACAAGCTCCAGTCTTCAGCTTTCATCTCTGAAATTATATACCAACTGGGTTTCATTCGTCCTGAGCCCTTCATTGACTCCGGAACTCCTTTTCTTTCATATTTTTCTTCCTCTCTGCTTGGTCCGGAAACTTAATTCGTACGGATTATATTCTCGCAAAGGGGAAATCCTCGGGAAAGTTTGTGATGTGCTCCAAGACGAGGAAGTTGGACATTTGGAAGAAAAATGAAATAAACAGAGAAGTGTGCTAGAAATAATTTTGCAAGGAAGCAGTTTTTAAAGGGGGATTTTAATTATACACTTCATCTTGCTTAATATATTAATTACACAGACATTTTGTTGTCGCTGATTCGCTTTCGTTCTAGCACAGATATTTAAATTTTTCATTGCTGACTAAATGTAATACGAGGGCTCTAGATTTGTTACTTGGTTATTTTACGTTGCATTTCTACCTCTTCAACAACTACCCAAACAACTCCACCATATCTCGACTCTCCAAGCTGCTCCAGCGAATATTTTTCTGTTTCCTGTTTTAAATTTGATTATTGATCAGTGATTATTTTTATACTCTTAATTGTACATCTAAGATCTACCTTGGAAGTTGAACATATGGATATAAAGGCTGACGGTGAAACTACGCGTATTTGTTGCATTTAATAACGAAGACATTTTTCCCAAATGTTTGAGAATTATATTTTTAATGAAATACTAAAACTATAAGTTTTGATATATTTCTTTGAAATACTGGTAGTTTTAATTTTGTAACCAATATTTAAAGCCCATCTTTCTATTGTATAGTACCCAAGTAGTCGACAAACAAGAAATAGTTCCAAGAAACAGTAACAGATGAGGAAAAATGCTGCTATGAATTAATAGAATAATACTATTTGTATATTTCCTAACTAGTATTTGCATGCATCTGTAGTTACCCAGATATAATATTCTACTCTTTAGGTTGGTTTCAATAATGAGGATGTTTGATAATTTGACGAAGTAGACAAGAAACACAAAGGTACTTACTATGGATTGCAGTGTGTTACGCTAACCACTACACTACAGAGGATGGTTACAACCGAAATAATGTCATCTTGAGATTTTGTGGTATTTACCGTAGGAATATTTTATAAACCTGGAAATATGAAAAACATAAGTAAAATAGAGGTCAGACACAATTACAACAATCGTCGTCGCGGTCACAGCGTGTTAAGTGGTCGATTTTTGATCTCGCCACCGAAGGTCCTGGATTGAGACCCAGCATGCGTGTTATTTGTGTGCTCCTTCATTAGTTTCATCTAATCATCTCATCTTTATCGTTGCGATTAGGCAAAAGTGGAAGAAAACGACACAAAAATAAAAAATACAGATGTCATTACAAGTCAGGGTCCTATTTTTTAGACTGATTCATGATTTTTTGGTATTTTCTTATCTTGGCTCTGTGCATATTCATATGTATCGATCTACTTCATCATGAGCTAAGTTTCAAAAACTTTCAGACCAGACAGAACTAGCCTCGGTGACTGTAATGGCGTAAACGTGGAAGCGAGAAGCACAAGGCTTAAGCTGACCTCTGTGGCCGACATCAATGTACAAAGTTTCGTCTCTTTGGCCCGTCCACACCTGCAGTAGAGCCACTCTCCTCGAGGTAGACCGAGGGCACTTCCTGGCTTCCTTAATAGTTGAAACGTTGCGTCCCGAGTGCTAATGTTCTTAAGTTTCAGTAATAGGCATTCATTTCCGAAAAGCATGGTGGTTATGAGTAGACCATCCAGAGCCGGCGAGGATGGAAATGGCCAATATTTCCGTCACAATTAATGTGTGCAAAGCTAGGTATATCTGACCTTATGCTCGGAGTCTAAGCGAGAACACAGTCCAACAATTGGTTGCAGCAAAACCCATACAAGTGCGAAGCACATATATTATAAGGGTACAGTGCCCTATGTTTATCACTATTTACACTGGGAAAGTTTTATCATGGGTAGTAATAGTTTTAATGTGGTTAGCAACAATTCTCCACCGCGGTCAGCAGAGTATTTCCAATCGTTTTACTTTCTATAACCTAAATTCTATTTTGAGAGCAGTTTGAGTGTACTCCAGAGCAACTTTGATTAGACAATTTTGAGAAGACCAGGATGATTCGATGGCGGTACATTTTTTCTAGATTTGTAATTTTCCAAGTGTATCAAGTTACAGATTGAAAATATTATTCCCCAGTGTGTTACCTTGGAACCTTTGACGATTGTTAAAGGATGCAACAAGAAATAGTAATACCCAAGTCATAGCGGGAAGAAGTGGGCAATAGGATAGAAATAGCTATTTATTTGCCCACCAAATTTGCTTGACAGTAAATACCCTGTAGTAAATTCTACACGAAAATACAGATTGTTTCGTTTAAATTAACCAAAACCGTTTGGTTTTTGGTAATCATAAGCAAGAAATCGTGATAGCTTTTTACTATATTTGACAAAACTATATTATACTATAAAAAGATTATCCTGATTTGGTCAGAATTGCTAAATAAATCGGTGACAATCAAAAATTGTTTATCGTTGATTTAAACAAATATTTGACCTATTTTTTATTCGGAACATTTTTTCTTTCATTCTACATTGGAAAAAGTAATACCATCAGATACCATGAATTTTGAACAAACAATTTAAGTTTCTCCTTAGTTTTTCTTTAGTCAATTCAGATAATAAGTAACATAACCTGAAGAGAAGGTTCTGCAGTCGCTCAACCTGTGAAAGATATACATTGAAAGATAAGTGTGGATTGTTAGTCTTTGTAAAATTATGCATTTTAAAGCATTTTTTTACGGAATACATCCAAACAGAACTAATTTAGATTTACTCTCAATTCAGAAGATCAGTTTTTGATTGTGACAATGTGATACTCCCTCAGGTTTTTTACGGGATATTTCACCTGATATAGAGTTTCTGTAATGTGGAGATTTTTATGTAAGATCGTCTGCATAAGCATCACGATAACCAACAAGTCATCCTACAATTGGCCACTATAATGCTCTATATTCTGCAGAGTGATTTATATTTCCGCCTTAAGACTAGGAAGGATTCGACATTACTGTGATTCGTCACTGTGAAGAATCCCCCCAAAACATGGATGGTTGGTATGTTGCCAATTTTGAAGAAAACTGATGCTTCTCTGGGGAAAATCCATTTTCCTAAAACAACCACTCTTTTTCACCATGAACAGTGTACGTATGAATACACTCGATTCTAGTTACCAGTATTTTATGTCGTCATTAGTATTTTATTATAAACTTACCCTTGTGTGCACCACTTAATATATTTGCCAAATATTTCCTAGCCAGTGGCAATAGATAGTGAAGACTGCAAATGATAAAGATAATACTTAAATTCTGACACCAAATAACCCATATCTCGGTGGCATTTTGAAGTGATAATACGGATATCCTTGATAAACAACTTAAATATGAGTTATTCAGATAATAGTTTTATTTTGATATCCTTACATTAAGAGATCTGTTTATGCGAATAATTCGCATATTGATTATTCTGAACGTTTGTTTTATCCGGATTGACCTGATAGATAAATAAGTTTTGTTAAATTGAGATAAATAAACCTATGCTATCCAGAATAAACATTATTGGCAATTGAACGTCGATTGAAACAAATTGAATGAAAAGGTGTTACGAAACCAGAACGTATAATCCAGATTGCTTCAATATTAGTGTGTGTGTGGTGGTAAGGTTCGAAACCAGTAACAGGTATGGTAAGTGACATATTTCTGTATGATGATGTCAAAGGTTTCAGTTATTGTTTTTGTAATCCACACATATTGGAAAATTATCACTAACGATGTAAAATTATAGATTTGCAAATTATGTGCAGTTCGCAATTCGTACATATGAAGTTTCAATTGATGTGGATTATACAATTGCAAAGTGAAATATTTCTTTAGTATAAGGAGGAAGACTAAATGTAACAGAACTTCAATGCAACTATGAATATTTTTTTCTTTGACTTAGAGATCTTTTAAGGTAAGTAATTCATGTGAATATTTTATTTACTAACTAATTTGTAAATGCAACAAACAACGCAAGATACTGTAATTTTCAAGAAAAACAAATTTAAATAATATTTTTATCTTTGCCATGGCTCTAGGCTCTATCAAACCAGCCAAAATAATTGTACATAAATTCTCACATTTGAAGCTGTTTGTCGTTCCTGTTCATAACTTTGTTCTTCAAAGAACGGTAAAAACGTCATCGGTCATCATTAAAGGCTAGATTGCTCAATTTAAAAATCAATGCATTTTTAATTCAATACATTTTTAAGCAATTCCAGATGCTAAAGGCATTTTGGTTCCTCTCTAATCTTGAGAACCTAAATTAAAATTCACAAAGGAAAGTACCTACTAGTGCAACAAGAACCGTTATTTAACATCCTTCTGTGTTTGTTTTGGTGTTCAATGGGAACTTGTTACGATTCGATCACATCATTTAGTGTAGACCTCAGAATACGGTTCATCAAATCCCCATTGTTGGTTTTATTGTAAAAGTCACGAAGAGGAATTTATGTTGCTATATTCTCGAAGGTCAATTGTGGGTGGGTATCAGAGCTGAAGATCAACGTTTACAGTGGATACGTTTATACAGGGACCACTGTTCCCCTGAGATCATCTTCGTAGCTAAGTACCTATTGGAACGAAGATGAGAAGGATGTTTGTGCACGGAGAGTATACTCTTGAACAAATGAATGATTAATATCTGAAAATGGATGACGTTGGTAGAGAGTGATTGTGTTGACTGCGGTAAATGTGTTCTAATACAGCGATAACCCGGACTGTTCATTGCGAAATTTGCGTAGGGAGGAAAGCATGATGATGATGGATGTTGATGAAAGAAATAGCCAATTCATTTGTTAACCTATAAGATGAGAGATGGGACAAAATTTAGTTAATTTTCAATAGTAAATCTAGCTTAGAGTTATGAATTTAATATGTAACAATGAATGCATTTAAATAATAATAATAATAATAATTATTATTATTATTATATTAGAATTTTAAAGTATCTCACTTAATAATATCACATAATAATGTATTATATTTATGGGTGAGTATATACATAGCTGCAACTTACATATTTTAATGATAGTTTATTTTATTATATGAATGAATCTCATAAATCACACATTTCTATTAGTACAGGGTGGGAAATAACCTTTTGCTAGGGTCTGCTGGAAAAGGAAACAACAATTAAGAAATTATGGTAATACCAAATGTTTACTACGACAATTGTGGTTACAAAAACAAAATTAAAAGTTAGTTCACGACAAAGCACCTTGCTTCAAGGCAAATGCTAAAACCAAGACCTTCTTCGGCGAAGTGGCATTGACTTCTTCAGCAGTTCTGAATGGCCGGGTGCATCACCGGACCTGAATGCTGCGGAGCATTTTGGGGCTATTCTGAAGGACGCAGTTGAGTCCTTGATGATAGTGGAACGTGGACCGGGCCGCTATTCCCGGGCAACACTCCATCTGGAACAAGTCCTCCGTGACATGGAATGGAATACGGACTTGTTTGCGAATCTTCTGAGCTCCTACCCTGATCGTCTTCGTGCTGTGAGGGAAGCAAACGGAGGACATACTAACTTTTAATTTTGTTTTTGTAACCACATTTGTCGTAGTAAACATTTGGTATTACCATAATTTCTTAATTGTTGTTACTTTTTACTGTGGACCCCTAGCAAAAGGTTATTTCCCACCCTGTATATGTGGATTTGTTATATTCACAAAAAATTAATGATGTATTCAGTTCATTTTTAATTAACATGCGTGTTAAATCATAATTCATTCAATACTGCATGATGCGTTCTCAAGATTATAAACTGTCGTTACTTTTTGGTAAATATTAAAAATAATTAAATAAGGAAACTTAGATGAGCAAGACATAGAGCACCAGAGGAAGGAGAGAATAGTACAATATCCTTGTTGGGCAATGTGGTGTTAAGAGGCCTGTAATAATGTATGTCGACATTGTTGAGATGGGCAAGAATGGTCGAGATTGAATTGAATGTGTCTTAGGGAGGAAAAGGTAGAATACATTTTTACTGCGGAAACCAGTAGGAATACCAGAGATATGATTGCGTCTTATCTTTTAATTATTTTACTTTTTGTCTCTCTCTCACACACACACACACTGAACTGCTTGTGTTGTAGGTTATGCTTTACAAATGTATCCTTCAAAAACATCTCTTGCATCTTTTTTTTTACTTCTAAACCCTACTACCCTACATTAACATCACGTAATTGTCTGATACATGTTCTGAGAAATATGTTCAGAACAGATCAACCAATAAGTATTGATTGCTCATTACTTTTCACGTTTACCATCTCTGGTTCAGCATTATCTTTCTCTGGATATATGGCATGTAAAACTTCAACAGAGTTGTATCACCCGATGCTTCATTAAAATTTCTCCCTGGAATATCACCCAGAATGTAAACTTGAAACACTGTTCGAACTCCTCTGTGTACTCGGAACGATGTTTGAGTGGAGCAGTGCATGCACAAATGACAAAGTTTTTAATGGAAGAGTCCCAAAAGGGGGGAGGGTAGAAAACTGGCAAACTCGTCTTCGTAGTACAATACTAGAGTAACGGAAAACAGAAATGTTTTAGTTTAGCTTTATAAGAGAGACTGGCTGAAAATAATAAGAACCACTGAATTTTTAAAAAGAATCTACGTATATAGACCACACAAAAAGTTTGGTTGAAATGCTTTTCTTGACATTCAGTTAATAAATTTATTATTTAAATGTGATTACAATAGAAATATCTAGCATATAAATTTACTAAAAGGTCACTACAATTGTGGTTCGGGGTTCAATATCTCTGCCAGTTTGTGTAATGCATAATTTCGATGCATAATGTCTCGGTTGTAGCACAGCTTTAAGAAAACTTTTAAGTAAAAATGTGCAACACACTGTCTCGGGAATCTGTGGAGCAAGAGCCATAAGTTTAGAGAAAGGGAAAAGGCGAGTGGTGCGTGCTGCTGCAAACGGCTGGTAGCTGCAGCCGCGTTTTCCTCTTAATGCACTCACGGGTTCATTGGTGGCGCCTTCCGGTGTTACTACTTGCGCAGAGACTAGTATTCGTTCGCTTAAATGTGCCTGCCCGAAGGCTCAGTGGTAGCTTCGTCGCCTTGTAATCAAGGGGTCCCGGTTTCGATACCCGGTGTAGGCACATAGTGGTTCGGCTTCGGATCCCACTTTAAACTGTAGGTCCAGTCCCGATTAGCTTTACTGTGCATAAAGTGGACTTAAAACACAAATTCGATGAATCAATCGTTCGCTTCAATCTCAGCATCTCTTCCCTATTTTTTTCAAAAGATAAAATTAGTTTTTAGTTTTATCAAGGGTAGATTAATGTGAAGTTGAGTTTTCTTATGCTTTGAGAATGGATTTAGCAATTCAACCATTACAGGAATATGAAGTAGTGCCCTTGAATTGACTACTTGGTAACACGTATGAAATTCAATAGTATTATTTATTGTGTCGATAAAATACATTTAGTTTTATTTTCTTAAGTTGACTGTATAGATCATTTCAACCAATACACAAATGTAATTTTAATTCCAGATATGAAATTAGCATATTAAAAGGAGACAATAATTACATATATCCAAAAGTTCTAATAATAATATAGCTAGCCTCAGTGGCAGAGTGGTTAGCACAGCGCGCTACGACACCAGATGTCCAGGGATCGAATCCCCGACTTGGGCATGAGTGTTCTTTGCGAGTGTCTTTTTGTGCGTTTCATATCATCATTCATCGTAATCTTCGCGATTCGCCAAAAGTGGCAGAAAAGCTAAGTAAAATAAACAAAATCAATCAATCAATCTTATAATAATAATAATGCAGAGAACGGAAGCAATAATCCGCCAATGAAACGAAAGCGAGAGGAATATATTACATGTAGTAGATAACACCAACGAGAAGAGAGGATGTTTTTCCTGGATATAGCCTGGACACTATGAAGGTTACATATGAAGCCATGGAGTGTCAAAAATGTACGTAATAATTAAATTTACTGATGCAAGTTTTGTGAGTGCATTGCGATGCACCAGAACCCCTTTTTTTAATTCAATAGTATGGCATGCAGCTATTGAACGATCGCAGCCTTTGCTGGTTTCTACCAGTTAACACATCGGCGTTTGTAAAGACAGATGTGGTAACCTTTTCCTGTTACCATGGTTTTGCTCGACATTCAGGCTTTTATCTCGCTTACGATGTTACCATGACAAAAAAATCGAGAGGTGTCATTCTGTGAAAAATGGCTCGTGGAAGCGAACCAAAAGTTTGAGTTTCTTCATTGTATGCTTCTTATTGTCTTGGCAAGATCCAAGAATTCTCCTTCTCTGCCATTCAGCATCTTGTAACAGAGCGGAGAATGTTCGATGCATTTCTACTCGAGCCTTGGCCATATTTCACAATCATATTTTTCTTATTTTATGATGCTTTTCTACCTCACTGAGGTAATGTCAACGGCAAGGCGAATGACAATTAGAGTAAATTGTCACGTGCCACTTCCGACGACACAATGAAAGTTGCAAAGAGGAATGGTTTCTCGGAATCGACGAGAGATGGCAGCACGCTATATAAAGAGGAGCAAAGTAAATTATAGAAAACTTAGAGCGGAGAAGAGGGATTATATATATTATAGTAAATTGAGAAATATATAAAAGAAGAGTTCAAATACTATAAAAGAAATAAATAGAATGTTGTATATAGTAAATTAAAATAATTAAGAATATGGCCGCATATGAAACGTTTAGGAATGTTATTAAGTAAGCGAATGAATTCAGAAATGTATCTCTTTTTGATTCTCTGGCGAGGAGAACGTCGCCATGTTTTGGTTGCTTGTCCGCGGTGGCGCTGTTGTCAAATTAGACGCCCCGAAGCACTTTACGGTTGCGCTCTTTATTAGTCGCACTGGGCCATAGGTAGCGCTTGTTATTAGCGATCCTGGTTATTTCCCTTGGTTGTTGTTTTAGGAGGAGGCGCTATTGTCAGATTAGACGCTCCTAAAAATCCTCTATAGCTTTGGTTAAATTCTCTACAAGGAATGCAGCATAATGATTTGTCTATATTATTGAGAAGAGATATGGTAAAGAGAAATATTTGCGATAAATGAGAGAAATAAGACTTTTTCCAGTGGCAAAGAAGAATAGAAGAAATAAGAATTTGTTGTGGAAAGAATAAATAGAAGAATTTATCGAGAATATAAGAATATCTCATCGGAATATAGAAGATAATAAGAATTGCTGCTGAAAGAAGAAATAAGAATTGATATGAATAGAGGAAATAAGAAACAGCGACGAATAAAAGGGGATGACTATTTTTTGTAAATAGAAGAAAGAGATTGTTATAAAAGGTAGAAGAAAGAAAAAGAAGATTATACTTTTACCAAAGAAAAGAAGTGGAAATTGAAGAAAGAAGAACGAGCCTTTCCATATTTTATAATAGAAGAAATTGATGAAAGAAGAAGGCTTTTACCAAAAATAGAAGGAAGAAAAGAAGAAGCCTTTTCCCCAAAATTGTGAGAAGAAAAGAAGATGATGACTTCCTTTCGATTTATATTTATTTATATATTTATTATATATTTTAATGTATATACGAGCTTCGCTATATATTTTCTCTGTATTGTGTATAGTTCTCGGAATACAGATCCGCATTTAACTATATCCTCTTGGCTATAAAACGCTTTCTTATTTGGAATTCTCGAATAAAGAACCTATCCCCCTGAGATTAAGATATCTGTAGCCGTGGTAAATAACATTTAAGTACGTACCCACAAGGGGCGTAGCAAAATGGATAAAACGAGAGACAAGGGACAAAAAATAAAAACCTTCATTGGAGATATCTGCTCGCCCATAGAGGTACGGATCTATACGCTACTATAATCTGTCTCAGGTATCTCTGGAGAAAGCGAACGAAAACAAGTCTCTTCGCAAGTAGTGACGCGAGAAGGCTCCACCAATGAACGCGTGAGAGGGAACGGGATTGCGTGGAGGGAGGGAGCGACTGCAGTTACTAGCCTTCGTAGCAGCTAGTGAATCGCTCTGCCCACTCAATCCCCCCCCTCTTCTCTATCTTGCTACACAGATTCCGGGGATAGAGTATACTTTACAGGTCGACAAAATTATGAAATTACACATACACCCGTTCCGTAAAAGATTTGACTGTTCGTAGCTTGTTTCTCTCTGTGTCTGATTGATTTACTACAAATAAGGCACCGTTGACGTCATCAGTGTTAGGAAAATAGACTCCGTTGCTAGATCACTGACCGAGACCATTTCAACACAGTTAAAACCGTGGTAACAAAAAATCAGGCGAAAACTGTTGGCTTGGTATCTAGGCTGGTAGAGGAATGGTACGTTATACCAGAGTCGTGATCGAATCTGTATTCTTGCATAAATTTCTTGAAAGACGAAAAAATACTTGTGGGTCAAAATGCTATTACTTGATGCATGAAATACTGATTCTGAAATATTACTTACCATTAATTATTGAAGCTTTCCTGGCGGCAAATGATGAAAGGGTTTCCTTGGGATATCAACCAGGTAATTTCGGGATAGGCTTCCGAGCTTCAAAGAGTGACGTTAGCTCTCGGAAGCCTATCCGGAAATCACGTGGTTCATATCCCGAGAAAACCTCTTCATTACCTTAGCGTGTATGTACTAGTGAAAAATTAAGGGTGTTAGTCTTTGTATATATTTTCATCTTCAAGTACCCCTGCTTCACGAGTCAAGGTCTGCAGATTTTATTTCTAACCGTCATCAATGTAGTTCTAAGTGTGCTCTAGCAAAGTACCATATCGTCGGTGCAGTCAATGTGCTTCAACCTCAGCACACACTACCACACTGAATGACCGACACTGCAACCACTTTAAGTAGAAGTCGTTGAGTTCACGAAGACTTATTACTGTTTGTTGCAACCGTTCCTTCCCCGTGGTGGTTCCACAATCCGGATGCTCACAACGGAATTGCAACTGCCGCTCTAAATCCTTCAGCATGGAACCTCAAGAAGGGAGCGGGGGACAGTTGTGTTTACAAGTACCTTCAAGAAACTTTCTGGGAAGTTGAGAACAACACAAGCTCAAGAACAGGAAGGAACGAGCGAAAGAATGGCTTGCAAGAGTCACCGAGAACGGAAGAACATAAAACAGAGGCGACAACGAGCTAAGGACAAAGGTCAGAAACAAAATAAAGGCTGGGATTCAGGTAGCACGTGCGGGCTGCCTACGTCGCAGGATAAGAGTTCTGTTTATTATTAAAGTTTTGCTTACGCATTTCTGCAACTTTAAGAAGATTACAGAGAGTCAGGCATATCGGTATGTGTGTCATAAGATTTGTGTCCTGGAAGGGAAAGATAATGTTGTGCTTTCAAATGAATACTACCAGACTCTTAATTAGGACTTGTTGACTAATTGACGTAGATGAAAGAACATGCTTTGATGAGTTAATGTATCAATAGATTCATGAAGTTTCTGGCCCAGACAGTGTTCTGATGTTGACTAAACGTATAATTGATTGATTTTCTTTATTTTACTTTGGATTTTGAGCCACGTTTGGGTAATTTGCGAAGATGAGGATGAGTGATGATATGATAAAATTGATGATAGCGCGATATGCTAACCACTCTGCCACGAGGGCCGGCGACTAAACGTATAAATCAAGAGTTGGGGGAACATTATGTTTTGGGAGAATAGGAGAAAAAATATCTTATATTTTTGGAATTTAACATAATTCCTATTTTTTAATTTTTTTATATCTCATGAGTTAATCGCGACGATGATAACAAATTAAGAACAGATAAAATGTTTGATGGAACAAGAACACATTGACTTGACCAGGGTTTGAACCTGGGACCTTTTGCTTCGCAGCAGAGACAGGAGGAAATTAAAATAACGAATGTGGTGATCCGTATTTGTATTTTTGTTATTTAGTATTATTATTTCCGCTATTATTAAACTAATCGCGGCGACGAGGATGGATGATGATGAGATGAAGGAACACTCACCAAAAATATGCACGCCAAGGCTGGAACTCGAACTGGAGAATTTCGGTGGTGAGTTCGAAAGTTGACCACTTAACGAACTCTACCACCGAACCGGGTAATATGCTTATCTTAATACGCTCTGCACGAAGAAATAGCTACTCTGCTAAATATTCATCAATAAGAATTTGGAGTTTTAAGATCAAAAGACATGGACTGGAAGCCCTAGCAGAAAGAAACTTGACAGGGATAATGAGATGCTCCTACGTACTGAGAATCACGCAAATGAACTTGTACGGGACTGCCTCTCTCATAACCGTAACTTGTGCGTCACAAAATGTAAACAAGTTTTGGAACTTCCTGTGCTTCTGGTTTCCAACGAAATCCACGCAAGGTGTGCTCGCAATGTACGGAACCGTATATTTTGAAAAACATCTTGTTTCTGTGATGTCTCTCCTGTCTTGAAGGTGCATTACACTATTTCAAGTTGGATGTAGACATTGCAAACATTGAATAGCAGATGTTTGTTTTGTGTAGACTGTTTATTGCACTTAAACAAGTCATCCAGACTACCTTACCATGTGGCAGAATCGTGCGCAATTCGGGGCTCCTCAATCTTGTTGCCGGAAGAATTTATCACCAGATCAGGTGGTCGATAAATAAGTGAAAGAAGGATGGATCACTGTTTCGTCATTGTGAATCACGATACGAACGAAAATAAGCCTCTTGATTAACAGATTGAAGGACGGTATATGTTAATGTCTTGTGATACAGACAAGATGAATTGCAATGCAAGTTCTTCCTGAACAAAACTTCCAGTCCAATTGTGAGATTCTACAATCGGCATTGCTATTGCTGCCAGTAGTTTGACGGTACCTTTGTTTCTGTTCATAATTCTATACTGTCCGGGAAAAGGCACTAAACTAAAAAAAAGTGGTATTTTACAGCAGACAGGTTTTTTATATTTATTCCTTTAATAGTAAACATTACAGACATGATATATGTTGGATCATCATCACTGCATAGAATATTTTATACATGCCCAAGATAAAATTATACTGATAATGTACATTTAATTGATTCAGTTTGACTTCGATGAAATCAGACAGGATCGCAGTTTGACTTTTGTGCCTTTCCCGAACACCCTAGAATTTTACGTAAAAGCACAGTTCATTTCAAGGAGTTCCCGGACTCGAAGTGTGTGTTTTCTTTGTCTTCAATTTTATTAAACTTACTCGTACAATACACAAAGTACACAAAAATAACTTATGAACCAAGTTTGAAGAATTCAGCAATATCCGAAAACAATGCATGCACTGACATGACAGTTAACAATTTTTCACGCATTGCTTTCAATGAGTTCCACTTTACAGTAATTACTGTAATTGACTACTAGTAGGGTCCCCAAACAGGGGGCGTCCTGGATTAAAGGGGGGTTCTGTACCACAGTCATTAAGGAACTTTGGTTCTAACCATTAATACATTTGTAATATTTAAAAGGTATTATTTTTTCAAATGATGGAGTTGAAAAGGAAACTGACAAAAGTTTCCATAAAGTAAAGAGTAACAGTTTATATTCAACATACAAAATTCCCTCCATGAAAGTGAATATAAAAATTAATGAAACATTGTAATCTAAGAAGTCGTGTGTCAATTTTTTGACAAACAGAAAAACTAACAAAATTCTAACTTACAATACGTATTTTGCAAAGTGATTCTCATAACCACTGCAATGTACGAATATCAAGTGGTCCCGGGTTCGACCTCGGCCTTTGCATGGATGTTCTTTGTGAGTGTCTTAATAAATTTCATCATATCAACACTCATCCTCATCGTTGCGATTACCCAAAAGTGGCATAAAAGCGGCGCTAAATAACAAAAATCAATCGTTTCAATAAGTTATTATATTAAGAACACTTGAAACAGTCTTATGAACCATGATCTATGTTAGTCTCACTAATCAATTGATATCCTGGTGTTCCTAAATTAGAAAGTTTATTTCCACATCAATAGAAGTGTTCCATATGTAAGAAAATTGTCACCTTGCATACTGTGTGAGAAGCTAATGTCACCGAATACAACTGCTAGTTTGCACTTTCATTTTTAGTTACTTTTCGGCAGCTTTATCAATTTTCTGATGTATGAGCGACATTAATGATACATAAGGATATGATTTTCAAAATCTAATATTCACTAAGTAGTGTGCTGCCACTGGAACTGCAATCCAAGACTTCTAGCATCACATTGCGTCCCTCTAATTGCTACACAACAAAGGGTGGTTTCTACCTTTGAGCTGATGGATGAGAAATATGGACATACAGTAGATAACTGGAAAAATGACGAGTTAAAGAAACTGAAGGAAGTTGCTTTTATTCAAGGGTATCTCTCGGACCTTCCCCTTGTATGATGGAGGTTCTCCATGGAAATTGCCACAGTACCAAAATATAATTCTGTTTGTGGAGAGGAAAATCGATACCTTCAAAGGCATAAACCGCACCGAGTCTCTGTCGGAAATTGCACTAGATGTTTCATGGATAATTGAATGTTGCGCCCGACGCCGAAAGTATTGTCCAATCTCCTGCCGATGCCCGCAGCCTTTCTTTGCGTTTTGCGGCGCGTATTTTAAGCATAACTTATTTAAGTACTGACCCTGCCTAATGATGTAAGAGAAACCTGAGGACACACCACGACTGGAACTACCGGAATAACGCTGTTTTAAAAGCAGCCGGTCTTTTTAGCGATCATCAACCACATCTTCAACCCAAGGAAATTAATGATCAGACACATTTTGTGAGGGATGACAGTTGAAGGTCTGAGGAGAAAACTGCCAGTCTACTTTCACTGAGACGGGCTAAATTTTAACTTCAGTGTCACAACTACCAAAGTATACAGTATCTATACATTGTACTGGAATGTTGGACATTGGAATATATTCTTTAATCTTTGCAAAGCCCAACACACGAATGAAGGACACTCCACATCTCTAATCAATATCTGTATACGGTAGCTGTCCTTTTACAACAGCAACAATTTGACACACTCAGAATACAAGTGGTGTAAGTCCAAAATTAAAATATTTGCAAAATCAGCTTTGAATGTGTTCGCCACAATGATCTTGTTTCATAGGACTAGCAAAGTGAGTCCATAGTTGAACTGTTTGGTTCTACATGGGCAGCACGTTTGAAGAACCACTGAACAAATTGACTGTTGTTTCAGAGAACTTTGAGACCAAATATCTCTAAAACAGTTTCAATTACCTTACTCCACTTGTATTCTAAGTGCTTCACTTTGTGGTTTTATATTAAAGCAAACATGTGGTTGATTTTCGAATGCGCATATACTACTGCACGTATCGTTACTTTAGTGTCGATCGACAAGTAATATTCTAGTGTATATTTCTCACACGAACTTTTTCAAAACAGAATTTGAATTTTTGTTTTGAGTCCACTTTATGGACATATAGGCTAAGCGGGACTGGATCTACAAATTAATGGAAACCGAACTACTATGTGCTTCCACAGCGTATCGAACCCGGGACCCTTTGATAACAAGGCGACGATGTTACCACTAGTCCATCGGAAGGCCTTTTCTTATTTTTCATGATCGATTTGGAAACTGGAGTGTTTGTTGAGGCTACTATGATAATCTCATGTTTTCTTTACCAAGCAGGTAAAGCTCCCAACTTTGGAGTTAATGATCCCGCATTCTTTCCAGATTTTCAGTGTATTACCACCATGAGGATAATGGAATGGTGTGGGCGCTTGAGTGGAAAGAAGTAGCGGAAGCATCTGGTGAACCAGAGTTATTTTTCAGTTACTTTGCTGAATGTACGCAAGATTTGTTTTTCAGGGACGGGCAGGCAATGTATTTTTTCACAATTGCAGTGCACTTGTAGGACTGTGTATCCAATAAGGGAACTTACTCGCAGAAGTAACAACCTGGAAGCACGATGCATGCCATTAATTTTTAAAGCATGGGGAGACAAGTGGAAGCGTTCACACTGAAGTCAGTGAGAATCATTTCTTTTGGTTATATGTGTTTTGAAATGGATGGGTAGGAATCGTGCTTTCAGGAATCACGTAGGTGGGTGAACTCGCTGAAAAAAGGGAAACAGAGAGGAGGAGGGAGATAGCGATGATTAGGTACTAACAATTTCAGTGTATCTCTTTATTTTACTACCATGCGTTACACTAGCAAATGAATAACTAAGAGGGAAAACAAGAACACTTTAATAAAGCTCAAACCAAGGAACATTGATTTAGAAAAAACAGCAACGTTTTTCATTCAAATCCAGTCATTGGCCTTCAATCGTTTACCTCAATTTGAGCAATTGCAAATGCGTTTGAGTGAACAGAAACGAACAGGGGATTGTAAAGAATGGATTTGTACAATTTCTCCATCCCATTTCAGTTGAATCATTGCGGTAAATTTACAGGATCCATCAGTTTTCAAACATGAAAATTCAAAAAATAGGATATTCGAAAATTATCTTTACAGCTTCTATCCACAGTAAATCTGAACGGAATAACAAAGTTTTTTTTAAAATTTTATTATTATTATTGCGTATGGAACAGCAAGCTACAAAGTTTGCTGTGATGTTAGTACGTAGATCACATTTGGTTGCACGAATAACGTAGAGACTGAATTAGACTTCCTGCTCTGCTCTCCCTGACCCTCTGAATCTCTGGAGCGAGCGAACGAAAGTAAGTGTCTGCGCAAGTGGTGATGCGAGAGGGCTTGACCAATGAAGACGTGTGAGGGAACGGTATTGCGTGGAGGGAAGAAAGGCGACTGCAGTTACCAGCGTGTACTGCTTTGCCCCGCTCACTCGCCTTCTTCCCTTTTGCGCAGTCTTGCTCCAGAGATTCCCGGGATGGAGTGTAGCTCAGGATTGTTGTGGTGGCATCTGGAATACGTTCATCAGTTCATCCAAATCCCTAACTTTTTATGCGGTTTACAGTATCCTTCATATAATCCGACAGGGAAGAGTCTAGGGAGGTAAGGCCCGGTGAACGTGGAGGACAACGAATTGAACCATCTTGCCCAACCCATCAATGGGTAAAGTTTTCATCATGAAACTTAGAAACTCAAGGTGCCCGATGCAGGGGTGCACAGTTCTGCTGGAAGATTGTATCCGGTTGCTAATTAACAGGCATTGCATTTACTCAGCATAGGGTGGAACAGTGTTTTAGGCGGAAATTAATGGATTGATACTGCAACAGTGCAGTATCCGGAAACCGCACCAGACGTACGCCTCGGGGCTGCTACGTTCAATATCACGGACTTCATATGGGTTTTCAGAAACTCCATTCTGCAATCATATTGTATCTATTGATAACAGCACAGATACGAAATGTAGCCTCATCGCTGAATAAAACACATCTCGGGTAGCCTTTCTCAATATCAATCCTGTGTAGCATATGGACAGCAAAATCGAAACTTTTTGATTTATCATCGCGGTGTAGTGCCCGTAACATGTGCAGCTTGTGGGCAGTCGGGTGCGAGCGCTTGTACAGCACCCTGTGTATCGTTTTGGGGAGTTACAAATGGCGTATCAAGGGGGTGGGTCCATGATGTCCGGACCCCCTTCTTGCTTTTTAAAAAAAATACTTCATTGTAGATTCACCATACTTCCCGATGAGACACTTTGTAGCAGGTGTATAACAATTATCTCCGTGTGCACGGTTTGTGGATTCTAAAATAATATCAACAAAAAGTTTTCCAGTTTCAAACTTGGTAGTGATGTCAGTTGAGAATCTGTTTTTGACTATTGTCAGTGTGTGAAACATGATTTCAAGAAAAAGAAGATTCACTTCATGTTTTTGTTAAATTTCTTTAACCTTGTCAGTTAAGTGGAGCTGTCAGAGTGACCCATCCCAAGCAAGCGATAATCTACCCGCAGTTGAGAGGAGGACTTTTTGAATTACACTATTTATCTGTGAAAAGGTTTTCAGTTTTACTGTTCAGCTGTCAAAGTATTTAGAGCCCTCATCACGATTTAGCCTCTCTTCTCACTAATTCACAAAATAGAATCCCAAACTTTGGGAGATTTACGATGAAGAGTTTGCGACTTGCCTGGCTTATTCACACCTTATATCGTCTCTCGAGGCTCGGTGCACTCCATACTCGGCTCTGATTTGTCTACATACATAGTTGCTATGCAAAGAATATAAAAACCTAAATAATAATAAAAAAATAATAATAATGCTTTTTCACTAATTACTGAATTTTCGTTCAATCGTACCGGCACATACATTCACACATATATATCTGTATTCATGTTATTACCTAATTCATTAGAGCATTAGAAAATATAATAATTAAAAAAAAACTTGTTTCCCTGACACAATGACAGTTCAAGTTCAGCCAAATATTTCAAACTGCTTCTGAAAAGTGTCAACAGACATTTAATTCTGAAATTGCGATTCCAAGAATAACAAAACAAAAGAACGAGATAACCATTCTCGTACTATTATGGGGGGAAGGCTTATGCTTTATTGGCCTTGAGGGATGGGCACCCCTGGATGGACCCCCTCCAAATTTTATTTCTGGATACGCCCCTGGTAGTTACACCAACTGACTGTGGAGAAGGTTCAAATGGACTGCTGTGGACTTAGTCTGACGAACACGTTCCGGATCTTCTTCACTTGTGCTTGACCGCCCAGCGTCCTTTTCATTACCAGTCTCCAACTTTTTGTGACACTCGCGTACTGAGGATCTGAAAGGTGGACATCTTCGGTAATCTGGATACAAATTCCTTTGTACTTGAAGTAAGTCTTGAAGCTTTCGTGGCGACGAATGAATAACTTCTCTCGGGCTCTCGGGCTATCGACCAGGTAAATTCTGGAACTCTTTCCAAGCTTTCGAGAGCTAACGTCACTCTAATCTTCACTTCTACCCTGAAGATGAGTGACGTTAGTTCTCTAAAGCTTGGAAATAGTTCCATAATTTACCTGGTCGATAGCCCGAGAAGTTATTCATCCTTTGTACTTGTGTGTCTCTCGCAAGTCTGCGAACCACACACTGGCCTTTTCGTGTTAAATATCCATCATAAGTTCTGGGTCATGAGTGGGTAGAAACTGAAAATAAACAAAAAAATCCTTTGAGTACAATTAAAATAACTTGAGTTGTGTTACATGCATAAAAACATAACTTTGCTATCGCACTTCGTTTACGTTTTATGGAGGGTCAAAATTGTAAAGATAATTTTGAACGCCCTTGGGTTCAACCATGAAGCTATCTACAGATTTGAATTGGTTTATATCTTCTTGAGATGGAATATTGATTAAGGATTATAAACTATTAAAGTAGAATACGGAGGAATACTTTTCTACAGATTTGTTTGTTTGACTCACATCGATTTCCCCGGCAAGCAGAGTTCTTCCTACAGCTTCACGGACACGCGTTCGAGCGGCACAATAACTAAGTTAAGGCATTGTATTAAACTTTGCTGTTGGCTGTACATGACAGAAAGAAACTTGGGTAGACATCTTTTCACGGGATTGCCATTTTGCATACTGGCAGCAGAAAGGTAATTTGATGATCCTAAAAGTGGAATTTATGTAGAGATTCAAACATTTGGCTTTGCCTTTACATTATTTCAAAATAATTTTATTTGCATATAAATGTTTAAACATTCAAGAAACGGTTGCCCTTTAATATTGTCGTTCTTCCTGTCTGCCGTTCTGTTAAAAATATTGAAATATTAATAAAATTTTATATTTTAATGATTGTCAATGAATTTATATTTATTTCACCGTCTATTCCATGAAGATATCGTGGTAATATAACATTAAGGGCGTTTGATTTCTGCATGGGTAGTTGAAATTCGATTTGTTTTTGTTTTTTAGTCCACTTTATGCACATAAAGGCTAATCGGGACTGGGCTTACAGTTCAAAGTGGGATCTGAACCGCTATGCGCCTCCACGAGTATCAAACCCTTGAATTCAAGGTGACGACGTTACCACTACGCCATCGGGGAGGCCCTAGACTTCTTTCATATAGCTCAGAACACGAAGGTGTACTATTGTTTAGAGATGATCCGTGCTACTTTTTAAATCCCATACGTTGGAAACTGACTTGTTTGTTTTCTGGAACATTCGTTTTTGTAGTAAAATAATTTCGGTAGAAGATTCACAGATACACTCGTAACCTTCATCCATATAATTAAAGCCTTCGAAAAGCAAGGTGGCCCATGGAATTAGTTAACTGGATATAAACATCTCACTGCTGAACGAATCAAGGTAATATTTTCAGCAAGAGACCGTAAACGTTGTTGTACATGTTCATAAATCTATCTTCTAAACAATAGATGTCAATTTCAAGAGAGTTTCACAGGGTTGACACTTCACGACTTTTCACAACGACACTTAACATGTCACCTTCTGCAATAATTTATTTTGTTCCCCGCCTATTTTGTAATCCGTCCGTGTTCACAAAGCAGTGTGTGCGCTGGTTGTATACCGATACCAGAAACATTAATTCTAAGGATCAGATGTTCGCAATTAGCTGGTAATTGTAAATATTGAATTACCTAACAAAATGCTCGTAACTAGCAATAATATAATACTAAATAGCGGTGTTTTGGTATAATTGTAAGGAGGAATGAAGAAGGAAAACTCTGGAACATTATCTTCGAAATCTTATCACCAAAAACTAAATTAATATGAGTTTCATTTTCAACTTCTTTATCAAAATTGTGCACTAATATAGGGGTAATCTATGCAAGAATATGTATAATTAATTTTGCTTTCCTTAGTTCATTACGGCATATGCATGGAAGAAGTTACGAGAACATTATATAGGGTGATTCATAACTTCACTTAGTCCTGTAGTTTCGAAATATGGGTGTTACCCATGGGACACTCCTGAGTAAAATTCTATCACACGCCTCAATGATACGTTGCTTAACCCTTAAGTACTATGAACGTTGATAATCATACAACTACTATGGAGGGGTCTGTCAGACCGCTGCTTTGATTTTGAACTGTGAACTAGCTGATTTTCTATTTCTAATTTCTGACGCGTTTCACGTGACTTGACATGGTTATAGAAGAATACTGTAAAGCAGTTTTCAATTATTATTGTTTTGAAACGTAATTTATGCAAAGAGGAAGACAATCAGTTAAAAATTGCAACAATGGCTCTTTTATTTTTTTTGAAATTCCAAATTCTTAAAATTTCTACATTTGTAAGTTGCCAGAAGACAGTTAATTCAAAGTAATATGTACTATTTTGCTGAAATTGAAAATGAGTTATGACAGAGGCGAAGATATAGTACAAGCAATGCAAGCACTGCTTGCATAATTCGAATATCATTTAATGTACTTAATGTTCTAACCGTATTTAGTTTCCATCGCACTCGATTTCGCGAAAAAATGCGGCCGCAAACTCCCCCAGCAGCTCTGTAGCAAGCACCAGCCTCAATGATTGCAGCCGTTCTGCGGGAAAATAAGGCCTCCGAAGGAGTCACATGGCGAAGCGTGAAATTCTGGTGGAACCCGTCCACAAAGCTTCTACAAAAAGCTGTGCTTTCCGAGCTTGCGTGATTCCCGAAAATAGCCGAGTTCAACCGAAAGCAGATGGATTCATCTATGGGTACGTTGCCAGCAAAAACTAGTAACGAATATTTGTCTTCATGAACACGTAAACAAGATCGCAAATATAATAATAATTGTTAGTCATAAAATAACTAAAAGAAGTTATTATCACTGTTCTAAATTCCATATATATCATATTATATTACAAATTATTTTAGATTTCGCGAAATGTAAAACGCGTAAAAAAAGTTGACATTGGGAGTTGGGGCAGTGGAATTTCTGCACCCCCGTGAAGAGTTTTCTCGGGGAGGGAGGGAAGATTGGACGGACCTTGGTCCTGCACCCTGCTTCCTGGTCGGTCCAGCTCAAATTACGCCAGAAATGTTGACCGCTACCAGTGTTTGCAACTGCCAAATTATTTACGCAGTAATTCAAGTGAGCTCTTTCACAAATTTTACAATCAATAAATTGACTGCTTTTGAATAAAACTTGGGGTGAAAATAAAGCTATCTGAGAAAGAACTATCTACTGATATTTGTACATGGCATAGAAGTAAATCGTATACATTCTGCATATTATGAGCACAAGAATATGTTTTAATGATTGATTGATTGATTTGTTGTTTTAAGTCCACTTTATGCACAGTAAGGCTAATCGGGACTGGACCTACAGTTTAAAATGGGATCTGAAACACTTGTGCCTCCACCGGGTATCGAACCCGGAACCCCTTGATTACAAGGCGATGACACTACCACTGCGCCATCGGGGAGGCCCGAATATGTTTTAAGTTCTATTATTATGACGCAAGTGGTGTTCTCAGGGTCTTTTTACGGTCCCCATTTTGTCATCTTTTCCTTCCTTTGACGTTTTTCTTAGATATACTGGGCCAAAAGGGGGTTATGTCTACCATCCACCCCCCCTTCGCCCCGGGCACGCCATTGAATGACACTTTATTACTTAAATATTAATGTACATACTCGTTCTGCTGAAATGATTCTGAGTCCTCCGCGTAATTTTTATCTCCAAACTGATATATCTTTCCTTTGTGACGGATAAAATTAAGGAAATAGGTTGGTATCACTTTCTGTTGTTTCAGAGATTTTCAAAGTGATCTTGTGTGGATGCTTGCATTTGCAAGTTGTGGAAAGCGCGTGGGATAGTGTGAGTGTTTGTTGCTTCGTGTTTTGTGCTGTGAATTTATCGGAATGAACGCGTATTTAGGAACCGTTGATGTGAAGTGCGGGTGTATTATTGAGCAATTGAAAATTGCTTCGTTTAGCTCGAGAGAGATAAGTGTTAAAATGAAAATCGTGGAAGGGGGTCGACCAACACCAAGAGTTTGAAATTTATTGTGGTGAGTACATCGTCTATGCATGTGTTTCTTTGCTTTGAAATGAATTTTTTATTGTTTGTGTTTAACTTTTTATTTAGTGTTTAAGTTACTCCAATGCGGTTTTTAGGGTGCCCAAAAATACTAAATTACATCATGCAGCGTAAAATAAACAAATGATTCCCATTTTTTTTTATCTAAATCGGTTTGGTCACCGTTTGACCATATTAAATAATAATGAACAAATAAAGGTACTAATAAGTAAGTAAGAAATTCCGTCTCCCTTTAGTCGTATGCGGAAAGTTCGCATATGCAAAACGTTTAATATCATATGAATAACGTTACCTGGATTTTTTTAAAAAAGTAAATGTGACGTTTGCGGATCATATGGTTTATTTTTAGTACAGTCACTTTATTACGATATTTTGACAAATCCAGCGACTGGGTAAATGAGGCTATAAACCTTGAATCTTTCCCCTCGGCATGTCGTTGTACTACATGTTTTGTTGTACTGAAACATTGCTTGCCTCCTTCGTAAGACTACGCTTCGCTACTGAGTTATGAGTAATTTGGATCATAATATAACAGACACAAGTAACTACTATGGAACGTCTGTCAGACTGCTCTCACACACGACACCACCACCATGCGGTGATGCACAGTCATATTGGAAATGAGGAGGAAAACGTTCGCCTTCTGTTATAACTAGGGCTAGGATTTTTGTAACTTAGCATATTTTTTTTGGTAAGGGTAATGGGTTCCCCAAACACACAGAAATTCATATTATGAAGAAACTAATTAAGGCGCTTTTTAAGGTAATATTTTGGCATATTTTCGTGATATAGCATATTTTGATGGATTTTCGGTCATATTCAGCATATTTTTGCATTTTCAAGAAATATACAGTCATTTTCGAAGTGGATTCGTTCTTACTCCCATGTTTACTCGAGTTTTTTTTTGGACTGTAGCAAAATCTTTTTAATTTTTATTTGAAAATTTAGAGAAAGTATTCATTGTGCATTGCATCTCAGGGCCCATAAAGTGAACTAAAAATAGTACGTATGTGAAAATATCTCAGCATTTAGATATTGATGTTTGAAACAGTCCAGTTATAAGGGCATATTTTTCAAGTTATAGTGCATATTTTGTAAAATTTTAGGTCATAAGAGCATATTTTATTTTGCATATTTTGGTGATTTTTAGATCAAAAAATCCTAACGGAACATTGTTTTGTATTCACAAATCACGGCAAAGTTATAATTTTACCAAGCGTAAAATGTGGGAGGAGTGAATGTATTCCCTTGATAAACGTAGTAGTTTACCTTGTTACACAAGGAGATAAATGAATAAAACAGTTTAGTATTTGTTTTGTCAATTCCAGAATAACGATTTGGTGATAGGTGCTTTTTGTGTGCCCATGGGGGCGGGATCGGTGTGTTAGTTGCGTGGAGTGTAGTGTGGGAGAGAGAAATAAAGGGTGGTACAGAGGTGTTTTTTATTTTTCAATTTGCATGCACGTTCTTTTCCCCTAGTTACCCGCCGTATTGTCGTTTCCTTGTAATATAGAAGCCTTTGTTTGATGGGTTTATTTCGAAGTGAATTACATAAAATCTGGGTAAAACTATCAAAGCCGGGAAATGTCTGTAACTAGTTTATTCTGTAATTGTTGACATTCGTACTTACTTATTCTGCATTGCGAAAGATTGTTTAACAAGGCATTTCGCTTTTTTTTCTTTTTAACGAAATTAGTATCTATTGTCGACATATCGAGTAATTATTGTTCGTTCTTTTCTCGCTTCCTGAACACGCAAAATGGCGGGCAAATCTTGACTAGCATTGTGTTTCAAACGGCAAAGCAGTGTTTCAACCTTCTTAACAGAAATTCCCGTATAGCCCCAAAAACCATTCCCGCATAGCCCAAAAAACCATTGGGGATAGTATGACCATCCACGAATAGCCCCAAAAACCATTCTGGATCGTATAACCATCCACGAATAGCCTCAAAAACCATTCACGATAGCCCCACGCACCATCACGACAAGGTTAGGTTGCTTTGGGTTGGGCAATATAGTGAAAAAATGGTGTGTTTGGAAACACTTACCGGGGATTACGTCATCAGATGCTCGCAACATCCGGTTCAAGTACATGGATGGAAATGCAAGCAACAGCTTTCGTGAATCGGACTGACATTATTATAGAAAAATACATGATTTAGCGGCCAAAAATGCGAGAAAACACTTGTACGAACTTCCGAAATTACACAGAAACTCAATTCCGTAAGTACTTTCTCCTGTTAATTTGTAGAAATCAATTTCCCGGCTATGACATTTTTACCAAAATCTGAATTGGGAATATTTCTACTGTATTCAGGCCAGTGACGGAGCGGTCGCCCCCCCCCCCTTCCCCCTTGGGGGGCACAATGTTCACAATGGGCTCCTGAAGTTTTGTCTAATTCCAGAAATTCAACAGATAGTGTCGCCTGCAGCACTTGAAGTGGAAAATGTTAGCTGGCGGATTTACCTATGGTTAAGTGACAATGAGACATCTACGGTGGGGTGCTTTGCGAATATATCGGTAGCCTGGGGGGCGGGGGGAGGGAGGATACCATCCTCGCTCACTTCGAGCACTGGTCGCTTCTATGGAGAAAACTCAGATGTGGGTCAACAATGACACAATTCGTACTGGAAATTCTTTTAGGCGAGCACTGAATAGAAAAACCCGCTCTGCTTTTTTTCTGTTGAACTTGATTGATTTGGTTTAATTTACTTCGCTTTTCTGCCTCTTTTGGCTAATCGCGAAGATGAGGATGCATGATGATATGATGAAATTGATGAATAGACATTCACAAAGAACACCCATGCCCAGACCGGAATTCGAACCAGGGATCCCTGGCGTTGTTGCGCAGTGTGTAACCACTCCGCCACGGAGGTCGGCTTGTCGGCGAACTTGGAAGAACTCAACAGTGTAAGAGTGAATGGGCACAACGAATAACTTCACGACTCAGGGTTTATTGTAATTATTTATTTTCAATGTGGAGGCATGTGGTAGAGGGGGGGGGGTTCTCAAAAACACATGATATGCCGATGTCTGCGATAAGAACCAGGGGCGTGATGTATTGACTCTGCCAGAGGGGCAGGGCAACATGACATGTGGGTAACCTCCGAAATGCCGAATTCACCTACTTGGTTGCAGATAGCCATCAATAGGAAGAAAGAAAAACCTTATTTCTGTATATATTTGAAGTGGGGGTGGGGTGTGTGGCCACCTCAAGACAAAATTGATAAAAATCAGGAGATTTATTGAAATAAAAATGTTTCATATTGCAAAATGTAGTTCTATAACTGTGCGAGAGGCTAGTTCACATCCGTTCACCCTCTGGTATCATCAGTGGTATATTTTTTCTAACTCCCTCCCCACAGTTTACTTGCGGGGTCACACAGAAAACTGCTATAGGCCACTGATTCAGGCGAAATAATTAATAATGAACTAAAAGCCAATCTTTTCCTATGAACTAATGAACGATGTGAGTTTCCAACAAAGTGTAGTGATAGGCGGAAATTTGATAGTCTCTGCGACCAGGAATGGCTTATGTAAATATTCAGTCATCGATGACATTTCCCCTGTGTATCAATTTCCTCCCCTTGATTACTTAATTAGCTCAGATTATGAGCGTTTTCACACCTCACAAATTGCCTATGTTATGCTCTAGAGGCTTCTAGCTCCTTTCTAGTATGTGACTGTTAATGTTCAATAATGTTTTATTACCCATGCAGTTGGGACACGTGTATAGTTAAATTGTTACCATATAAAATCACTGCACACTTTCCTTTTTACGATCAACTTGAGATCCAGGTTAATTAGTCAAAATACGAGTAGCTTAGTTCCACAGGAAATTGTGAAGTGCACTGATTAACAAGACTCTTCAAAATTATCAGCATCACAATCCCAGAATATTATATTTACTAGAACAAAATTTGTAATGTGTGAACGTCTAAACGCAGAACAGTGAATAGCAACGAAATAATATATTTTGTGTTAGGAATTCAGATACATTGAGAGAAAAAGTGTGTACATTTATTTTCTATTACACACTCCTCAGATCGATTCACATAATTCGAAAATTCACTAGGAGTTCAAAATAGAACTGTAGGGTTGCAGTGTTACAAGTCTTCAGTAAACGTACGCAATCACCTTATAATCAAGGGGCGACTACACTCTGTCCCAGGGATCTGTGGAGCAAGCGAACGAAAACAAGCCCTCCGCGCAAGTAGTGATTCGAGGTGACTCGACCAATAAATGCGTTAGAGGGAAAGGGAGAGGAAAACACGCTGCAGCTACCAGTTGTTTGCAGAAGAGTGCACTGCTTGCTCCGCCCACTCCGCTACCGCATGCGCGGAGTTGCTTCCTGTGACAGACTGTAGTTCGATTTCTATACTCTGTCCAGGGAATCTCTGGAGCGAGCGAACGAAAGCAAGTCTCTGTGCAAGTAGTGACTCGACAGGGCTCGACCAATTAACACGTGAGAGGGAACGGGATCACGTGGACGGCGGGAAAACTACTGCAGCTACCAACCAGCCTTTGCAGCAGCGTGTACGGCTTTGCTTTACCCACTCGCTTTCCCCCTTCTCTACCGTTATGCGCGGCCTTGCTCCGGAGATTCACAGCGGCTCGAAACTCACTCTAAACTATAGGTTCAGTCTCGATTAGCCTGTCTGAACATAAAAGAATAAATTTAAAACCATGCTTGCCAGACTTTCTTATTGCCACCACCAGGATCAGAAAACTATGCAAAGCAGCGAAGGTAAACGAACGTTCCATCCTTAACAATTAAGAAAGGCAGAACGCCAATTCTGCTTTCGCCGGTTCCCTTCATTTCCTGCGCTTGAGCGAGCGGAGAGCACCCGAGTCAGTAAATGGAGTTGTTGAGACTACAATAGAGACCATCCACAATCGTTCCAATTAGTGGCGCGGTTTTAATCGATCCCCACATTATTGCATTATCCGGGTTTAGACACTGGCTGCTTCACGCTACAGTTCGAGCACGGTACGCAGACACAACCACCGTGCCACGAGAAAACGCATATCTCCGTGCACGAGCTTTTGTTTTCGGATTCCATTTTTTCACAAACAAAGCAAGCTGTTCGTTTGAATTTGCCTAAAACAACCGATGGTTTGTAGCAGAATATGCAGCAATTGTCTCGTGAAATGAGTTCTTTGGCTGCTTTTATTCTGTACAGTCACCGGAAATAAAAATGAAACCAAGATCCTGAAATTCTTGCTTTCCAGAAAGGCGTTATAAGTATTGCCAAACTCTACTGGGATAAGTGGATTTTAATAGCACATTTTCAATGGCAACGTCTATCACCGACGTAGAGTTAGGCAACACACACGACGCTTTGCAGGCAAGCGAGTATTTCAGGATCTAGGTGTCCCATTTTTATTGTCTGTGACTGTACATCAAATTAAACAAAATATCTAACAGTGCACCGGCACCAAGTTTTGCGATTCTAGTAGTAGTGAATTTGTATTTGTGACGCCATTTCATGTTCTAAATTTTAAAAAATATAATAATGAAAAAAATGATTTTAAAAGTATGGGCACATCAACATAAAGGCTCTCTGTGCCCGTCACACAACATAGGGCGCCAGAACCTCGTTTCCTTGCAAGAAACAGTTACCGGGGTGTACTACAAGGAAGTGAAGTTTGACTTTTAGTGCCTTCTCAAAAGACAACCCCCTTACACTCCTGAAAATAGGAAGTTTCTAACCATAACAATTCAATTTTTACTATTTCAGCGTTTATTAGCTTTTGTACGAATTGACGATTAGTGTTTTTTTTTTTTCTCGTTAAGATTTACCTTGCCTTTTACAAGGCAATATGTGATTCGACACTACATTCATCCTGAAACCATTCATCTTTCATCACGTTCCTTATGCATATTTTATTCACAAGACCCCATCCTCAGTAAACTTGATTGTTTGCCATTTTTGCGTTACATATGTGACCAATGTGCTGTGCGGAGTAATAATGTACATGCTTTACGTGAGATTCAGGACGGGTGTCAGGGGTGACCGCTCGGGAAGACACCCAAATGCCAACGTCTCTTTCACGTATTACATCCTGGACTGCATTTTTCAGACTAACAAGGCTCTGGCGCCTAGATCTGCAGCAAGGTTATTCCTCTGTAGGAATTGTGTTGTGTCGTCCATCTCATCGTATCACCACTCGACCTTAACCTTCACGGTTAGCCAAAACTGGCAGAAAAGCGACGTAAAATAACCTAATTCAATTATTCGAATCCAGGATTATTTAGTTTCTCAGCGTTCCTCACTGAACGACCTATTCCGTCAAATAACCTCCCGCAGTTCAGGTTCATGGTTTTCCTTTTTCTATTTCTTCTTGGGATCTTGTCTTATTTTCAAAGATAACAACTCTTCTAAAGAAAGAGAGAGAAATTGCCGACAGGTTTTCGTCTTTCAAGTGAGCCAAAATATCAAACAAGTTTTTAACCACTTGGTATGAATGCAGGACCATTAGAAAGAAAACTGTTAATTCTTCATTCTACAAGAGAACTACAAAAATTTTGAAGGGAAAAAACGTTTGTGTGTTTTACCAACGAAACCACTAGATGTACAGAGATCTGGAACACGGATTTCAAGTCCACATCCGCTGCAACGTCAGCATGCATATTTGAGGCATATGAAAGCGTGAGTTGAATCCTCTCTATTAATGGGATCGCTCCCTAGTAACCAATTGCTGCACAGAACCGGATTATAACGAAATGTTTGGTGCAGTGGTTGTCGTATACGGCTAAATCTGCCCCGTCTCGCTTCGATTGCAGTGATGACGAAATCTCCGAGAATTATTTAATTAATCTTAGTGACCCACATTTTAAATTATAATTATTTATATTAGATAAATTAATTCTGAAAGTGAATGTCAGTTAATCCACACAGTGTATTATATTAGTTTTCTGCTTGCTTAACTATGCAATTTTCTATTCGTTATCATTGTGTAGCCCGACAGAATGTTTCTTTTGAAGCTGTATCTCGGTCTATCGAAAAATGTTGTGCTTTAGTAACATTTAATCAACTGTTTCATTAAGTTTTCCACAATTTTGTATTGCGTCGTTTTTCTGCCACTCTGACTATTGGCAGCGACGAGGATAAATGATTAGATGGAGTTGATGAAGGGACATACGAGAGACCGGTGAATAGACAGCTCAATGAACTTGGCCATTGTTGCGCCATTTTCAGAAGAACTTAGGCATGTACGTATGGATTTAATTATGGATTACATGTAGGATTTGAAAAGTGTATCAACCTGAGATTAGTATTATTTTACTTGTCGAGTACTTTGCCTCAGGCCCTTAATGCACTGGCATTTTAACAAGGACAATGGCAATATACTGTCCCGAGAATCTCTGGAGCGAGCGAACGAAAACTAGATTCTAGAATGCTCGACCAATGAACACGTGAGAGGGAACGGGAATGTGTGGAGGGGGAAAAGGGACTGCACTTACTAGCCTTTGCAGCAGCGTGTACTGCTTCGCCCCGCCCACTCGATTTCTCTCCTCCTTCACCGCTAGGTGTGGCCTTGCTCCAGAGATTCCCGGAATAGAGTATAGATGGATGATGATGACAGAAAAAGATAAACATCCACGCCTCAGGCGGGAAAATAATTTCCTGTAGCGAAGGCCAAGAAAGTTCTGTTGGAACGTTGCCATTTCTGTATTCTTATTCCAGCTACTCTCGTATGTGTGTTAATACCAACACGACCGTTTCTTTTCGTTTCCTTGCAGCGGAGATGGGGAAAAGCAAACGAGGATTTCTTTGTCTCGGATCAGAAAGGAGGAGGAGGGAGATTTCAATTCAAGGGGCTTCGACAGCCTGGTAATTTTCCTTCGTCCCTCGGGAACGTCCCTCTTCACGCAACTCTTGGGGAAATGCAAGGAGAAGACCTTTGTTAACTATCCAGGCATTGTTATTCCTTAAATTCTACATCACTGCAGCGCCAACTCCATATTTAATGAGATCCAGGACTCTCCAAACGTTTCTTTTTTTATCCTCTAACTCATGTTTGAGTGTGTTCCGAAATCTCTATTTGCGGATAATTAAGGAGCAGTACATACATAAAATTTGAGTATGTACAGAATATGTAAATTTAACTTTACCACAATTGAATGTCTGGGTAATGAATTAATATCATCAACAACAATATTAATGGCGATATGGTGAAAGCTGTAAAACCTAATTTGGAATACAAGCAATTTGGGTTTCATCGCAGAAGGGTTTTGAATTTTTTCACAAACCTTTCTCTCAAGGTTAGTTGTGACGAAGACAAATAGTTGGCAGGACACACCACACAATCGTTAGGATTTAAACCTAAGGCACCTGGCGTCGTAGCGAGATATGCTAAACCACTCCCCTACAGACAGGGCCTCTATATGACTGGGATGGTGGGGGTTAGTTGGAGCCACAGTCTCGGGACTCGGCTATCAAGTGGGTCTGTGCAAATAATTAAATAATAATCCTTTTAAATATATAACTGGTCTACAGTTCTTTTATGTCTTTCTATATGTATTTAACACAATGATGATAAAATTAATTGTGACTATTTACAAGCAATTGTTTATCAAACTGTCGGCCAGTGGTATCTGGTAAACTGAAAACATTATTTAAAACCCACAGTAAGATATGAAGTCAGACTATTTTTTCTTTCTTTCGAACACAATATGGTCAATCCTATCTACATTTTAGTTTGACCCTTGCTGTTATACCAGAAGGACGTAAAGCCAATAGCAATTCTTAAGTAGTATGATGCGAGAAGAAGATATAAGAAGTTAATGCAAAGTTTTTGTTTTTGTTTATTTTTTTATTACATTGCACTGTTTAAAAAAGGAGCTCGAAGTTGAAAATGTAATTTGCGGCAAATACAAAGTTACAAGAAGATACGTATAACAGTCTACTTTTGTACAAGAGGGTGTAAGGGGTGACTTTTCTTAAAGGACCCTTCTACGTAGTACACCCTCGATTGCATTTTGCAGACTAGCGAGGCTCTGGCGTATGGACTTGTGGCCAGTATAATCCTCCGTGGGGCTCATCATCTTATCATTCATCCTCATCTTCGCGTTTAGCCAAAAGTGGCAGATACGCGAAATAAAATAAACTAAATCAATCAATATAGCAAACCTACTTTTAATTATGTACACTGAGTAAGCACGGTTTGTACACACGTATACAAATCGTGAAGCGAACATAGTCTGCCCAGTTTCACGAAGAAATCCTACTTCCTCGCCATAAAATTCTGTCTTCCGAGTTGGCATCTTTGAACCGCGTTTACACGAATGACAGTTTGGGGAGAAGTTGTAACAGTTACCCCATCGCGAGAAATCCATGGCGTGGAATGGTGTAACGTTATGGTGGTAGATAGTATGCAGCATTGATCGAGGGGGCCTGTCGTGCGGAAGAACGCTGCGTGTAGGAGTCGAGAAGCTGGGTTATCTCATTTCCAATTTGGTCCGCCTGGACTGAAATCAGAGAGATTACAGTGGAATCGATTGCAATGGTCCCTGGTTGTTCGCATCAAGACGGAGGAAGGTGGCCGAACACTCTTTCGAAGATGGGGCACGAGAAGAAACCGTACTCTCATCGGGGAAGTATTGGAGGAAAAAATAGCTACGCTTATTTTTAACCTCCTGCTGAGAACTTCACAGAAGCTATTAGGTAGTGTTTGAACTTTTTTGGGGAACTTCTTTTGGACTGCAGAGCACTCCGCATCAACTTCTGCTATCTTCTCTTTCTTAACTCACTCAAGAGGAACGTATTAACTTGTTGGCGTGACCTTCCGAGACCTCTCTTCCACGCAGTGCAACCCGGTAACTGCAATCTTGCAGGCTAACGAGGCTCGGGCTCCTGGACAGCCTCAGCTTTTAACTTAGATATGGAGATTTTATCCTCGGATGACAGTACTTTTATTTATTTGGTTTATTTTACTTCGCTTATCTTCCACTTTTGTCTAATCGCGAAGATAAGGATGATGACGATGGAATTGATGAAAGGACACTCGCAAAGAACACCCATGCCCAGTCCTGGATTCGAACCCGGGACCCCTGGCGTCGTAGAGATGACATTACAGTTTTAGTTGTTGGTAAGGAATCGATGAACGTATTAGTTTTAGAAATGTAGGTATTTATAGTTTTTAACACACAATTTATTTTCCTGCTAGGGCCCTGTATTCAATATTGTCTTAATTATTTAGAGGCTTATCCCGATATTGTGTGACTGGCACAAATATTATATTTGCTATCTTGCTCGTATATAAAATTCAATCAATGAGCCAACCTATTAAGTTGTATTGAATTTTCCTTGTTTCGAGTAGTTTTTATTTGCCACTTAAGGTAAAAGCGAGGATGAATGCATGAGTTGGCAAGATTGTATCCGGAGACTCCTTGCAATGCATTAAGTTGTACAAACTTTATTTCCCGAAGTAAGGAGTGTACTTCCATGGTCTCTGCGTTTCTTTGTTTGTGTTGGAGTTATTCACGTCACTTTTCAACCTCATTGTTAATCGCAGTGATGAGAAGGATGACTAGATGACAAAACAAACACAATGACCTTGCCGGAGCTTGAATCCACAACGTTTGAGCGAAAATCGTGATTCGATCGTTAAATTCATTTTTCCGCTGAGACTGCAGATTTTGAATATGAAAACTTGAGTCTTTGTCACCTTATAGTCACTTTAATAATATACCACATAAAGATGTAAAACAAGGTCCTGAATGTGGCAAGCTAGCTAGCTAGCTAACTAAATACAAAGAGGAATCGCTATTATCCAAGTCGGAACTTCCGTTACCTTCTCATACCCAATGCGAGAAGAGCAAACCTTGTATGTTTTTCCTGAGAGCAATGGGGACTTGTTTACATTAGTCGAGTAGAGCAATCGAATGGAACACTTATTTTAAACTATGATGGCGCCGTGGAATATTTGGTTAGCGCACCAGATTTGTAGCAAGATAACAGATCTGTCGTAGGTTCGATCAACACCATTGCTCCCTCGAAACGTAATTTTAGAATAGGTGTAAGTAGTACAGTCACGGCCACTTCTGGGTTGTAACAACCCCGTTGTCTTTCAATGGAATCCTTACAACCCAGAACTATCCATTACCGCACAAGCACTAGAGTGGACAATGTCCAATTAGCACTGCATGCTAATAAAGAACTAATGTCACTAACATTCGGAGAATGTTTATCGATTTCCGTGAAAATTATTTAGTATGTATGCGAGTTGGTCGTGTAATATTCTGCAAGCTTGCAGTCACTTGAACTTTTGCATAGCTATGTAATAAAATAGAGATGTCGGATTTATGATAATAATAATTATATATATTTTTCTATATCTTAATTCACGGAGGCACATAGTGTCGGGTAACACTTTAAACTGTAGGTCCAGTCCCGATTAGCATGTCTGCTCATAAAGTGGACTTAAAAACAAACTCGAATCGAAGCGCAAGATTCTCCGGATATCAGTTGTGCATATGATTTTCGCAACTGTGTCCTCGTTTGTAGCAATAGCTAAAAATGTGATGAAAGAAAAAACTGAGAAATAATAATAATGGCGGCATATTTCGAAATTCAAATGTCATCCCTGCTGACAAAGCGCATTGAGTAAGGTGTGGTTTGGATGCCGAACTCTCTATTCGGATTGAAAGCAAAGATTATGTAACTTATATCTTTTCAGCTGTCCTAAATATGATTGTAGAAGTTATATACAAGAGCAGTGACCATTGCTCTGTCGTAATCCAATACAGTATGAGACAATTAGCCACCCAATAATTATTACATAAAATCACCGTAGTTCGAATTTTCAGTTCAGCATTATTTATTATTATAGCATCTTTTTACTGTATATTTACATCGCTAGAAAAAACGTGACTTGTCGGATTCGAAGATAAGATTCTGGCCATCTTTAACTGAGTAGCAACGTTCAAATGTTGTCCTCATTTCTTTTAAGAATTAGACGCCCAAATGTCAACCTCACTTCCACGTAGTGCATCCTGGACTGCATTCTGCAGCTAGCGAGGCTCTGGCGTCTGGACCCATGGCCAGTATAATCCTCTATGGGACTTCCGTTGTGTGCTGTCATTTTTGTTTGTGATTGTCCCTTCATCTATTTCATCTCATCACCATTCATCCTCATCTTCGCAATTAGCCAAAAGTGACAAACACGAAGTGAAATAATTGAAATCATTGATTTTTAAAATAATTTTCTACTTGTTCTTTTTTTAAGCTTTCGTGGCCTATCATTGCCGGTAGTGTAAATAAAGGAATAAGTTGAGGAGTGTAAATCGATGAGTGGTTTTCGTTTGTGGTCTCGCTCATAGTTCATTTAAGTCAGTCTGACGAAAGCGTTTCGAATTTTCTATGCAAATTAGCGAAAGAACAAAGAGCCCTTAACGAAATGGCATTGAAGGTTGCTAACGAGAAGAAAAGTCTGAAAGTTTTTGGGCGGGAGGCATAAAAGAAAAGAAAGTAATGGCTTGGGAGGGGTGCTTCCAGAGAAAATATATAAGTGGATAGCCTAGAATCTGCGGAAAGGATGGAGATTATCAGCTGGGAACTGGACTCTGGGTCCACGACCAAGACAAACTCGAGGATACGGTTGAATGGGAACCGCAGAAAAGTGATTCCAAGAATGGAAGGAGCAGAGCATACAGCGAAGTACCGAGCTCAGAATTCGCGCAGAGGAAAGTTTGCTGTCTCAGCCAGTCTGCGAGGTCTTCAATTTCTTTTTCAATGTTCGTTACCTCTAAGACGCTGGAGAAAGGAAAAGAGGAGGAAAGGGCAGATATCTTCTTTTGCCCCTTTCTTTCTGATAAGGCGATGCCCGTGTTCTTAGTTACAGTTCGCTTCCCTCAAACTTAGTTGAAAGGGAAGGTAGTTTGCGGCGTTGTTCTACGAGGCCTTTCCCGCTCCCGGGCTTGGAGGCAATGGGGTACCACACCCTCGTAAACACTGTGTGAGCTTGTGATTGGGGAGTATCAACAGACAGCACCGGTGCTATGCGCTTGTTGAAACTTCAAACCCCTTTCTTCATGCATTCTCTTGAATTAACAGTTCTACAAACATAAAAACACATTGTAGTATGCAAATTTATCATCATTGGTAGTTGTTGATGCTGCAACCATGTACAAATTTCAACTTCATTCTAGGTTTGTATTGTATTTTTCTTATGTTACAAAGACTGCATTTTGCAGACAAACGAGGTTCTGGCGTCTAAACCTTTATGGAACTTGTGTGCTATCCATGTGCGTTTGTGATTGTCCCTTCATCCATTTTATCTATCACCATTCATCTCTATTTATTTATTTTGCAAAGATCCTTAACAGAACATAATGTTCCAATAATACAAAATACAGAGAAAAAGATACAGAAAATAGAGAATAGAAAAGGCAGTAGGTATGTTATACAAAGTTACAGAACAAAATACAAACACAATATAGTACAATCACAACAGAGTATCGCTAAATACTTTCAAATACAAGCATATAATACATCGCACAATAGTCGATGAACACTAAGATTAATTACACAAATTGTACAAATATCAAATCCATATGAGAGTAAATGAAGCATGACTTTAAATACATAGTACCGATAAAAATAATATAATACAAACACAGCTTCACTAAACACTGAATAATTTTAATACAATCAAATTTAAATGTAAGGCAATGACAATATATTTATTTTTGTTATTGAACTATATGTTATAAAAGGAAGCGCGAAGTCTACTTTAATTCCCTTTTGAACAAGTTTGTTATAATTTATGCATAGTCTTCGCGATTAGCCAAAATTGGCAGAAACTCGAAGTAAAATAAAGCAAATCGTTCATTCATTCTTATGTTACAAAACTTTCCCGACACTTTCGGATATTTGCGACACGGAATGAGCTTCAGATGAAACTGGTTCCGGGTTCGGGTCCTGGCTTGGATTGGATGTTCCGTTGCGAGTCTCTCTGCATCAGAGTCGAGCGTTCAACACCCATCGGAACGGCCATTTTCTGAAATCGAAAGTAATGACAAATTGGACATTTATTCGCTAGTATAGTTAAAAATGCTATTGCAACCTGTTTCCCTGAACCTGCTGTTAACTAGAGATTCCGGGTTTGCTTGTTTACTTGTTCCTTTGTCCTTTCTTCGCTGTATACATAAATGTTGTGGAGATAAGTTGCGGTCATGGAAATTTTGATGTTAGAATAAATAGTGAAAGTAAGGGAGAAAAGTAAAAATAATTTAATTCTGCTAGTTTAGTCATATACATTATTTGTTACTAATGGTTACTTTCGACAGGACAGTTCATTATTTACACTGTATTTATTATTTTGTTAAATTTTGTTTTCTCGGGGAATAGATCCAAACCTTCTGTGTGCGCATTTCTCTCCCCCCTCACCCTATAACATTTCATAACCATTATAGTCCGTCACAGGAGTCTCTGGAGCAAGCGAACGGAAACAAGTCCTCTGCGCGAGTAGTGACTCCAGAGGGCTCCAACAGTAAATATGCGAGAGGGGAAGGATCGCGTAGAAAGGAATCGCGGCTGCAGCTACCAGGAGTTTTAAGCAGCGCGCGCCGCTTAGCTCCACCCACTCGCTTTCTCCCCTGCTCTGCTGTTATGCGCAGCGTTGCTCCACAAACTCCTCCGACGGAGTATAGTTTAATTTTGTAAATGTACGGAAAGTTCAATGACTTATCAACTAACGTGCGTTTTAATCAATGCTTTGCCAATGTCTAATTGTTTCTTCTGAAAGTTTGTCCACACAAAAATCATGGTTTGACAGAAACAATCCAACTGGCTATTAATGGGATCATTGCAACCTAGAAGTGTCCGTGACTGTACGTATAGTCACTGGCAATAAAAATGGGACACCTATATCCTGAAATGCTCGCTTCTCTGCAAGACTTAATGTGCGATGCCTACTCTATGGCGATGGTAAAAGTTGCCATTGAAAAGTTGCTTTTAAAATCAACTTATCTCCGTAGCGTTAGGCAACACACACAACGCCTTGCAGAGAAGTGAGTATTTCAGGATCTAGGTGTCCCATTTTTATTGCCGGTGACTGTACGAACCATAGAGTGAGAGAAAGAAGATAGTTCTTATACGACGAATGCAAGTCGAGGAGAGTGAATTCCTTTGACGCTTACGAAGTTCCTTTCGACATCTCCCGTACAAAGCGTTAGCAAAAAGTAAATTAGTATTTAATTAAGGGAGAGAAGAGGGACTTTGCCAAAGGTGGTTGATTGAAGAGTAAAGGAAAGGAGGAAAATGAGTCTGTGTGAGGGAAGAGAGGAGTGTGTCGGTTTTTGTGTGGGAATTACGTCAGCAGCTATTGCCTCCTTCACAATAATAGTGATAAAATTTTAATGCAATCAGAGGCCCTTTTATGAATCTCTCTAAGTTTTTGGTTTTACTTTATACGTGAGCTAATCGAGATGATTAAACAGTTCACATGATTGGAGAACAATAAAATAAATCATCCTTTAACGAGGATTTGAACCTATATGTGTGTGTGTGTCTATAATCCTTTATCCCTTACTCCGTGGCGGAGTGTTAGCACAGCGAAGTAGCAAATGGATATTGAACAGATATCGAATCTGAAAGTATTGAAGGAGTATGCCATTGATACAACATAGTTTTCTATTACATGGAATTAAGACCATGTATTTCTACTAATATATTACAAGAACATTTGGGACAAAATATTGTTTTGCTAAATAGTACCTTAGTTACAGTCTGGAAAAAAATATTATTGTGTAAGATTTCCATCAAGTTTCGTCGATACATATGTAAACAGTACATATATAAACTACATATATACATATATTCCCTGTCAATTTTGGTGAAACAAGTAAACGCAAATTGCTTTTGAATGATATATTTTTCAGTACAAGAGTACTGAAGAAGAAGTGGCTGAAAGGACCCGACGCCTAAGTGGGCATAAGGGAGAAGAAGAAGAAGAGTACTAAAGGACTTATCGCTGGATCTGTTTTCATTATAGTTTCGCAGTAGTTTCGTGGCTACATAAGTCTCTTAAGCTATTGATAATATCTAGCCAACAACGAAACCAATGAACATGAAGATTCGCGTGAATGATAGAGAGAATTCTAAGCACATGAAATTTTTCAGATTTTGAAATATCCTACCGGTTTTTTGAAAGGATTGGAAATTTCAAAAACAGATGCCCTGGCGTCTGTCAAAGGTTCAGTCGAACCTTAATCCTTGCAGGTAGTTTGGTTTGAGGCGTTAAAGGCGTATATGTAATGAAACCACACGAAGAACAGATTGGCGAGAGTACAAGGTGGAATATATTGCATTCATATTACGTCCGGTTTTTTCACACCGCATATACAAGTAACATCGGTCATCAACTGCGGGAATTATTTGTCGCGGGCTCTAATACCAAAGAGCCGCCTGAATAGTCCCTACGAGCGAGGAACGTTTTTGTGAGCTGCTTCGGTTCAGGTTCTCTCACTTTTTGTCCTTTAGTTTAATTTTCCAAAAATCCATCAGTTCCTTTTTGTCCAAGGGGCTTTTTCCAGCATTGTTTGGTGGCCGAGGCGGACCACAACGGATGATGTAGCTGTGACGTCATCACTCATTACCCAGGGACCGAATCTAATAAACACAGGCTTGAAAGAGCTCGCTCCCCCGCTCCTTCGTTTGTGATATTGTCTTTGCTCCGGACTGTTTTCTCGCGCCGCTAAATTTCAGTTTGTCTCCCAGGATTTCATTTTTCTTCATTCATACGCTGCTTACGCGCGGAGCCCGCAATATGAATAAGAGCTTAAAAGTAGAAAGACTTTCGAAAGTAAAAAGTTGCAGGCAAAGTCCAAAAAAAATATGTTTAAACTGAATTTATCCATGAAGTTTTTATTTTCGTATGATGCGATTAACATGTTCTTGAAGTTATGTTGTGCAGATCACAATAAACGAGTTAGGTCACTGGCAGATTCTCATTGGGAAGGTCGCTAGTTCACTTCTTCCCACGTGATTTCATTCACATCAGCTGAGTGCTGGTCATGCACCCTCTTTTCTCCTAGCCTCGGTTAAAACCTAACCACTCACGTTTCTATAACAGCAACACTGCAGCAACTCAGCAAACACAACGGTTGATTAATTGATTGGTTTGTTGTTTAAAGTCCACTTTATGCACAGAAAGGCTAATAGGGACTGGACCTACAGTTTAAAATGGGATCCGAACCACTATGTACCTCCACCGGGTATCGAACCCGGGACCCCTTGATTACAAGGCGACGACTTTACCATCGGGGAGGTCTCTGCAAACACAACGGTTGGATAAAGAACTTTACTGTTTGCTCTTCTCCATGACAGCGGTGGCTGGTGACTGAAGTTATATGAACGGCTAGTAGGAAAACATTGAAAACATCCTTCTAATCTTCATCTTTCCAACGAGAAAATGGGGTTTCTAACGAAATACACACTAAATCATAAAGAGCATTCATATTTCTCTCAATACTGAACGAAAGAAAACGACATGAGTAACAATACTCACTCAGTTCAACTCTTCGAAGGCAAGTGCTGTAGCTTGCTTTGTCTGCCCGTAGCTCGGCAGTCGCGGAAAGGTTAAGCCTCGCAGTCAAAGCAGTGACGTCACCGTTGTGATGGCAACCAGTAACACAGCTACCTTGATGTGCATGGATAACGCTTTCCCACCTGGAGCTCTGCACTTCCGGATGGATCGGTGCGGCAGAAACTGTTGTCGTGGGCGTGCGACGAATAACAGACTAGAATACACAAATGAGTTTATTTTAATATTAATATACGTGATAAGGAGAGTTTAATCAAAACATTTGTACATTGTATGTGGTGAAGTGCCATTTCACCTACTTCACCTGAATAGCAAGCAGCCAATGCTCCAGGAAACTTTGCACGCGAAGTATAAAATATGACGCAAGAATAGAAAATACATATACTTGTACGAGGGGAGGCTGATTCCCGCGTAACCTCGAGCTGTCACGAGGCCAGGCAACGGAAGCACAGCACGAACTGGCCGCGGTTGCACGAGGAGTCATTCTCTGTATAAAAGGGAAATCTAACCTATATGCGAGTCGCGAAATTCATGTAATTTGTAGTCTAATTCCTAAGCCCATATTTCCCACTATACCCTTTGAATCCTTATCAATTGTATTATTTCATATTAGCGGGGATTTACCAACTATATTTCTGTTTTTGTTGGAAAAAAAATGAGCGTTAACTTTATTTCACGTATATTTGTTCGTTTTTCTATATCCAAAATGTTCCACCCTAACTGAAAGGATGAGAATGAGTGCATCATTTTGATATAAAAAAGAGCAGGAGAATTTGTGTTTTGTAAGAGGTGCAAGCAGACTCTTAGCTTCAGAACAAGATATTCAAAACTTTGTGTATAGCCTCAAAGCAGAGGTGCCTATATTTTCACATGTAATTTTGTCTGTTTCACGTACCAAATTTTTAACATTCATAATCTTTTATAAATTAAAGTAAATAAAGGTTTCTTAAGAGTGAATACCCTATTGTGTACTGTCCCATTCACCTAACCATGTGCAGACGTCATACAAGCTTATATTAATAAATAACCATTCAATCAAAACTGCATTTGTTTCCTTAGGATACGAGTGCCACGGTATCTACTAAGCAAGATGAAAGATTACGCTTTTCCTCGACTCCTTTACACACATCTTCAGCCGTCGTATAAAGACACTCTGTATGAACTCGACATCAATAAGAGTTCATCTGTTTGAAGTTGCTCGTCTTTGTACAGAAAGCTTCATGCCAGAAACTTCACTTTGACTCCAACTAACAACTGGAGATTTTTTTAAAAAAGCCTCTGAAAGGGGGGGAGGGGGGAAGCCAGGATTTGTTGTTCGCTCTCAGCGGAAGCATAACTTTTTCATCGCAAGAAAGATCCCTCCTCTTGGCTTTGTTAAGTTCTCCTGGAATTGCTTTGAAGTCAGCTGAGAAAAGGGGGGGAACACGAAGCATTCGATTGAATTCATCAAGATTATTTTTATTTTTGTGCTGAACGAACGGATTACGCAGAGAAGACTATTTTTGAAACATTGCCTTTGGTAGTGACGAAGAGACCGAAAATGGAAATTATAAAATTTGCACTAACTGGGACAGGTTTTGAATAATCTTAGTTTCACATTTGTTTTACTGAAAGAAAGGAATCTGTGTTTAGATTTTACAACATGGACCGGTTGGTCTCGTTCGAGACCTTGGTGTGGTATTGAAAAATTGAAATAAACTCAAATTTGCTTTAACGTGCGACTTCAGACATACCGAATGAATATCTCTACCTGATTATTTAAAGATAATTCATATATTTCGTTTAGTAATTACGCAGTTAATTCATTATTGATAATTGTGAGACTATCCTGCGTGATTACACACACATTAAGGATAAAAATTCAATATTTCGAGAGAATTTCAAGACACTAAGTGCTGCAGGATTTGAGATTGTTTTCAAGTCCACTTATGTACAGAAAGACTAATCTGGAATGGACCAACAGTTTAATGTGCCTTCACCGGTTATCGAACCCGGGACACCTCGATTGCAAGGCAACAACGTTACAACTACTCCATCGGGGAGAACCAGCTGCAGGATTTGTATGAGCTGAAAGACATACTCTGTTTCTAGAAAGGCAGAATATGTGTGCGGACATTTCTGTTCATAAAAACCGTAGTGGAAATGGCTATTCATAAGACGGTCTGCGGAATTTTTGCAAACTAGTAACAGGACCTGCCCATTGAGAAACTCATTTTTGCATGACCTTCCAAGCATCCGTCATTGATTTTTAGCAACTTGCTTAATTTATTTCGCTTTTCTGCCACTTTTGTCTAATCGCGAAGATAAAGATGAGTTATGATTTGATGAAATTGATGAAGAGACACTCGCAAAAAAAGCCCAGGCCGGGATTCGAACTAGGAACCCCTGGTGTCGTACTAACCACTCCGACACGCAGGTCGGTACATTCGTCAACGAGAGACAAATTAAATGTTAAGATTTTGTACTCGAGAACAGCTTCAAACAAATTGAGATTGTTGAATTCTGTTGCTAATCGTCTTTGTTTCAGTCTACAACATTTATTTCCTTCTTCGCGCTTCTACAGCGTTTCACACACTATCATGATGGTAACGTCTGTTCTACACCAAGACCCACATTCCCATATTTGTTTGTGGTTTCATATTTCTACAACGCCACCCTCAACTTTGGAAGCTGTCGAGAGTTTTCGTTGCCGTCACACGAGCTTTCATGCGTTGCTATGTTTTTCCTAGTTGCTAAAGTTATAATGTTTTCTTAGTTTACACATTATTTAACTGTTCTTTGAAACTTCTTGCTTTAATTGCGCCCATTAGCGGTGTCTATATGTCTCCCTAGACTTGCATTATGCCACAACTGGATGGATTTATGTCTCGTGTTTCCACAAGTTTCAACTTTCTTACCTTTTTGATACATGCTTGTGAGCTACTCACGTAAAACATTTTTTCTCGTTATTTTATTTTATAAATATTCTTACAACGATTTTCGTTCTACTATTACTCGTTTATACCACTCAGGTAGTGATACATCCTCGTGAGAGCTCTCACGATCGTATAATTAATATCCAATAATATCATACACCAAAACCCAGACAAAAATATCAACGTAAAACAAAATTCATGAGATTTACAAAATTTCTCTATAGTCATACAGTCAAGGACACTTCTGACTTATGATTCTGGCTACTACATTGATTTTTAGTGGAAATATTACAAATCAGAAGTATCTGTGGCTGTACTTAAGTATATCTAGAGCTAATTTTAGACGCAAAATTCACCTTTCAAACACACACCTGAAATACAGCATTCAAGGCTAGATAATAACTTGGCTTACTATTACACATAGATTGTATTACACATTATAATAGATTGAAAATATAACCTATTTATTTCTATTTCTTACAATTATTACGCCGAAACAGACTGTGTTGCAGTTATTTGGACTGCTTCAGCTGCAACTCACCTGAAAAGGTTTGACGCTATGTAAGAGCTATTTATGAGACTTACATGTAAGAAACTTGAACTAAAATACTCTGAACAAACCTACAATACTTGTCTAACATGTAATAGTTTAATTTAAACGATAGAAAGAATTTCTAAAATGACAAATGAAGCTACACTAAATCTTGCAAGCAACAGATATTTTCTTATGCATGTTCAGTGGTTTGTACCTTTGCACACATCACGAAATAGATAACTTTGAAGTCAAACTTCTCCAAATGGAAGCTTAATTTTAAAAATTTACAACTTTACAATATACTGTGGCCATGATCAATTAAAAATTTTAACCACAATAAGAATTTGGTTGATTTGGTGTTTTAAGTCCACTTTATGCACAGTAAGGCTAATCGGGACTGGACCTACAATTTAAAGTGGGATCCGAACCACTTGTGCCTCCACCGGGTACAATAAGAATAAAATGTTTTAAAAAGGTTTTACATTTTTCAGAATGGGACGTATATTTCAATTATGGTAAAGTTTATTCATGTATGACAAAATGTAACGTCTGCTGTATTATTATTATTATTATTATCCCAGGTCCCCCCCGATGGCGTAGTGGTAACATCGTCGCTTTGTAATCAAGGGATCTGTTTCGATACCCTGTAGAGACTCTGTTATGGTTCGGATCCCACTTTAAACTGCAGGTCCTGTCTCGATTATTCTGTATGTGCAAAGAGTGAACTTAATAATAATCACTTTATTATTATTGTTGTTGTCATGTCATTTCATTCATTACTTCACAAAGTTTACAAGGCTACTAGTATGTGGCTATGGAGCTCAAACATCTTGATATTACTAAGTGTTGATACCCACAATATAGTTATTGACTATTTCCATTACATAGTTTGGCGGTCCCGAGTTCGAATCCCGGCCTGGACACGGATGTTTGCGGGTGTCCATTCATCCATTTCATCATATCATCACTCATCTCAATCTTTGCAATTAGCAAAAAGTGGCAGAAGAAACCAAATCAATCAATCAATACATAGTTTGCAACTGTAAGGTTAACCACAACGGAGATGAAATAGCAAGAGTGGATACGAATGGTTAAGAAAATCCCTACATCCGCCTGGAAGGATATCAGGGAGATAACCTTTGATACATACAGCGGCGTGATTTGAACACGTGACCTGCTGCATGCGAGGTCGTCCCTCCTAACTCACTGGACAAAGTAGAACAGCGGTTAAGATGACCGTGAGAGTCCAGCCTTTGTCTCATCACCTTTGACGATTGCTCGATTTTCCGTTGTTCCGAATTGATCAATCCAGGCTAAAAAAAACAACAAAAAAACTGCAATTTTATTTTTCGTTCTCGATGCTAGGCTCCCCACCTTTTAGCATTGTTTATTTATGAGTCGATGGAGTTAAACGTAGCCTTGATCACGGACATTTGTGATATTGATTCCCTTATAATCACGTTTCTAGCCCGCGCAACAACGAAATTCACAGCATTCAGCTCGTTATCCGTGGGCAATTACTGCCCTAACAACATTTTTCAAAGGGAATTAGCCCAAGTCGCATCCAGCACGTGGCGGTTATCAGCTTCTTCTGGAACTTCCATTAGCATTGACGCCTGGTCTACACTTAGAAATTTGCAAGTTCATACATTTCGGTATCATTTTATATTCGTGTCATTTTGTTTACATGTATTTTTGGAATTCTAATACTTAGCGATACTGTAATGTGGAAGAAAGTTAGGAAATGTAATTACTACACTCTCTCGGAAATCTGTGGATCAAGGCTGCGCATAATGGCAGAGAATGGGAGAAAACGAGTAGGCGGTGTAAAGCAATGCGCGCTACTGCAAACTGCTGGTAGCTGCACTCACTTCCCCTCTCACTTGTTTATTGATCGGACTCTCAACCTCTCTTTAAAATCCCGGTCTGGGCATGGGTCCCTTCATCAACTTTATCATAGCATCGTTCATCCTCATCTTCGTGATTAGCCAAAAGTGGCAGAAAAGCGAAGTAAGGTCAACCAAATCAATCAATAAATGTTAATCCTACTTTAAGGGCGCAAGGAACATTATTATATTCCTTACGGATAGCTAGCTATCTACGGGTATTATACTGTACAGAGCCGTAGATCATATCGCGATTTTACATTTGATGTTGTCAGCAGAGCTCATTGTGTTTTTCAGTTGTTCCGACTTTCGACTTTATTTGAAGTTATCTTTACGTGTGTGTATGTCATTCTTAGGAACTCAATGGCTACTTTGATTCTCACATCAGAGATGGGAATAGCGAAAAAAAATTGTTCTTTCCTTTTCCTTTCAACAGCCAGAATGCAAAGTTCAAAATAAAGTTAATGGACGATATTCTATTGAAAACGAACTCGTTATTTGGTGCCTATATATTCGAGAAGATGATTTTCCAGTCGAATGCCATTCTCAAAATTTCTTCGATGACGTCCCACATGAATTTCTGCTTCTATCCCTTTAAGACCTACTTGCAAAGCAGTAAATAACATTTAATAAAATAGTATAGACAGTTCGAACGTAAGAGCGACAGATGTCAAAGAAACTTAAAGTCAACACACTTCCCGAGGTTTTTATTGTGTTCGGACCTTATGGGATCCGACATGCACATGGAAGAAATATGATTATGGCAATAAATATGATATTGCAAATCCCATCTCTTGTAGGTTGAGCACTGGAAGATTCGGTGAGAATGAGATCTCATTCTCTTGCCTTATCGACCCAAGAGCGACGTCCTTTTGGGGAATATACTTTTCCCAATTTCGTTGGCGTTCCAGCTTTTGCTCGTAATATCAGTTTCAATATTCATAGTCAACGGAGGAGAAAATGAAAAACAACCTCTCAAAAACATCTGTCTCCTTTGTAGTACGTCATTCCGTTGTATGTGTGATTTATCAAGTACAGGCACCTTTGTATCTTAGATGGAAACAAACCCGTTGTTTTCTCGATCTTTTCAGCCGAGATTTTCGGTCCAAATATATGAAAAACATGTCCCAGTTTTCAGTTTATGTACTACATTACTTTCATAATGACAATTTTCTTACGTTCCCTTTCTTTTTCATGATATATTTGTTAGTATTCGCCTCTGTAGTCACTCTTCATTTCGTTGTCTTAACTTTAAACATGAACGGGTTAAGAAATGTAATGTAAACAAAATTGGTCTTAATATAGCCTCTTTCTCTACGGTAAACTGTTTCCACGAAAAAAATTATCCGCCCACTTTTAACCTACACACTGTCGCGGGAATATCTGGAGCGAGTGAACGAAATCAAGTCTCTGCGCAAGTCATAACACGAGATAGCTCGACTAATGAACACGTGAGAAGGAACGGGATTACGTGGAGGGCGAAAACGACTGCAGCTATAAGCTGTTGGCAGCAGCGTGTTCAGCTTCACTGCGCCCACTCGCTTTATCCCCTTCTCTACCGTTATGCGCGGCCTTGCTCCAGAGATTCCCGGGATAGAGTATAAGCGCGTCACGAAACCAGAGGATCTACACTCTATCCCGGCAATCTGTGGAGCGAGCGAACGAAAACAAGTCTCTGCGCAAGTGACTCGAGAGAGCTCGACCAATGAAATCGTGAGAGGGGATGAGTGCAGCTACCAACAGTTTGCAGCAGCGCGCACTGCTTTGTCAGCCAACTCGCTTTCTCCCCCTCTTCCGTTATGCCCTGCCTTGCTCCACAGATTCCAGAGACAGAGTATAGGTTTGAATCCTGCGTCAGACGTCGGCGTTTCGCAGTTTTAGTTCCTTCACCTTTTTAATTATTCATCTCCATTGCCGCGATTAACTTAACGAGAGCCGCCTCCATGACTGAACAGGTTGAGTGCTTGACTTGCATACTTCTACTGAGGTTCCAAATTCGAGTCTTGGCTTGGGCACGGTTGCTTCTTTGTTCCCTTCATCACTTTCACCTCATCATCATTACCTCTCATGAGCCACTAGACAAAAAAGCAGAAAACCGACGCAAGATTAGAAAAATACAGATGTATTGATTGATTGATTGATTTTTGTATATTTTACTTCACTTTTCTGCCACTTTTGTACACACAACTCGAAATGCATCAAATCAACGTTGATGCACTTTTAATGCATCAACTGACAGTTAAATTTGTTTATCTTTTGTTCCCTTTGGGAAGATCGTGTCTGATCTTCTCAATTGATGCATTTTAGGGCATCACATGGAACAGAATCTGATAAAAATGTTATTTTCTGCATTTCTGTGTGTATTTTTACACACCAAAAAGTTCATCATTTGCAGTTTATGCACGTTAATGTGTTATTAGTCAACATATGTGTGTCAATTTACACGTTTCGCCAGTGCCGGATCTACAAATCTTGCCCCCCCCCGCAAAATATTACCAGAGGCCCCCCTCTACTTACCTACCTTCACACACACAGACACACCCCCACACACACAGATTTATAAATATATAATGTATGTGTGTGTGAAATTCTTTATCTCATGTTGACAAAGTCACATTAAGGACCTAGAGGGTTATTACCTATAAAAAGTAAAGGAGTTAGGCTGGGTACAATTGGTCATTACATAAACAACAGGTTAGACTTAGGGGGAACCATATTGGTGTGTTCCAAGCGGACGTCCGCCATATTGGTGGCCGCCATATTGAGTTCTACTCACTTTTTAAATGGAAAAAGAGGTGATGTGCATAGGCCCCGATTTCTTTAGAGATTGGGGGGGGGGGGGGCAAAGCTAAGTAAAGCATAAATACTGATTTCTGTTCGCGGGGGGCAAAGGTTTTTTTGTTTTTTTCAAGTTGGGACCTAATGCACTTGAGTTAACCTTTGAAAAATTGTAATTAATATAGGACAAAAAATTCACTGTACTACTGTGATTATGTAATTATACAACATACTATTGGGTTGGTGCGAATGAAATGTCCGGCCCAGGTACGTCATTGCCAAAGGCCAAAAAATTCAAAACTACAATACCTGGTTAATCAAAATAGTCGCCGTCTGCAGCCACACACTTTTGTCATTGCTCAGCCAACAATTGGATTCCATGGCGAAAGAAGTCTGGAGTCTGCGACGCAAAGATCTCCTCAACGGCATGTTGCACCGCCCGATCATCAACGAAGGTCTTCCCTGTCAGGAAGTGATCGAGATGCCGGAAGTGATAGTAGTCAATGGAAGAGAGGTCGGGAGAATATGCTGGATGAGGAAGGGTTTCATATTGCAACTCATGGAGAGCCTGCACCGTCCTTTGTGCGACATGTGGGCGAGCATTGTCGTGCAACACGAGGACACCATGTCTGTGGACCATTGCTGGATGCTTGCGGAGAAGTTTGCGGTGCATTTCATGGAGTTCAGCACTGTAACAATTTGCATTGATGGTTTCACCTCGCCTGAGAAAGACATGATGGATCACACCCACCATAGACCACCATACTAGCAACAATACCTTCAGTGGGTGGAGAGGTGGTTTCGGAAACCGCCCTGGACGTTGATTACGATCCAACCATTCTCCTGATCGTTTATGATTGTCATAGCAGATCCATTTTTCATCTGAAGTGACAATCCGATGCAGGAAACCATCCCGGTTATTCCTTACACTCAGAGAACTGCACACCTCCAGGCGGCGAGTCTTGTTGGCCGGTGTCAAATCAAGTGGTACCCATGAGTCCAACTTTTTTACTTTACTGATCGCACGGAGCCGCCAAGCGACAGTAGTATGGTGTATGCCTAACTCGTCTGCAATGGCACGAACACTTTTCTGAGGCTCCGCTTCCACGGGGTTCCTGAGGAGCTCATCCGAACATGATGTTGGTCCATGGCCACTGGGTTCATTTTGCAATGCTGTGTCACCGGAACGAAATTTGACAAACCAGCGGCGAATGGTGCGTTCATTTACCAATCCTGGCCCAAATGCACTGTTAGTGTTTTTGGCGGCTTGCTGAGCAGAATGTCCCAGTTTGAATTCGTAAAGACAAATCACTCGCAATTGTGTGTTCTCCATGGTGCACTTTCAGACGGCCCTGTTCAGCAATACACTGCCTCCCGACTGCCTGGCTGATCCAGCCTGTTTGCTGGACGTATACAGAGTTTATGACGTTAGACCCGTGACCTCAGTCAATCCCTGTGTTGTGTTGTTGAGGTAGAGGTCTGCACGGGCCTAAATTGTAAGGCCCGAGTCCGGCCCGGCCCGAGGAAAAGAAACCCGAACCCGACCCGAGTCCGATAATAAGTAAACATGAGCCCGGCCCGAGCCCGAAAACATAATTAAAATTACTTTCCAATTCAGCATTTGAAAAAAAAAAATGGGCACTGTTGTACTTCGTTAACTAGCTGTTATAAAAAAAATGTATTCTCATTCTCGAAGTAAACCATAATTTCAATAATTAAAAATTATTTTTCGATGACAATATTCGCTAACAAAATAGCCACAAGGCCCGGGCCCGACCCGAGCCCGAGAAGTTCTGGTTATTTATGGCCCGAGTCCGGCCCGCGGGCCGGGCCGGGCCTAGGCCCGAGGGCCTGGCCCGAGCCCGTGCAGACCTCTATGTTGAGGTGAGTTTCCCACCAGACGTAAAAGCGGACATTTCATTCGCACCAACCCAATACTTTACATGTAACTTTTGACTGAGAATTTGATTATTATATTATATACTTATTCCTACAATCCTTTAAAATAGTTTAATATCGTCACACATATTTACATAAAGAAAGGAAGGCCCAAGATAAAATTTTCATCCAGGCGAAGTCGATTTTTGGCACCCCAACGGTCCACCCCGTCACCACCCGCCTCAACTTTCTACCCTGATCCCACTACTTTCCACCTTCGACCAATAAAAAAACATGGCCTTGCTGTATATTTTAAAGACGATAAATAATAGATTTGTATATATTAAATGCCTTAATGTCAAAGAACGCGTATATTGTAGGTTGATATCAAAATAACAGTAGTGTCTTAAATTGTTACGTGATTTTTCAATATACATTGGTCATTGAGAAATAACGTCAATTATTGTTTTCTCTACACAAATGCAACTCTTTATAAAACAAATATCCACATTTATGTAATCAGAAATAAGGGTTTGGGCTCTACTAAACCGGGCGCCCTGGTCTGGCGCCGTCGAGGGGCCAGTGCCCCGGGTAATCGCCTAAGCCCCCCCCCCCCCCCACACACACGTATTGTTTTGAACGTGGTTAAGCATTGGTATAAATATGTAACAATGCAACTTTCAGCCACATAATGCAGTATAAAGTAGCACACACATGTTTACAGGCACATGTAAAAGAAAATAGTAATCCTGTCATTTTAATGACGCCCACGGACCACGGAAACGTATAGAGAACATCAAAACTAACTACTTTTCTCAGTAACATTTTTCTCGTTGGTGCAAAATGAAACACATTATAGATTCTGCTCATTTCAGAGCAGACTCCTGCGTAATTTCTCACTTGTTGTGTGCGAAGTTCTGTGTGCAAAGTTATGTATTATGTTGAAAGTTATACATTGGGCCCCTTATAGGCGCGGAAGTGGGGAGAGGAGAACTGGAGGGGCCCGGGCCCCCTGGCCCCTTCGGTTTCGGCGCCAGTGGTGATGTGATATATACTATATATAACTGTTTTCTCACACCTGGAAAATGATACGTGGATTACAATCATGCAGTCGTAACTTTTTCCTGATTATAGATAAGTTGAAGAAACCTTCACCACTTCATTTCTCGTGAAATTCTAGACTGATTGCCACGCGGGAGACCCGAGGTGGATGATCTAAGGTCGGAATTTTTCCGGCTCTTCCCCCGCATAAAGCAGCTCCAGGGCCAACCCAGCCTCAAATCAAATGGTACCCAGTGGGGAGTAAAGGCGGGCAGAGCGTTCCGCTGATCACATCACCTCCAAGATGTCAGACATCGGAAATTTGTCAGCTCTACTCCCACATACCCTAATGTGCCTTCATGGCACAGTTCTATATGCACAGGGAACTTTATCTTTACCTGTATATATTATATTCGTTTCTGCACCCCTGATCAACTACGTTTATTTTTTACATACGCCAACCCCAATACTATGTCAATGGCTGAGTGCCCCCTAAAGGCTTACTTGTCTCCGCCCCCCCCCCCCCCCCCGCACTGCGGGGTTTTGCGGGTTGTAGATCCGGCACTGCGTTTCGCCTTCTGTGTGTGGCTAATCGCGAAGAAGATGAAATGAAGATGAGTGATATGATGAAATTAATGAATGAACACTCACAAAGAGCACCCATGCCCAGACCGGGATCCGAACCCGGGACCCCTGGGGTCGTAGCGCGCTGTGTTAACCACTCTGCCACGGAGGTCGGTAGATGTTGGCTTTAAGAGGTGGCAAATAGAGGTAAATAAACAAAAAAGCAATGCATTCAAAATGATCCGTTCGCGTAGGAGTTGAAAGAAAGTTTCCTTGTTCTTTCGAGGATTTAATGATTGTTGCTATCGACAACTCAGGTGGAACATTGTTGAGAAGAAGAGGTAGGTAGATTTATTGGCCTCTCTCTAACATGCATTTCCTTGCAATCTTTTCCTCTCGCTCAAATCTCCTTTGTCTCGTAAAGGAGGTAATGCATTGGCTGAACCACAAGCCGGAAAGTTGTGGAGCTGAGGATGGCTACTCGAGAAGCACTCATAAAATTTCTTGGCTCCTGATATTACGTTACTTTTAGTGCAAGCATAAACCCTTCGGTATGTGAGGAGGTTTATTGCAGGGGAGGACCGCCGGCGAGAGACAATCAATGCACACATAAAACTTTACCATCCTGCAGTCAAAGTCCCAATGGAATGATATTAATGACTGATTTTGAGTTTGTTTTCCCCTTTTCTTCTTAAAAATTCTTTCTTTGTTTGTTTGCTTTATGTAACTACCAAATTCCTTCTGCTTTTCAAACAGTTTTGTTATATTTCTTTCTTATTTGTAAAAAAATATAAGGGTACATTAATACTTTGTCTATTTGCCGCCAACAAACCGTATGTAAATGTTAAACTCCAGTTTGCTAAACTCTGAGGAGATTGTAAAGCCGAAAATGTAGGCTCAGCAAGAATTCAGACCTGAGTCTGGACGAAACTGCATTTTTACTTGTATCTGCAACAATACAAGGTGTATAGAAACCTGAGTACCGTGTTTAAAATAGCTCGTGTCAATGGAAAAGTGAAGATTCGTGTTTAAGTATGTAGCGTAAAGACTCAAAAATAAATATGTTGGGAAATGCACTGTTTCCTTGTGTTTGTATTCTCTCATCTGTTCCACATCATCATCATCGTTTATCCTCATCGTCGTGATTAACCTAGCCATGTACAGAAGCGACATAGAATTACAGAAATAAAAATATAACTGGCAGCAAAAGTAACAATCGGTGAAGAAATTTGAAGTGAATTCGAATATATTCGCTGTCTTTAGCCAGACAATGGCATGCAAACATTAAGGCTACAATGCACTGTGAATTTGTGGAAATGTACACCTTTCATGATTTTTGTTTTACCGAATCTGATGCATTGTGTTCCAAGTAATTATAGAATGTAATAAAGACATACCATTAGAAAAAAAATATTTTTGAATTGGGATAATTCTTTTTAGTGCTTGAGAAGGTAAATTTCCACCCAAATATACCAGGAGCGTATCTAGACTATCTGTGAAGCCTGACACCTAGAGAATAGAATGCAGATAAAAATCTACTAGAAATTGTGTATAAGGTTGCTCATTGCAAAAAGATGATTGCGATTCTAAAGTTAGCAACCTGATTTCTTAGGAGTTTGCAACCTGGCTGCCGTTGGCATGGCAACGTTGCTACCTTGAAGACGCAGAGAACGAGCAAAATTGGTGTGTCTAACTACTTATAAACGACGTTTACATGGACCAGGTCTTGGACTCGGCATGCGCCACTGAAATATGTTTAAATGTTTCGATGTTATTGCATATTTTTAAAAGTGCGTTAGGGATACGGTTAAATTATTGTAAAAGAAATATTTCCTTGTATATTTTCTATGCGTTTTAAAATATATATAGGTTCATAAACCTGAAGTGTTTCTTATTCTCAAGTCTCGTCAAAAATAAACAGATTAAAAGTATTTTTTAATCTGGCTATATTATAGTTTGTTTCATTAGCTTGGCAATAGAATATCGCCATATTGCTGTAATGTTTTTTTTTGCACGACATATGTATTCGAGTTGAACAAATCTGTTTTTGTTCATCTAAAAGCAAGCAGGGGTTGTCGGACGAAGATCAGGGTTCAGAAGCCTGTGCCCACCAAAAATATAGTATTAGTTTCGATTAGACTGTGCGGGAAATGGATTTTACCATGCTACCTGTAGGGAAACATACCGAATTGTCCTTTCTGCAGCGCTATATAATCTCGTAGTCTATGCTGGGATGCTCAGATTCATCACAACTTGCAGTGGAACCCTGTCAGAGAGAGCATAACAGCGCCATCCTCGCAATCGATAACTAATCTCTAGTTTTTATGGACATCTAACTGAACCGCGTGCAGCATCATCTCCAACTGTCAAAATCGCACAACACTGCTAGGCATGACTGGCCTTTCAAAGGGACTGGATTGGTTTGCCTTAGGCTGTAATTGGTTTTAAAATACAAATAAATATCCCTTGTCCATTGATCTCTGCATTGTGAACGTGAGAGCAGGGGGAACGTGCAATGTGTAGCGGTAATCGAACGAACCGAACAACAGATAATGAACGAATAATACGGATTTTTCCTGTAACGACCAGCTAGATTTCCGATCAAAGCTAAATGTACGTGCATAAATGTTCTTTCAGTTTCCAACCAGCTTCATAATTAGTTTATTTGTTTGTTGGATCGCGTTAGATGCACTGTAATGCAAAGGTAACTTGTTTTCTTATTAATGATTCGCTGGACTGAAATTTCAACAAATTATTATTTGTGGGTCACTTGGAATCCTCTACAAAAATAACAAATTGGAAGGCAGGACACAATTTCAAATTGATGTCCAGAGTATAGTCATGGACACTTTTGTGTTGTAACGATTCCATTGAAAGTTAATTGCATCACAACAACGCAGAAGTGTCCGTGATTGTACAATAAGTTGGAATAGAGACTGTGATTTATAACATTCAACATAAACAAATACGATGATGTAATGTGTACGCGGAACTAACACCTAAGAAATTAGTATAACATACTCAATGATACGGCCTGAGTAGATTTCACTTTAAAGCATTTACATTCTATTTTGGCTGTTATGAATTTATATATATATATGAGAGAGAGAGAGGGAGTAATATTATGCGATTCTTGAAAATATATCAAACAAAACCAAAACTGACATGACTAAACTATAACCGTATATAGTGATGCTTGTGCACAATTGTCTCTTCTTGTTCTATTTGTTCTTGATTGCGTGAAATGTAAAAGTCACAAGAATATTTATCGTGAGAAGAAAGTGACTTCAAACTGTTGAAAAGAAAATATTTTAACTAGTACCCGATAGAAAAAAATGTTACTAGGTGCGAGAGCTGAAATTGTTGAAACTAATCTGTGTTTATGCATCTCGGAGTAAATATTATTTTGCACTTAAATAAATATATTTGAATTATCTGAGAAGTGAATGGAATGAGAAATGCTGAATGCTCCGAGGTGAATGTTCCACAGAAGCTTTAAAGGGAGTTACTCTGGAGAAATGATTGTGTCTACAGAGAGAATCTGATGAATAGCTAACACAGCCCGCCAGAACTAGTGCATATAACATGTTATAATATTCTCTTTGGAGTCCGGAGCTAACGTTAGGAATACCTTTGTGGTCTTCTCCCTGATTTGAGATGGGTTTTCTTTGGTTCATTCTTACTCTTTTCATCTTTAACAAAAGTTAATAAATGCGCTAAACTTGCGTTGTCTTTGTTTTATAATGCTAGTGGCGTGCTCATGAATATGTAGTTGTTGTTTCGTTAAAAAAAATCCATTTCGAGATATGAACAACTACATGCAATAAAATATGTAAATAGAAAGAAAGTGAGGGAAATTGTATTTTGTCACTTTTTGTTTACAAAACATAAAGATGGTGTTGACAAGAATGACGTGTCACGTATTATTATGTACAACATTTATTTACACTTCTACACTTCGCCGTATATACATATTTTCGTAACAAATCCAATATCAACTGCTTCCGGTTGCCTTTTGCCCCATAACACAGAGAATTGCACTTCTCAGGACTTGACTCTACGAGCGCACTATTTACCATAGCGCTAACCCGCCCCCGCAGTTTATCACGCAGAGGTCCCTACGCATAGCTACGGCGCTTACGCTCTGTGTGTATCGCTGCATCTAAAAAACTGTCAATCCATTGAGGGACGGCCACTTTCTGCGATCTGTGAGCCTGAAAATCTGAGAGCATACGAGAGACCGTAACAAGTCGGAACCGGTATTTATACCTCCGACAAACGACCCGCCCCCCAACCACCAAGGCAAGGTCCTATTGTTACCTTTCAAATGGGGAAGCTGTTGAGGGAACCAAACTCGACTACCGGGCAAAAAGCAACCTAGGCCAGAGCGTTTACAAAGAAAAACACTTTTACATACATACTTTCCAATTTCCAGCTGTGTGCGTAAAAACCACACAGCCATGGCTATTGAATATCTTCCGCGCAAAACCTTAATACTAATGAGCTCTGGCTTACAAAGCTTTACCTAAAGATATTTTAATTTTGAATCACTATTTAGAGTGCTTTAGAAAAATAATACTATACAATTAGTAAATTAATAATTGTAGCTAATAACACTCTGATCTTTAGCGCCCGAAGTCGGAACTTTAGATAGAACGCAACATTTCCCCACGGACATGCATTAAGTACTGTTTCCTTGGCTTTATCAAAGGTTATTTGGAGATGAGAGAGGACATAGTATCCTATTGTAATCAAGGATTTCAGGCTAGATTCTTTATGAAAGGAATAATGGTGGTTCGGATTGCACTTTTAAATATTGATCCGGTCATAACTTTCCTTTTAAACACAAAGCGGCCTTGCAAGGTATTTTTTGGCAAAATATCTTACAGATTATCAGGTTATCTGTATTTGTGTGTTTCATCGTGCTCATATGTTTCTCATAAAACTTTGAATTCCAACACGTCTTAGCTAACAACGAATCAGTCATTCAATCAGTACAACAACATGTGAGTGGGCGATATTTAATTTTTATTGCATTTAGTGAAATTTGCATTGATATTTTCTGAAATGGATTTTACCCTAATAGCAACGAGTATCGAGCACAAGTGATATTACAAATATAATGTTAGTTGTAGTTTTCTTTTTTGCATTTAATTTTCTATTAATTCTTGTCACGACGACGATATTCTATACCATCCTCGTAATTTTTAAATAAAAAAAAAACTTCTTGAAATTTTACTTTCACACTAGGACTAAATGTCCTATTTTCAGAGTTTCCTTATATCTCCAAAAACAATCGAACTTTTAATTTGTATATATTCATATCATCACGAACCATTACAGTCCAAGTTAGAAATGTCTCCTGGTATTTTAATATGAATATTACTTTAAGCTAAACGTGTATCGCAAACATAAAAATTATTTTCACCCATTATGTTATTTTCTAAAGAAGATGAAATTTATTCAATCAGGAATTTCGTGAGAAAAATGTCAGCTGTACAAATGGAAATTTCTTCATTGAGATGATTTGAGAACAGGACGGAACTTCCAACTTCCCATTCGAGGAAGGAAAGAAGAGCAGTCTCTGCAAACAAATTCCCTAGGAATCGAAAAGTAATTAATGAAGGAAATGAATCCTAGGTCGTGTTTGTTCTAGGATCAAAGTTAATTGCTATCCTCGTCACCGAAAATGTTCACTGATTTTGACTTCGCTTTATATCACTACATCAGTTTCTTTTTCGATTCAAATATCAAAGACTTTCAACATATACTTCGATGAAGTTACATTTTGTATTCCGTTTCCTATTCAGAATAAGTAATTAATGTCTTATTAGCATGCTTTTACACTGTTTTACGCTGGTTACAGTTTTACATGTCTTTAATATTGTTTTAGTAAATTAGATGATATTACCTATAATGCTCAAAGGTCAACGATATATTATGGAAGACAACCTACCTTTTTTTTTAGTATTCTTCCAACTAGAGATAATTATGCATACTTACTTGAAATGTTTCAATTGCCATGGCTCAACCCAACCTGTTTAATCAGACATTCAAAGTGATTCTGGTATTGCATTTCTATAGAGATCATTGCTTGGTTCCTTTGCAAAATTTCTTGTAATAGGCATTGACCCATCTAACACGTTCTTCAGTTTCAATAACTGGTGCGGAATAGAGTAGGCCCTAAAAATTGGACATAGAAGAATTTTGAAATTTCGAATTCTGATTTATAAATCTTAAAATTCTTCAACAAACGCTTTACTATTTTTTTTTAAAAAAAATATTAAACGTAAGCTTTGGAAGCATTAACTTCTGCGTCAATTGAAATAATTTACTGCGTTTGTGTAAACTGACTTTTTCCCTAGGCAAACATAAGTATTTGTATTTTTGTTATTTGGCGTCGCTCTTCTGCTACTTTCAGCTAATTGCAAAGATGAGGATGAGTTATGATTAGATGAAATTGAAGGGTCAATCACAAATAACTCGTGCCGGAACTCGAACCCGGGAACTTCGGTGGCGGGATCAAAAGTCTACAACTTAAAGCGCTCAGCCAACGAGTCTACAAGACTTCTTAGACTTTGCATGCTTTGGGTAAAGCTGCGGGAAAAAAATCCTGAAATACTGAGAAAATGAAATGCTTAGTTTGAATCATACACGCTAATTAGAAACTTGTAACTGTTTAGCGAAGCAGGGAAAGACTGAATTTCAGTAGGTTTAATTTTGATATTTCTCCCTCTCTTTCTTTCTGTTTGTGTTCACGTGCTTGCAAATATATTTGTGTGTGTGTGTGTGTGTGTGTGTGTTGACTCCGAAATTCAAAAACTCTTCTTTGTTTGTGACAAAGCAATGAGGAACCCTTCCTGCACTTGGTTGAAAAATTGGATGGAAATGGGACGAGAGTGACACAAAGTGAACGACTGAGTTTGAAGATTTGCTGCGTAAAGGTAATAAAAGCAAAACGAAAAAAATCAAAACGATAAAACGCACACACATCCACGAAAAACACACACGAACGCACACCGACGTCGAAACACACAGATAATCCAGTGCCCGGATCGATCGCTCAAAGGTGGGTGTTTTTAGGTAGTTCCTCTTTAAAAATTGGGGCTTGCTTGGAATATAAAATGGGTCGTACATATTTCACTTAAAGTCGCATTACCTTCGGAACGGTGAATCATTTAATACTGCCGCTCGGACCCACGTACTATCAGTTACTTCATAATACATAGGACGTGAGTGGGAACCTAAACACGATACTATTATTGCAACGATGTGGTTTTTGCTATTCAATCTTCACCCGCGAATCTAATTACGAACGATTGATTTGGCGAAGAGCGTGGGACACGGGGGAGCTTCGCTCTGTAATTTTACTGCGGTGCAGTAAATGACAATTTTGTAACTGTAATCCAATAACTTCTTAACTACGAATGATTAAAGCGAAGCCCCTGTACAGATGGGTTTTGACTCTAGAGGCGAGTACTCTCTTGAGTTTCCTGACTTCATGGTTGAAGTTGATTTGTTTACAGAGTTTTTGAAGGTGCCGCTTTCTTGTTGATTTACAATTAGGAAGTCGTCCACCATGCTTGAACATGTTCCTCAACAAACAAGCAAGCAAGCAAGCAAAAATAACAAAAAGAAAATCCTATCGATAACCGTGTCTCTAACGCTTCTATACTCGCTGTCTTTCACGCATCCTCTCATGATTTCTTGGGACAGTCACAACTTAAACCCGAATTATCAATTACGCAATAAAGTTATGTAGAAAATTGTTTATCCTTGTAATCATTTCATTAAAGTTCCCGTCTTGATTAAGCTCATTTCAGTGGTTAAAACAAGTTCCGGTAGGCGTATCTGTGTACACTTAAAAATTATGTAGTCAAAATGGACTAAACCGATATATTCACATGCTATTTAATCATATTCAAATACTCATTTCGGAATGTAAACTGTTTTGGCATTCTGCAATTAATTGTATCGGATTCCTCACGTTAGTCTAATTAGACCATCGCATTTATATTGGTGAAACTGATAAGGCTTAAAACTAACGGTTTTCCATGCAACCAGTAGTAGGTTAGGTGAGAAATTCTTTTTTGTGGAACAATACTACTGCAATACCACGGTAAGGACAGTAGAAGGATACAGATAATGGTCGGAAAATAATGGCTACATGCTGGTTGTCAGTTTTGAGCGTTCGATTATGTCAAAGGAGACTATTTTGTATTGTTTTGACTAAATAATTGTAATTATTAAGAATGTAGACAGGAAGACTTAATAAACATTCCTGTAACGTGGTATTCCTTGTAGAATTGTTACTTTAAGTCAACTTTATGCACAGAAAGACTAATCCGGACTGGACCTATAGTTGAAAGTGGGATCTTAACCAATGTTTCATGTGCCTCCAGCGGATATCGAACCCCAGATCACAAGGCGACAACGTTACCACTAAGCCATCGGGGAACCATCTGTTCCTTTCTTGGATAATCTTTGTGTAAAGCTTATCAATTTGCAGTTGCTTAATAAAAGTATGAAATAATAAAATCAGCAACGAATCTTTATGTAATCATACTAGCGATATTTAAAAATGTATCCATTGAAATCTCCCAATTAACGCTCATTATCACATTTGGCCAGAACATATCGCATGTATCGTGGTAAGTAGAATTATCTCATTTGTTCGATAATGACGATGATCGGTAACGCTCATCATTATTCTACGTAAATGGAGGACCTTCAGTTTGGTCTGATGGCTAATAGCTTCGTGAATATGGAAAAGCGGTATAAAACTAAAGCTCAAAGTTTTGTTCGTGGTTATATTACGCTGATCTGATACCTGTCAGTTTTATACATGATTCTGGGCACGGTCAGCCTCTGCTACAGATATTTGTACCTGTCAATATATGATGCATTGTCGCTACTTCGTGATAGAAGGAGCAGGTTCCCGGTTTTCAAGTTTTTCGATGTAGAGATGATTTATGATCTGAAATTCTTGAATGACACAATCTACATGGAAATGCTGCGCTGTCTTTGGAACATTTTATCGATTATGTGGCCTATGTTTCGTTCAAAGCAGTAAGGACGTAACGTGAATGGTAGTAAATACGGAAAGTTCGCTGGATTTTAGGCATGAAAATTATTTCGGCAAGGTACTCCAATATCGAACAGGGAAGTTTGGTAGGAGAAACTAAAAAAAAATCAACTCCTCGTTCATTCCTATTGCAATCTATCTCTTGGCTACAATCTGTTTTAATTATTATTATTATTTGGAATACTATTTATTCTAAGGTTAGTTTCAATGCGCAAGCCAGAATATGCTGCTACTTTTTTATTCCTGCAAGTCTTAAGCAAATTAGATATTGAAAACGTGCAAGAAAATCATATTTTTTTTATTGTTATTATCATTTTAACCAAATATATTATGACTACCAAAATATTTTACATAAACTGAACCCATGTTTATTGCAAGAAATAAACTGAATTTCCAATAAGCTAATAAGTAAAATTTACTGCGAATATCTATAACAATGAATAAATTAACTTGTAACACACCTATCTACAAAACAAGACAGGTTGATACTGTTACTATGACTAGAAACGGAAATTGTTTATTATTACAACAGCTGTTAATAATGTACAATAAATTCTGTTCTGATGCAGATCATGCTTGTTAGCTCTATTTTACATTCTTAGCCTATCTGTGCATAAGGTGGACTTAAAACAACTCAACTCAATTCTATATATGTGTTGCGAGTATGGTATGAACTGCTATATTAATTACTGACTCCATTTAATGCTATTTAAAATGTAATGTAATTTTGTAATTTATGTAGTAGGTGAATTATCTATTTTTTTTGCTATAGGCTGTAAAATACTTATTAAAATAAGTATATTCCAATATAGCGCATCCCCTTATCGTTGTGATAACTTCATCGCATTGTAATCAAGGGGTCCCGGGTTCGATACCTGGTGGAGGCACATTGCACAGTGGTTCAGATCCCACTTTAAACTGTGGGTCTAGTCCCGATTAGCCTATCTGTGCATAAAGTGGACTTCAAACTCAATTGAATGCTAATATGGCTGGCTTCCTTTGGTGTCCGATATATATCTCCCCCGCCACACACACTCACTCACACACACACACACACACACACACACACACACACACACGCGCGCGCACGGAAGTTATTGTATTCTATTAACCCAGATGAATTTTCCAGCTATTTGTGAATAGTAGTACAAGTCTTGCATTGTCATTTACAGAATCAGTCCTGACCACCGTTTAACGCTATGTCATGCATATTTAATGTGTCAAATACATATATATGTGTGTGTGTGTGTGCGTTCTTCCATCATTAGAAACTTTGATTAAAAACTACTTTTCTTCTTTTTACAGCCAGTTGAACAGAGGGCTGACTTGCGTTTACAATTTCATCAGCAGATGTTTAGCCACAGCAGAACGAGAAAATTTTGTGAAGCTCTCAGCTGGAATGTACGATGTTGTGATCAAAGTATGCAACGATAAAACCTACCAAGAAGGTGAGTTATTTTTTAAATTTGATTTTTAATGATTTTCTTAAATAATCCATACAATTATGACGGCTCTATTGATATGTCGATGAGAAATTAAAAAAATCTAAATTGGCTATCCGTAAAATCGTCAAATATTAATCCTCCAGCTCATTTTAATGGAATGATGACTAAACAATTAAATAATTTTGAAGTTCGGTACGTAGTCACTATAATCTATGTAGTACTGTTTTCCAGCTCTCGCTATTTTTAAGAAATCCCAGCGAGAGTATAGTTTAATGGGGCTCAATAATGTTTCTGAATTGAATAAAGCAAATAGAGTTAATAATTAGCACCTAACACAAGGGAAGTATGCGCATTTTTATTACTTTAGGAAACTGGACGACTCGTTGTTATACTAGATATATTACATATGCAGTTTGACATACCCGTGTCACAGTACAAAGAGGTGGTTGATAGTTTTATTTTGTACTTTACTGTATGCCCCATCTTTCTTTTAATCTTAACTTTATTTTTAAGCTATAGAGTACTATCGGATCATAATTGGATAACAAATTGAATTGTAAATTAGCGATGCGATTTATTCCATCCTCGGAACATACTTTGTGAAACCTCAGAAATACCGCTTCCGGAGTTCCAGTCTGAACATTAGTTATTCATACATCTAAATTAAAACAGGACGGCGGCTGATGGGGAAAGATAATCTGAGTTTTTTAGAATGTGCTTCACAAATTGCCCGGCCGCCCGATCCACATATCAAAAAAGTTTAGACACATCCCATTTTTGAATAGACGATGATGTATGCTTCATGCGAACAAAACATGACACAAGTAGTTTAAATGTGCTCAAATTTACAGTGTTACAAAAAGAGAAGAGAATGATGGATGATATTCACAGAGAAACGTTTAGTGGGGTAACGTTCTTCGACAAGCCACCTGTTAGCGAGATGCTACTGTATTTTCCCCAGTCTTTTTAACTTTTCTTGCTTCTTGAATCGATTGCAAGTTAAACAAATTGACAGTTTAATTATATATATTTTTTTATAATTAATCACATTAAAGTTCAGAAACCTTTCAACTACAATGATGAATTATTATGGATATGCATATTTCGTTTTTGACTGCAATGTGACATTACGCAGTGGCTTGATAGCTTGGTTCATATAGCAATGGCATGGCTTGCCAGAGACCCATGTTTGAGTACCGGATGAGCATTTTACGCTTATGTTTCCAAACATACAGTGTAACGATTCATTTTGGAGTTTCTGAGTGCTCAATGTGATATCAAGGGCAAAATAAACTCCCAAAACACAATTTAGGATTTATTAAGACATTTTCTAGGCTCTGAATTATCCCGCGAGTTATGCAAATTGGGAAACACTGATTCATTCTCTGGCAAAATGTGGGATGGAAATATGAATTATCTTAATAAAAATCCAATAACTACATAACTCAATCTAACAATATAACAAAACTATTTATTGGTTTTATTAGCTTAATTTAAGTTATTGAGAAATTCCAAAGTATGTGTGTTAGCAATAACCATTAATAAAGTCAAGATTTTTCTTTGGCATTACTTGCAGAGAACCACCCAAATAATTATTTAGTGCTATAGTAAATTTGGGAGCTATATATCCAACATTTATTTTAGAAAAAATATTTTCTGAAATCCCGAAGTTTAAGGTATTTACTTCGTTATATTTCAGAAGGTTAACATTATGAATGTGATATTACAATGAACATTCTTGTATTGTGTAATAAGTGTATATTTGTAATATAACTTTGATATTGTGTTTGCCGTTATGACATCGAAATGTAATTGATATTTTCTCGGTTTGTGAACCCATTTTTTCTTATATTCTCCCCAAAAATTAAAATTTCTATCTGCGAATTATATAAATATATATTGTACACACATAATTTCATTTCAATTACAGTAATTTACATTAATTATTATAAGGGCATTGCAGAAACATAACTTCAAACTGAAAGAGAGTTTATTTGAAAGGACAATACCGTTAGAAGGAAAATATTCATAGTTTGCTTACCTCTCTCTATAAAAGATTCCTCGGACGTCCATGTCTCCAAGTGTTTATCTAATTTAATTTTTATTTCTTTCAGAATACTTGAAACACGCACCATGCATGTCACGAGTGCAGGTACAGTACGAACTTTGTGCTAAAAGTTATAATAAAAAAATTAGTGCAATGGATACGTCTATGAACGAAAAAAACCTTACCAAAGAAGAAACTGTTAATCATTTCAAGACGCTTTGCTGGTAAGTTATGTTCATATCATTAATAATAGAAAATAGATTTGTAATTGTAGTAATTAATATTTTTTACCTAAGAAGCATAATTATATTTAATGAAATATAGTACAGCTTTCTGGAATTTATTTTTACAGATAATAATTTTTAAGATGATAATGATGACATTTGATATGCATGTGGCACAGAAAGATAGATGCAACGTATTTAATATTTCCGATACCTTCCACATGGAAAAAATATGAATATTTCCCAGCTCAGACGTCTGGACCCATGGGAATTGTGTTGTTTGTTTCCATACGTGTTTGCGATTGTCCTTTCATCTATTTATTATCACTGTCCATCCTCATCTTCGCAATTAGCCAAAAGTGGCAGAAACGAGATGTAAAATAAATCAAATCATTCATTCATTGTCTATCAAACACACTCTCTCTAAAGGAGTTCTACAGATATCGGTAGTTGCCAAACATAGACCCTTCCATTTCCGATTTTTTCCCTCGTCTTTAAAGAAATGGTAAATCTCTTTCGTGCGCTCTCTAAATTCTGCATTAGGAGTCACATCGAGATAGTATATACCCATGTAAGGTTCCACACTTATACCATGCTCACACACGAGATGGTCTCCACTAATCTTCATTTATGTAGTGAATTTATTGCATAATATGGTTGAGGAAGTTCCTGAAGAGACTAGAGAAGTCGATTAGGGGAAATATTTATTTAGATAGAAACTATATCTATTTTACATATACTATTTCCTTTTTATGTTCTTGAGAAACTTTCAATGATTCACGTTCCTTTCCAGTCGGCCTTTCACTCTGTTTGGTCATCCTTCTTGTTCTTTTTTTCATGTTATTTTTCACTTTCCCTCCTCTCTATGTTTCCAAGATCGAGTGTAATCTGAAAAATCTTTGAGTAAGCCTTTCTCATGTTGAAAATACTTAGGTAGAATTTATTTCTGCGTGACATATATATATATATATATATATACACACACACACACACACACATACAAGTTTCACGTTGATAAGAAAGAAAGAAGAAAAAGAGTTTTACTGATAGCGGTCGGAGATCTCTGTGAACTTCCGCTGCTGTGGAAACTATCTTCTCCTGATAGAGAGGCTGGAACGATGTCGAAGGCTCTTCCTTTTCCTCGAAGGTAGATTTATGGGTTGAATGGTTCAGTGGAGATTCTCGCCCATTATATTGAGAAACAAGACTTGAGACGCACTTCAGAATTTTGTTTCCGTTCGACATTCGATGCAAATCTTTTGGAGAAATGCTCTTGCAGTTAACTTTCAACGATGCAACTGCAGTGATGCTTACGGATGTGATATATAGATGTTGAGGTATAAATAAATTCTGGTTGAACACATTCGACTCGCACAATGTGTATCTATAGAGCTTGGTGGAATTTTATGGTTTTGATGGTTCAATGGCTATATTTTTTGTGTCTCTCGGAATTTTTTTACGTTTACTTACATTATTTTGAACAAATGAGGAAAACATCTGTAATCTTGTGCCACTGAGGTAAAAAATCTTAATTTTCCTTCTTAACCACCTTCACACAGCATAGTTATATAGTATTTAACTGTACATACACTATGTACACATATATTTGTGTAGTGAACTTGACCGGTTTAAGCCCATCATTCTTAGAACTGGCCAGTCTCCGTGGCTAGCACATCGCGCTACAACGCTAGGGGTCCCGGGTTCGAATCTCGGCCTGAGCATGGGTGTTCTTTGGGAGTGTCCTTTCATCACTTTTATCCTAAAATCACTCATTTCCATCTTCGCGATTAGCCAAAAGTGGCAGAAAAGCGAAGTAAAATATACCACATCAATCAACCAATTCATAGAATTGGTATTATACTTCATGGCACAAGTATACAATCAAGAATATTAGAATGTAACATGTGTTTTCAACGAATTGTCCATTAATTCACTAGCAGTGGCTGAATGATTAGGATAACACGGTACGACACCAGAGGTCCCATGTTCGAACTCTCTGTAATGCATGGATATAACATTCACTTGTCCCATTATCCTCATCACAGCGATTAACCCAAGTGGTAGAAAAGACATCAAATGACAGAAATATAAACAGAAAAGTTTAATGAACTCGCAATATTTCTTTAGATCATATTATTGGCAGAAAATAAACATTTTTATTCCGCTTTATAGATAAGTGATCTCGGTAACTTCCCTTTCAAGGAAAAGTGGAAACTTATTTTCTTCCTAGAAAAAATCTCCTTTAAGATAAAAAATAGTGTTCACCAAGCTCTGCAAATGTTTTGAGAGAGTATCTACCTTTAAAATGTATTAAAATTTAATATAATCGATGGCAAAACATTTTTCGGCCGAAATGTTCAAAATTTTGAGCATTTTCAGGTTTGGGATGTTTTGTCCCGAGATAATATGTACAACACAAAAAGCTACGAAATGAGCGTTTTCCCACCTCTGTGTCTCATTTAGTAGTGAAATTGTAGGTAAATTGTTAATTATATGTATAGTAACAAAAATTGGAGAAAGGATATATTCATATTGTAATCGTTAAGTTCGACGTCGTTCATTTCTACATGGGAAGAAAAATTGTTACATGTATTACAATAGGTGGTAGGTGGAAATTATGAACGAATGTGTGAATGTGTAAACTTTATTCGAGATCTGATATAAAAATTTCGTTGTACGAGAGACAAGAATGACTGAACTCCAGCAGGGGATCGAATCCAGGGTTTCTTTACTTAAGGACGGTAAATCGTCTTGAAGACCAAGAAAAATATTGCGGGAGAGAAGCAATACTATTCAAAGCAGCATTACAAATTAAAAGAGAAAATTATACAGTATGTGTAACGTGTTAAAAAAATGTTAAAAAGAAAGAAAATCTGGAAAGGAAACTTGATTTGGTTTTTGTTATTTAGCGTCGCTTTTCTGCCACTTTTGTTTAATCGCTACGATGAGGATGAGTGATGATATGAAATTGATGAAGAATCCGGTACCTCTGGCGTCGTAGCGCGATGTGCTAACAACTCTGCCATGGAGGCCGGCTAGAAAAGAGACATTGATAGTAGTAGAAATTTTCTACTACTAGAAAGCATTTCTAGTTTTCTCTAAAATAAGCATTATGTTAGAAAAATGCACAATTTATCAGGCTGAGGAATTACTAAAATTTCAACCTCACGCAATGAGGTCGTGCCTTAAGACCTTCGACATATTTCTTTGCGTTTCAAAAAAACATCGATACTACTTTGACAGTACTTCTACCGAAGGATTTCTTTTACACGACATGTTTTGAAGATAAATTTAATTGCAGTTTGAGATTTGTTCACTATTTTCACGTATTTCGTCTTTGTTACTGCAATTGGACAATCCATGATGGAGCCAACTTCTTTTATCGAAGATTTTACACCGGTACTCGAAATCCTCGTCTTCTGAGGAGCTGAGGAGAATGGAGTTTGCAGCAGAGGCGGGATAGTGCAGCGGTGCCCTTGTTTCTGTAACTGTGAAAAGCGACGGCAATGCGCCATCCATTCTAAGCAGGGCGGGAATCTCAACACTCCAGAGATGCCCCCATGATGGGCATTCGCGCCCTGCCGACAGAACAGCGTGTTGACTGGAATCGCAACCACAACGAACTCTATTCTGGGAGTATCATTAAAATCCAGATCGTGTAGACGCAGAATCATTGGGGGATCAGGCGAAAAGTTTCGCGACTCGAGAAAAGGTTGTCACCATTCCAGCGTGTCCACTCGGAAGAAAATTGCCCGGATGAGCTCTTGCAGACGCCAGAAGTGAAGAGTTACTCTGCTCTTATGAATCCAAAGGAGTTTTAACTCAAAGGCGGCGAATGCCCCTTGAAGAACAAGGCTGCCGAGACTGTTTGGTTTTCTGCACGTAAAGAGAAGCACCGAAGGGGAAAAAGTTCTCTCCGTCGGTTGTCGCGATGAGTCGCCATTATAGGATCATTGCGGTCCTCTGGTTATCCGTGGTCCGTTATTTGTCCGTTTGATTGCGAGGATCACCTTGGTTTAAGGGCTTGAGTACGTCATTTGATCTCTCATCTGTCTTCAGGCTTTCACGATGGATGGACCCGATGCCCTGGCGAATGGGCGAACATATATATGCGCTATTGATTTGGAACAAAGAAATGACTTTTCGATGAATTCCAATGTTCGGAGGCACAAAGAATTCAAATAATTTTCCTTTCTGAGACCAGCGTACCAGGGACGTATTTAAAAACGACTTTTCAAAGGGGAAGGGGGGGTTCAGTACAGTTGTTTTAATTTTTTTAATTTACTATAGTTTAAATGGCGTTTCCTTCCCAAACATGGGAATACATTTGCTTCCCTATGTACGAGGGACATTCCGAAAGTAAGTTCCGTCAGTTTTTCACAGGGAAGCTGTATTACAAAGTGAGAAAAAAAAATTGCCATAATAAAAGACAATCTTTCCTGAATTCACGACGGGAGGAGCGAGAGCAGAGGAGCGATGGCGCATGCGCAGAGTGCCGAAGATTAGAGTTAAGCAGCAGACTGACGTGCGCGAGCTCATTCGAGCAGTGTTGCCACATGAAGGGAAATTTCCCTTTTTGAAGGGAAATTTGGAGCTAATTTTAAGTGAAAAGGGAAAAGGGAAATTCGATGAAAAATAGCGAATTTTCAGGGAAATATTAAGACAGACTCAATATTAATTATATTAAACATTATAAGAGATTCCAGTTTTGAAAATGAGATTTTTTTTAAAAAAAAAAATTGTCGTATACTTTGTTCTGAGAGGAAGGGTGGAATTTGGGTTGGTCCACAACTGGCTACCGTTTGGGGCTGGAGGTTATTGACCATTCACCTTTATGTCCCGGCTTTGAGAGTGGGTGGCTAATTGCAAAGATGGGGATGAGTGATGATATGATGAAATTTATGAATGGACACTCACAAACAGCCATCCCAGGCCGGGATTTAAACCCGGGACCACTGGCGTCGTAGTATTTCAAAATTAAATTGTTTAACATTTTATATATACATACGAACATGGATCAACGATAATATTTATTATTATTATTATTAATTCTTTAGATGAAGGGAAAAAATGGGCGAAAAAGGGAAATTTTACCCCTTGGAAAGGGAAATTGTGCTTACAGATTGTGGCAACACTGCATTAGAGTCCAAACCAGTATGGCAGAAAGACGTGTGCTGGAAACGTGGTCACAAATGAAAGTGTGTGCTGTCGTGCGCTATGTCCCGGCAGATGGTTGGGCGCTAGTGTTTACTGTTCAATGAAGGAAGCACTGCAGAACACATTTGTTTTCTGGGATGGCAGAGATTGAATTCCCCACCCTACAGCCCCGATCTTGCCCCATCAGACTTCCACCTTTTTCCTTCGTTGAAGTCAGCACTATCGGGACGTCACTTCGGAAGCAACGAAGAGGTGCAACAGGCTGTGAAGAACTTCCTTAAATCGCTGGGCACCGATTTTTACCAGGAGGGTTTCTTGAAATTGATTTCACGGTACAACAAATGTATCAATGTCGGTGGCGACTATGTGGAGAAATAGCCAAAATATTGCATTTTGTTATGACATTGTATTTTTCTGTTTGTAATAAAGCTTCCTGTTAAAAAAAATGAAACACTTTCGGAACGTCCCTCGTAACTGGAAATCTGATAAGTTTACAACTATCATGCAGTGTTAATTGGAAATTATCCTTTGCTTTGTGCTTCTACTACCTGCATCTATTGTAACGCTACATTCCAGAACAAACCTGAAACATTCTACTACAATTGGCAGTTAGTTATAATGCACTGGATTCATAATAAAATCATAGATGTGCTGTAGGTTCGATCTCTATGATCTGCAAAAAAAAAAAAAAAAATGCTCACCTGAAGAGGGAAGAAACAGGTGCTCTCTCGAAGTAGTGTTAGAATATGCAGATAATATCCAATTAACTAATAATCATTGACACATTTAGAGAATTACAAGTTTAGCAACCATTTGTTTGAAACTCGATAATTGTATACCAAATGAACTAAGCGAGAGAAGGAATTTCATAAGTTTCTTGTTGGTACAACTTCAGACATGCTTGTCATTCTCGTATATAGAAAAATAAAATACCATTCCGTGACGTCAACAGGGGGTGTGGAGGTAAGACTCCACACGTTCTCGATCTACATCATAGTGGAAGTGACATGATTAGCACCACGCTCCGGCAACCATACACCCCCTTCCATCCCCGAGTTGCCTCCAGGTGTCCATTGACGACAGGCTGCGTAACCCCCAAAGTCCTTCTTCTATTCTACCTATGTGGAGATCCCATTGAACAAAGTTATCTATTTAAATTTAATCTTAATTTTAGTTCACGTTAATTTACATTCACGCTTCATATCTTAATTTTCCCATTCTCTTCAGTTCGTTTCAGAGCTACATCAGATGTTCGAAGGAGGTTATTGAGGAGGAGTGTGGAGTTGAGACCGCTGTTTTCACGGAGAATTATTTAGACAAAATGTCAACGCCTTTCTATGAGGTAAATATACTTATTAAATGTGTATCATTCATCATAAAGAAACTAACTATAGATTTTTTTTAAGAAATATATTATCTTTGCTGTTTCTAAGTTTAATTGCAACACATTTCTATATCATTATTTTACACATTCAACCCTTTTCATTCCCGGAGTATAAGGGACAACCTTCAGTGAAGGCACCGGTACACCACAGTAACTGCTTCCGTGCAGGCCAACGATGGTCTGGCGCCAGAATCCTGTGTGGGGTCTTGTTGTCCTGTGTTTGTCCTCATTTATCCTGAGTGCACCTTACATCCTCAGCTTTTAACTAGGGTATGGAGATTTTATCCGCGGAGACAGTGTGGTTTCGTCTTGTGATTTTTGTTATTTTGTCTCTTTTGTCACTTTCGGCTAATCGCGACGATGTGGATGAGTGATATGATAAAATTGATGAAGGGATACTCGCAAAGAACACTCATGCCTAAACCGGGATTCGAGCCCGGGAACCCTGCCACTGTAACACGCTGTGCTAACCACTCCGCCACGGAGGTCGGCGTTTTTATTTCTTGATAAGGAATCTACAGTGCGTTCGTTTTGATTCTGGGCCGAGATAGCCGTGAACTTATTTGAACAACTCTTACAACACAGGTTAGTTCTCGTTATGCAATATAAGTATAATTGTCTACATGCAAAAGATATGCGGGTAAATAAGCGAGACGTTACGGGGCGAAAATGCCGACATCTGCGCTATGTCACGCGCTATCTCGACCCAGAGCCAAAACAAACGCACTGCATAATTGTATTACTTTTAAAAATTCAGTGTGGAGTTTGATACATTTCTTTCTTGAGGCCCTGTCCTCAGTTTTGTTTCAGTTAAGCGGCTTATTCCCGTATTGTGCGACAGACAAAAATAGCCTATGTGTTGATGTGCGCATAACATAAAAATCAATCAATCAAACCTTTTGATTCTCACGTAAACGT